>NC_089581.1:158064404-158393033 GCF_019320115.1 Miscanthus floridulus
CCGGCGCATCCAGAGAGCACCGTTTTCGTAGCGTTTTCGGCCTCCCACCAACATCACCAAATACACCGGGGAGACAAACCCAGGCATTTGGCTTGAAGACTTTCGGCTTGCCTGTCGAGCCAGAGGATTGGATGATGACTTTTTCATCATCCAATATCTTCCCATTTGCATAGGGGAGCATGTTCGGGCATGGCTCGAATTCCTTTCACACGATAGTATCTGCGACTGGTGAGACCTCAAGAGGGTCTTTGTTGGGAATTTCCAGGGGACGTACGTTCACCCGAGAAACTCCTAGGACCTCAAGAGCTGTCAGTAGGAGCCCAGTGAATCCCTGCGGGATTACATCCGTAGGTTTTCCCAACGTTGTAACTCCCTCCCTGATATCGTCGACGCAGACGTCATCAGTGCTTTCCTCTCTAGGACAAACTGCGAGTCCCTGATCCACAAACTTGGCTACCTAAAACCTCGCACCACCCACGATCTACTCGACGTCGCCACCAACCATGCCTCTGGCAAGGAGGCAGTCGGAGCAGTCTTCAGCGGAGGCTGGGACAAAGGCAAGCCCAAGCGCATAGATCCAGACGAAGGCCCCTCCACTCAGAGGGGCAAAAAGAATAGGAAGGATCGACGCTGGATGGACGACACCATGTTGATCGCCGTAGCTGATCGCGCACCCAGGCAGCCCCAATAGGGACTGCGTGACCACTTCAACAAACTCATGATGGTCCGTGCCCCAATCACGCCTATCCCGTTAAACACCTCTACAAGGAGTGCGAGTTCCTCAAATGTTTGCTCTGATAGGTCGGTGTGCCAAAGGAGGGGGATGGCAAGGAGCCAGCAGTCAGGAGGGGTGGCGTAGCAGGCAAGGACAACGATGGTTTTCCCAAACCCAAGGCGTGTATCATGATCTTTGGCGGATCCGACGCCATCTGGTCCAAACGCCAGCACAAGGTATGCTACAAGGAGGCATGCGCCGCCGAAATGACCGTCCCCTCCTTTCTTAGCTGGTCGGAATCCCCAATCACCTTTGATCAGAGGGACCATCCCTCCTACGTCGTGAGACCAGGATGCTACCCGCTCATCATTGACCCCTTTGTCCGCAAGAAGCGCCTCACCAAGGTGCTAATGGATGGCTCGGAGGTCCTCACCTTCGAAGTGGTAGACTTTCTAGGGTTCTACCACACCATTTTGGGGTGGCCATGCTACGCAAAATTCATGGTGATCCCTAACTACACCTACCTCAAGCTAAAGATGCCAGGACCAAACAGTATCATCATAGTGAGTAGCACCTTTTCACACGCCTTCGAGTGTGACCACGAGCACTACGAGCTCGCTACCGTGGTCGTCAACTCATCCGAGCTCCTGCAGCTCGAGAAGTTGTCAACCCCTGCAGTCCCAGACTACAACAAACCAACCTCCTCGATGGCCTTCCGCCCACTCGAGGAAAACAAGGTAGTGGGTGTCGATCCCACCAACCCAACCAAGATAGTCCGGGTCGGGACCCAGCTTCCGGCCAAATAGGAAAGTGAGCTTATCGACTTCCTATGTGACAACCGTGATGTCTTCGCATGGCAGCCGTTTGACATGCTAGGGATACCCCAGGAGGTTGCTGAGCATGCACTATGCCTTACCCTAGGCTCTAAACCCGCCAAACAACGTCTGCGTCGCTTCAACGACGAAAGGCGTAGGGCCATAGGCGAGGAAATCGCCAAACTCCTGGCAGTCGGGTTCATCAGGGAGGTCTTCCATTCTGACTGGCTTGGCAATCCTGTCCTAGTCAGAAAAAAGACCAGGAAGTAGAGAATGTGCGTCAATTATACTGGACTCAACAAAGTGTGCCCAAAGGATCATTTCCCATTACCACGCATAGACAAGATAATTGACTCCACCTCGGGTTGTAAAATCCTCTCCTTTCTAGATGCCTACTCAGGCTATCACCAGATCACGATAAAAGAGTCTGATCAGCTCGCAACCTCATTTATCACCCCGTATAGTTTGTATTGCTACGTAACCATGCCTTTCGGCCTGAAGAATGCTGGTGCCACCTACCAAAGGTGCATGCAGCAATGCTTCGCCAACCAAATCGACCTGCTCAACCAGCCCGATTAGGCCGAGCGGCCAAAACCAACGATCGTCGTCTATGTTGATGACTTAGTGGTCAAAATAGCTCAAGCTTGTGACCTGATCGCAAACTTGGCCATGACGTTCGTGAACCTCCGAAGGTTCAACATCAAGTTGAATCCCAAAAAGTGTGTTTTCGGGGTTCCAAAGGGGAAATTGCTGGGATACATTGTAGCCGAGCGCGGCATCAAAGCCAACCCCAAAAAGATCACGACCATCTCCAACATGGGCCCCATATACAATGTCAAGGGTGTGCAGAGACTCACCGGTTGCCTGGCTGCCTTAAGCTGCTTCATCTCCCGGCTCGGTGAACAGGGGATGCTGCTCTACAAGCTCCTCAAAAAGACGGACGCCTTCGTCTGGACTGAGGAAGCCCAGTAGGCTCTCGAAAGCCTCAAAACATTTCTAATGTTGGCCCCAATCCTCGTCGCTCCTAAGCAGGGAGAACCCCTCCTCCTCTACATCGCGGCAAGTAACCATGTGGTGAGCGCCGCCCTGGTCATAGAGAGGGAGGAACTGGGACACCAGCTCAAAGTGCAGCGACCCATATACTTCATTGGAGAAGTGCTTACTAGCCCCAAGGTCTGGTACCCCCAGGTGCAGAAACTCCTGTACATTGTGTTAATGGCCACCAGGAAGCTCCTATACTACTTCACCGACCACGAAGTCATAGTCGTCACTTCATACCCACTCGAAGACATCATCCACAATCGTGATGCCACGGGACAAATCTCTAAGTGGGCCCTTGAACTCATGGGCCATGACATCAGGTATATCCCCTGCACCATGATTAAGTCTTAGGCTCTCACGGACTTTGTCACCGAATGGACGGAGGTCCAGCTACCAACCCAGGATGTCTCCCACGAGTACTAGACAATGTACTTTGATGGATCCGTAATGGCGCCCGGCTCGGGGGCTGTAGTGGTTCTGATCTCCCTAGATGGGAGTAGGCTCTGCTATGCCATCCGCCTCCACTTTTCAGCTTCAAACAATGCCGCAGAATACGAGGCCCTTATCAACGGACTACGCATCACCATCGAGCTCGGCGCTACGTGACTCTACATCCACAATGACTTGGAACTAGTCATTGATTAGGTCATGAAGGAATCCTCCTGCAAAAGTCCCCTCATGACAGCATACTACCAAGAGGTGCGTAAGCTCAAGGACAAATTTTAGGGAATCAAACTGCATCACGTCCCTCGAAGGGACAACGCCGCCGCCGATTTCCTCGCAAAACTGGCCACCAGGCGAGATCTGTCCCCGAGCGGAGTCTTCATCAACGACTCCCACAAGCCATCCACCCGCATCCTAGAAGGTCTGACCCAGACATACCCCAACAGCCAGCCGGTGCTTGGGGGCTCTGACCCTAGTACCTCTATAACGACATCACCCGCGGACGTCGCTGTATTGGCACTCGATCAAACCGATTGGCGAGCACCGCTACTCGCCTACCTCCTCGAGGAGGTTCTCCCACCTAAAAGAACCGAAGCCTGATGAATCGCTCGACGCGCCAAGACCTTTGTCGTGCTCGATGACGAACTCTACAAATAGAGTCCATCAGGAGTACTCATGAAGTGCGTCCTCATCAGCCGGGGAAAACAGATCCTCCTCGAGGTCCATTCTGGGATCTGTGGGCATCATGCGGACCCAAGGTCCTTGGTCGGAAAAACCTTTCGCTAAGGTTTTTACTAGCCCACCGCACTACGAGATGTAGAGAAGGTCATCCGTAGGTGCGAAGGATGCCAGTTCTATGCTCGACAAACCCATTTGCCAGCACAAGAGCTCCAAACCATCCCAATCACCTGACCATTCGCGGTCTGGGGCCTCGACATGGTAGGACCTCTCAAGAAAGGTCTAGGTGGTTTTACTCACCTACTCATAGCAGTCGACAAGTTTACCAAATGGATAGAGGCCAAGCCCATCACCAATCTCCGCTCGGAAGAGGCAGTCAAATTCTTCCTTGACATCATCTACCGATTCGGCGTTCCTAACTGTATTATCACTGACCATGGGACTAACTTCACCAGGAAGAAGTTCTAAAACTTCAGCAATGGATACGACATCAGAATCGATTAGGCTTTGGTCGGACATCCACGAACTAACGGTCAGATCGAACGCGCCAACGGCATGGTCCTCCAAGGACTCAAAACGCGCATCTTCGACCGACTCAACAAACACGTTGGGCGGTGGGTTGTAGAGGTCCCAGTGATCCTCTGGAGCCTAAGAATGACCCCAAATCAATCCACGGGATTCACACCTTTCTTCCTGGCCTACGGAGCGGAAGCTGTGTTGCCCTCCGACCTCAACCACGGCGCACCGAGAGTAAAAGCTTTTGACCATGATCAGGCCACGGCAGCTCAACAAGACACAGTCGACTTGCTCGAAGAGGCCCGTGAGACAACCATCATCTGCTCCACTCGCTATCAAGAGACCCTCCATAGGTACCATGAAAGGAAGATCAGAGGAAAGATTCTCGAAGTCGGTGATCTCGTGCTACGAAGGACCCAATCAACAAAGGAAAACACAAGCTCTCTCCTGAAGGGTCGAGATGGCGGACTAGAGGGGGGGGTGAATAGTCTTTTCTAAAATTAATCGTGTCGGCTAACCGATACAAATGCGGAATTAAAACTATCGGTCTAGCCAAGACTATACCCCACTATATATGTTCACTAGCACCTTGCAAAGACAACAATTATCCAACAAAGGTGCCGGGCTAGCTAGAGCTCTCCTAAACAATTCTAGGAGCAAGGTCACAAAAACCTATGCCACTAGTACTTTAAACAACAAGGGAGCTCCTACACATGCTAGTAAGCAAAAGCACAAAGCAAACTAAGCTCACTAGCAATGCTCAATAACAAGGCAACCAATGCCTAATTAGAGAGCGCAAATACTTAGCTACACAAACTAAGCAATGTGACTAACAAGGTTACTAAAACCAAATTAGCCACGCAAGGGAGCTACTTCTATGCTACGCAAGCAAGAAGGTAATTAGCAAGCTACACAAGCTATCTAATTACAAAAGCAACTACACAAGCTTAATATGTATAAAAGTAATTGCAAGCTTGTGTAATGGGGATGCAAACCAACGGGAAGAACAAGGTTGACACGATGATTTTTCTCCCGAGGTTCACGTGTTTGCCAACACGCTAGTCCCCGTTGTGTCGACCGCTCACTTGGTGGTTCGGCGGCTAATTAGCATCACCCGCTAAGCCCGCACGTCGGGCGCCGCAAGAACCTACCCCTTGAGTGAGGGTAGCTCAATGACACGCTTTACTAGAGTTGCTCTTCGCGGCTCCCGCGGGACGAGCACAATGCCCCTCACAAGCACTTCTCCGGAGCGCCGCACAAGCTTCTTGCGCGCTTCGACGGAGACCACCACCAAGCCATCTAGGAGGTGGCAACCTCCAAGAGTAACAAGCACCACCGGCTTGCAACTCGATCACCTAGTGCCACTCGATGCAACCTCACGATGCAATCGCACTAGAATCGCTCACTCACACAATCGAATGATCACTATCAAGTATATGTGTGATGGAGGGCTCCCAAGCACTCACAAGCATGGACACTAAGTCCCTTGAGGTGCTCCACACCAGCCATGGCCGAGGGCCACTTCTATTTATAGCCCCAAGGGCTAAACTAGCCGTTACCCCTTCACTGGGCAATGGTTGGGCCGACCGGACGCTCCGGTCATGTTGACCGGACGCTGGACCTCAGCGTCTGGTCGCCCACAGACGACCACGTGTCCCAGTTCCAACGGTCACTTGACCTGACCGGACGCAGCAGCACTCAACTGACCGGACGCTGGACACTCAGCGTCCGGTCGTTTCTAGTAAGCTCCCGAGCATGACCGAACGCGTCCGGTCGAACGCGATCGGACACAGCCAGCGTCCGGTCACTCTCCAGCTACTGCGTCACCGTACGTCAGCATGACCGGACGCAGCCAGCCAGCGTCCGGTGCATGCAGATCCAGCGTCCGGTCAGTTGACCGATGCCAGCATCTTCTCCATTCTCTTCACCCTTGCTCAAGTGTGCTAACTACAAGAATTTGCATCCGGCACAATAGAAAATAGACATTCCATTTTCCCAAAAGCGCCGAATCCCGCTTCGCAAGCTCGGCGGGAGGGAGAGAGGGACCCAAACCCATCTCACCCCTGCAAACACCACCTCCTTTGTAAATGTGCCAACACCACCAAGTGTACACCACCATGTGTATGTGTGTTAGCATTTTCACAATCATTTCCCAAAGGATGTTAGCCACTCAACTTGCCACGCCACTCGATCCTAGCGACAATGCAAAGTTAGATCACTCGAGTGGCACTAGATGACCGATATGCAAACAAGTTTGCCCCTCTTGATAGTACGGCCATCTATCCTAAACCCGGTCATAAACTTCTCTACACACCTATGACCGGTGAAATGAAATGCCCTAGGTTATACCTTTGCCTTGCGCATTCCATTCCATCTCCTCCAATGTTGATGCAACACATGCACCAATACGATCAACAATGATATGATCCACTTCATATCATCACATGATCATATTGGTTCATCGATCTTGACTCTACTTGCTCTTCACCATTGCCATCGTTCATCGGCGCCAAGTCTTGCTCAAGCTTCACCGCCACGCGGTCCATCACTCCAAAGCCTTCGACTTGCCCTTCACGCTTGCAACCGGTCCATCAAGCCAAGTCTTGTCTTGATCTTCTCCACCTTGATCACATGACTCAATGTCATGTCTCATGTGCATTTAAACTCCTTCATCATCACATGTGTGAGCTTTGCAACATCTCCAAGCCATTTTCACCTCCATGGCATATGTTGCTCACACACATGTACCTATGGACTAATCACCTGTGTATCTCACATAAACATAATTAGTCCACCTAAGTTGTCACTCAATTACCAAAACCAAACAAGAACCTTTCAATCTCCCCCTTTTTGGTAATTGATGACAACTCTACAAAGATATATAAATTAAGCTCTTTTGGATTCATGTTGCTTGCCCAAGCAATTTTACCATGTGTAAATGATTTTGGACAAGTACCACAAACCTAAAATGGTAGTATTAGCTCCCCCTACATATGTGCTAAAGTATTTAATTTGAAGCTTGCACATATGCATAGATTGAAATTGTGGGAGAGTAAATACTACAAAATGATGCTAAGGTGTATAGAATAAACCTTTGAAGCATGTACCAATCGGAGTTGCATCTTTAAGTTCATCCTTAGCACCATGGTTAGCTAGACATCACTTGAAAATAAAACACTAGATACCTTATGAGATCAACATTAAAAGCAAGGTACTAGCATTACTTAAAAAGCATACCAAGTGTCTAGCTATCATCCTATGCATGCTAGTTATCAAATCATCATCCAAGTTCTACAACTAGCATACACCACACAAGCATGCATGTTGAATTTAAAAGCTTTATGCAATGCAAGCAAGCACATGATTATGCACATATCAAATACAATCAATCAAAGTTCATGAGCTTGCTCCCCCTACTTGTGTGCTTCTCTTGTCCAAGAATTTTGATCCTTCTCTTTTCTCCAATGTTGCTCCCTCTTTGTCCATGTCCATGTCCAACCTTCTATTTCTTTTGTATCTCATCTCTCCCATTGTACAATCTCACTCCCATTCAATCAAGCTTCATATCTTTGTACAATCTCTCCCCCTTTGTCATCAATTTCCATAAAAGGTGTGTTTCTTATTGATGCAAAGGTATGCTCTTTGGGGTAGATGGTTGAGACTTGCATTTTTGATGGACATTACTTGAATATTGGAATGACACCACAAGTAGATACAATTTAGAATTTGCAACTTGTACTACTTGTATCTTATCATTCTTATGCATGGGTCATCCATTTTATTTCACTTAAGCTCTTGTAGGTGAGGGATGCATTCTCTATTTGATGATCACTTAAAGTTGAGGATCACTTGTGGAACCATCGTCTACTATGTATAGATACCACTTGTAGGAAGTGAATATCATTTGAAAGAATCTTCTAGTATGGAACCACTTATTTGATTTATCAATAAAGACCATTTCTTGAACATTTTCTATTTTCATGAGTACCACTTATAGGATATCACTTGTGAGTTGAAACATACTAACTAGATATCCATTTGCATTGTTGTCTTGTGCTTGTACTCTTATCACTATCATGAGCTTCTATGATTGACTTGAACTAAATTGTTTTGCCTAAGCTTCCAAGTCCGGTTTGAACCAATGACAAGCTTCTTCACACCTCTTTTAAGTGTTATCTTGTCAATGTTGTACTTGTCACTTGTTGGCAATCCAAATTAAGTCAAGTACTTGGGTTCACTAGCTCATGAACAAATTCATGTACTAACCACTAGATCAAGTAATCATTCAAGCAATAGTGGTAGGCTATGAATTTCAAACATTTCATTTGTAATGCATGATCCTATGAAGCATGTACTATATGCACTAACCGCATACTAGTAAGGGATGAAATGATCATGCATATTACAATGATATCTTTGCTATATTGGAGTAGAGGATAGTCACATAGATTCCAATTCATTACTCCAATAGCAATGTGAAGTCCAATTATAAGCTTGGTGAAGACCAATAGATACCAATTTGAATCTCATTCTTCACCCATATGAAATGAATACCACTTATGATCAAGTGTACTTTCTTGTTGTGGTTGACTTGCTTTATCTTTTGATCTTTGCTTGCATAAGAGCATCAATTTGAGAATACCATTTGAAATATCATGACTAGCTCTCTTTTAGGTGTTGCTTGCTTTTCTTGATCAATCCTTTTGATTGCTTCAACTAAGCATCTCAAATGTTCCTCGGATCACTACTTCCATGTTAGCCTTCCAAGTACCACACTTGGTTTACCTACACATAGGCAGCAAGCCCCTACACTAGGGAGAAGTGACCTCTCTCCAAGAACCATTCTTGATACTCATTTGAAATGATTTGATTGATTGATCCAAGTGATGGACTTATCTTGTTGAGTAAACTTGATTCCTTCTTTAAGTCCTTTTCTTTCTACTTGTTTAAGTCCTTTTCTTTCTACCAAATGATCTCCAATCATAACTAGAACTTAAACTTTATTTTCATCTTGAGTTTGATCTTGATCTTTTAATTTGAGTACCAAAAGTGTGCAAAGTATACTCCTTAATCAAATGACCTTGTACTCTTTGTTTAACATGTTTCTAGATCATCTCAAAACCAAACTTAGGTGCCTCAAACACTTGTAAACATGTTTCCAACTTGAGGACCTTTCAATCAAAGTGACTCTAGATCCATCCAACATTTGTCACTTTTCTGACAGATTTTGTACCCTTCAAAGAAATAAGCATATATCCCAAAGTACAAATCCAAATACCATGAAATTTGGTGGAGATGAGCTTCACTAAGTTATCTAGCAGCCATAAAAATTTTAGCTTCATTTGATCTCATATGGACTGCTAAATTTTAATTCTTCCACCACTGCTACATGCTGAAAACTGCTGCACTATAGCTGACAAGAACCACTCCAAAACCGAAGCATTTCTTATCCTATTTTCATGAAATTTCTACAGTATCTTATAACATAAGTCTAGAGCATGTACATCAATTTTCATGCCAATCCAATAAGATTTGATCACTCAAACATGGCTATGATCACAGCTAGCTCAGATTTTGCAATATAGGATAGATTTCAACAATTGAGCTATTCTTCATCAAATATGAATCAAACTTGATACTAACTTGTTTGAATACTTCCATAAGACATATATCCATTCAAATCACTTACTAAATGTCATCTCATGAATTTATCCAATTCAATCAACTCATATGCACCCAAATGAAATGATCAACAAGAGATATACTTAGTTAGCTCATGATCATCCAATTAGCAAGCTTTATCTCAATTATTTGCAAGCCATCAAATATATCCAATGAACCACCAACAACTTGAATTATAGCACTTGTATGTTGTAGCACTTGGACTTCATTCAACTATCATGGCATTGGGATAGGATATGCACTAAGCTTCATAACTTGATTCAACATATGATAAACAATGTGAGATTAATTGAATCAAGCCTCCAATGCCAATGGTACCTACAAACAATCATCCACTTTTTGATGGTACCCAAACAAGTTTGGGTCCTTTCAAGTTAGGAGCAACATACTTAGGCGTAGCCTTAGTATGAATAGCGGGATGTTTTGCAATTGCAACCAATGAGGTACCATTGCCATCCTTTCTAAGCATATCATGATCATCAATTGAAATAGGCTTAGAAATTTTACCTAGGGGACATGAATGTGCCATGTGTCCCCTTTCCCGGCATGAGTAGCACTTTCTCTTTGCTTGAGCCTTCTCTTCTTTGCTCATGTGGTGCTTCTCATTGCCTTGCCTCTCATGGATTGCTTGAGCCTTCTTCTCAAGCTTGTTAGGACACTTAAAGGCAAAGTGTCCCGTACTTCCACACTTGAAGCACTTGATGTGAGCATAGACTTTCTTCTCATTGTCATTCTTGCTCATCATCTTGGCATCTTGAATTCTCATTTGATGCCTTGCCTTTCCACCCCTTCTTGTTTTCTTCTTCTTGATCATCAAATCATCACCATCGTGTTGGTTGATCTTGATTTGCTCTTGGGGTGTCTTCTCTTGCTCAACTTGTGGCTTTGGTTGAGGCTTCACTTGTTGCTTCACCAATTGCTTGGTTGGGCACATCGAGGTAAGATGACCCCAAGTGCCACACTTGAAGCACTTGACATGCTTTAGCCTCTCTTCTTCTTTTAGCTTTTTGAGCTTCTCGATGTTAGGGCAACCATTTGCAAAGTGTCCCACTTCATGACACCGGAAGCACATGGTATGAGAGAGCTTTCTTTGTTGTAGCTTCTTCATCTTTCTTTCTCTCTTCATTTCGCCCTTTGTCATCTTCTTCTTGAAGCCAAGGCCACACTTGTCACTATAGTTTCTTTGAGTTTTCAACATATGCTCAAAGGTGACTTTTGAGTTGTAGCATCTCTCTAACTTGTTGCTCAATTTCTTCACTTCATTTTTGAGCTCATTGTTCTCCTTCAAAAGGTTAGTCTCACAAGACATAGAAGTAGAACAAGCATCTATATGTGAAGAGCATGGCATATCTAATAAATCATCACAAGAGGTGGATACATGCTTCTTACCTACATCACAAGGGTTAGCAACAACATGTGCTTGATCATTTGACCCATGTGATGAGCTCTCATTATTTTTAAGTTTCTTTGTAAATATTTTAATGAGAGAAGCTTGTTTTTCTAATAATTCATCATGAGATGCAAGTAGTGTCTCATGATTCAATTTAAGCTCATCAAGTGAAGATTTATAAGTATTAAGTAATTTCTTATGTTCTTTACAAGAGTTCTTTAGAAATGAGTTTTCATTTTCTAATTTTATTGTTTTAGCTTTCTCATTTTCTAAAGACATGGTCATGCTAGCAAGTCTACTAACAAGCTCATCATATGAATCAACATGATCAACCACATTATCATTTGATACCTTAGTGTCACCTTGTGACATGAAGCAATGTGGTGTAGTGGATGGGCTTGTAGTAGCATCATCATGGTTTGAGCATGAACCATCATCACCATCAAGTGTGCATGGGGTAGCATCATCACTTGCAACACTTGTGGCATCATCATCAACCTTGTCAAGTGAACTTGTAGCGGATTGATCATCATTATCCTCACTTGACAATGAGGTGGAGCAATCTTCCACAATCACCAAATTGTGGTTATGCTCAACACACTCATGTGTCTCCTTCTTGGGCTCATCCTCCTTCTTGAATTTTCCATCATCCCATGTGGAGGAATCACCGAAGGTGTCCTTGATGGAGTCCCATATCTCACGAGCGGTCCCCTTGTAGTTTACTTGCTTCATCAAATCAAAATGTAAAGCATCCAATAGAAAACAACAAGCATTTGCATCAAGTTCATAGAGGACTCTTTGAGCTTTGGTTAGAGTTCTATGATCCAAGACATGGGAGAGACCACTAGTGACAACCCACCAAAATTTAGGTCCCTTTGCACGAAAATGATCAAGCATATGATTTTTCCAAAGTGCAAAGTTTGTGCCATCAAAAATGTGATTCTCACAATCATCTAGCCCATTAGACGCCATCCTCTCGGGTCGGTGAAGACCACAAATGAGAGACCGGGCTCTGATACCAATTGAAGGGTCGAGATGGCGGACTAGAGGGGGGGTGAATAGTCTTTTCTAAAATTAATCGTGTCGGCTAACCGATACAAATGCGGAATTAAAACTATCGGTCTAGCCAAGACTATACCCCACTATATATGTTCACTAGCACCTTGCAAAGACAACAATTATCCAACAAAGGTGCCGGGCTAGCTAGAGCTCTCCTAAACAATTCTAGGAGCAAGGTCACAAAAACCTATGCCACTAGTACTTTAAACAACAAGGGAGCTCCTACACATGCTAGTAAGCAAAAGCACAAAGCAAACTAAGCTCACTAGCAATGCTCAATAACAAGGCAACCAATGCCTAATTAGAGAGCGCAAATACTTAGCTACACAAACTAAGCAATGTGACTAACAAGGTTACTAAAACCAAATTAGCCACGCAAGGGAGCTACTTCTATGCTACGCAAGCAAGAAGGTAATTAGCAAGCTACACAAGCTATCTAATTACAAAAGCAACTACACAAGCTTAATATGTATAAAAGTAATTGCAAGCTTGTGTAATGGGGATGCAAACCAACGGGAAGAACAAGGTTGACACGATGATTTTTCTCCCGAGGTTCACGTGTTTGCCAACACGCTAGTCCCCGTTGTGTCGACCGCTCACTTGGTGGTTCGGCGGCTAATTAGCATCACCCGCTAAGCCCGCACGTCGAGCGCCGCAAGAACCTACCCCTTGAGTGAGGGTAGCTCAATGACACGCTTTACTAGAGTTGCTCTTCGCGGCTCCCGCGGGACGAGCACAATGCCCCTCACAAGCACTTCTCCGGAGCGCCGCACAAGCTTCTTGCGCGCTTCGACGGAGACCACCACCAAGCCGTCTAGGAGGTGGCAACCTCCAAGAGTAACAAGCACCACCGGCTTGCAACTCGATCACCTAGTGCCACTCGATGCAACCTCACGATGCAATCGCACTAGAATCGCTCACTCACACAATCGAATGATCACTATCAAGTATATGTGTGATGGAGGGCTCCCAAGCACTCACAAGCATGGACACTAAGTCCCTTGAGGTGCTCCACACCAGCCATGGCCGAGGGCCACTTCTATTTATAGCCCCAAGGGCTAAACTAGCCGTTACCCCTTCACTGGGCAATGGTTGGGCCGACCGGACGCTCCGGTCATGTTGACCGGACGCTGGACCTCAGCGTCTGGTCGCCCACAGACGACCACGTGTCCCAGTTCCAACGGTCACTTGACCTGACCGGACGCAGCAGCACTCAACTGACCGGACGCTGGACACTCAGCGTCCGGTCGTTTCCAGTAAGCTCCCGAGCATGACCGAACGCGTCCGGTCGAACGCGATCGGACACAGCCAGCGTCCGGTCACTCTCCAGCTACTGCGTCACCGTACGTCAGCACGACCGGACGCAGCCAGCCAGCGTCCGGTGCATGCAGATCCAGCGTCCGGTCAGTTGACCGATGCCAGCATCTTCTCCATTCTCTTCACCCTTGCTCAAGTGTGCTAACTACAAGAATTTGCATCCGGCACAATAGAAAATAGACATTCCATTTTCCCAAAAGCGCCGAATCCCGCTTCGCAAGCTCGGCGGGAGGGAGAGAGGGACCCAAACCCATCTCACCCCTGCAAACACCACCTCCTTTGTAAATGTGCCAACACCACCAAGTGTACACCACCATGTGTATGTGTGTTAGCATTTTCACAATCATTTCCCAAAGGATGTTAGCCACTCAACTTGCCACGCCACTCGATCCTAGCGACAATGCAAAGTTAGATCACTCGAGTGGCACTAGATGACCGATATGCAAACAAGTTTGCCCCTCTTGATAGTACGGCCATCTATCCTAAACCCGGTCATAAACTTCTCTACACACCTATGACCGGTGAAATGAAATGCCCTAGGTTATACCTTTGCCTTGCGCATTCCATTCCATCTCCTCCAATGTTGATGCAACACATGCACCAATACGATCAACAATGATATGATCCACTTCATATCATCACATGATCATATTGGTTCATCGATCTTGACTCTACTTGCTCTTCACCGTTGCCATCATTCATCGGCGCCAAGTCTTGCTCAAGCTTCACCGCCACGCGGTCCATCACTCCAAAGCCTTCGACTTGCCCTTCACGCTTGCAACCGGTCCATCAAGCCAAGTCTTGTCTTGATCTTCTCCACCTTGATCACATGACTCAATGTCATGTCTCATGTGCATTTAAACTCCTTCATCATCACATGTGTGAGCTTTGCAACATCTCTAAGCCATTTTCACCTCCATGGCATATGTTGCTCACACACATGTACCTATGGACTAATCACCTGTGTATCTCACATAAACACAATTAGTCCACCTAAGTTGTCACTCAATTACCAAAACCAAACAAGGACCTTTCATCTCCACCCTAGGAAGGACCCTATACGGTTACCGAAGTAATCCAACCGGGCATGTACCGACTGGAGGACAACAACGATAATATTCTCAACACTTGGAACATTGAATAGCTACGTCGTTTTCTCTTAGAAACTGGTCTAAACACCTTCGATTAAAGCACATGCTCTTGTAAGAGCGCCCCCGCCCGAACACTTTCAACCCGGGTCGCTCGGGGGCTCCATAAATATACAAATATTGAGTACTACCTCTCTGTTTTATTTACTGCTATATGGAAAACTCCTTCTTACCTGAACAAAAGGGTAGTTCGTTCATTTGTTTTACCTTACGTAACTTTGCTTTAGAACATTCCAACTGATCGCACCCCGCCTTTTCCTATGGCTACGACCGGCCGAGCCTCGCGGGCCATGCCCTAGGCTCGCAAAGTTGCGACCTATGGAACAAACAGGCAGGTACGAGATAGAAAGGAATTTTAAACAAAATTATGCTAAGGGAGAACTAAGGAACAAAAGGGAACAAGCTTCCCCGAATGGAGCAACTCCATCACAAAAACAAAAATCGATTGCAGTCATTAAAACACACACGAAACATCTTACATGGGGGCTTCCCCACGGACTTAAAACTTACTACATTTACTAACTACTATTATATTTTTACATGCTACTGGGCCGCCTCGACGACATCCGACGATGGTGCAACCAATGAAGGCTCGGGCTGCTCACTTCCCGATGACGCAGCATCCGGCTCGGCCAAGACTGGGATGACATTCACCTCCAATCTGACATCACACTCTGGGTTTGCAAAAGGATTCGTAAGTCCTCCCCCTTGCTCACTCTTCCTCTCACTAAGGAACCACCGCAGCATACAGGCACTCTCGGTGAGAAAGAAGAAGGAAGGAAGAGCAAGGAATCTCCGCCAGAAGAGACCACCAGACCTCCCTAGGTCGATCGAGTCACCCAGGAGAGATCAACCAGCCTCCTGAGTCGATTGATTCATTCAGGATAAGCACCTAAGATACAGGTAGGAAGTGAAGGGGCACCCCATGCGGGCCATGCCAACTCCGTCTCGAATGACGAACATGAGTCCCGGTCGGACATTTCCGACTGAAGCTCTCTGAACCCCGTCTCTCAGGTCATCAAGGTAAGCAAGTGTTCATTAAATACAAAACTATTCATGCGAGGACTAACCCATGATTGACAAGCGTAGGTCCTGGACGGACGTTTCTGACTGGAGCTCGATGAACCCTGTCACTCTAGTCTTCAAGGTAAAATGCCATCAAAGCCCCTCTATTTCATTACAAATCATTCATACATCCATACACGCATTCATCTTATACGTCTGAACCCCCCGGACGGTTAGGGCATGAACTGCCCGAGGGCTCGGGAACTAAGCATCGCACGTGCAGTGAAATGCACCAAAACGCTCCGTGTTGTGCCACAAAGCGGTGGCTTGCCTCATTCGACATGAGCAACTAAACAAAGCCAGGGGAGAAAACCGTAGATGAGCACCGTGCGACCTTCGCCCGGTCTGGCAAACCGGGTCATCTCAACCTTCTCGTTCGATCATAAACCTCTCAGGCCCACAGAATCTCCATCGAAGGGGAGGCCATCAGGCCACCCGGGTCGGTCTATGGAATGACCTAGGCATCTGCTGGGCCAAAGGTAAAGGAGTAGTGGAATGTCACAAGAGGGCTATGCCGACTCCGTCATGAACGACAGACCTGGATTCTACTTGATCACACCCGTTAGCGAGCTCACTGAGCTAGTCTTCAAGCCCGAGCGATCGGGACAGGCGACAAAACTCAGCCCCTCCGGTTGTGAGGAACCGGATGGGGTAGCGCAAAAACAACTCACAACCCCTATGAAGGCCCGACAGGGCTTGGGGGTTTAAACACCATGGGACCGTGACTCCGAATTCACGTCGTCGGGATGGCGACACCCGGCTACGACTTGGGACCGTGACTCCTTAACTCGTGTCGACGGGATAGGTGACATCCGGCTACGGCTTGGGTCCACGACTCCTTAATTCGCGTCAATGGGATAGGCGACATCTGGCTATGGCTTGGGACCGTGACTCCTTAACTCGTGTAACGACTTTAGGCGGCTTCACTAACTAGAACTAACTCTTTCGATCCACGGCGAGCACCGACGCCTGGGTCTACTCGTGACTCCACCTTACCCAATCCCACGGCACGCACCGACGCCAGGGCTTGTTTCAAAAACTAAAAACTTCCTCATCTGATCCCCGGCGCGCACCAGCGCCGGGATCATTAAGTTCTGTCTCAATCCAATCCCCACGCTTAAAAACACCTCAACTGCGCAACGACGCCATGGTTAAACAAAATTCCGTCTCAAACTAAAAAATATGCATACACGCCTGTTGAGACAACACCCCCAACCAGTTTGTCCTGAACTGCCTAGGGCTCGAGGGCTACACCCACAGGTGCGCTCGTGCGCACCCGCCGACAAGACAAAAATCCCTCAGACGATTCTGCCCGAATCACCCGAGGGCTCAGGGGCTCCTATCGCGTTCATAAACCCAGGGTCCCTCGAGGACCAGCTTTCACGCCAAGGCTTGGCCTAGAAGAATGGCCTTTTTCTTCTTCTGGACCGGCCCAAGAGTCTAAACTCAACAAATCAGAGCACTCACTTCAGTCCCAGGCTGCCTTCGGCCCATTTCTCCGACCGAGGCACTAGCTTAGGCTTAGGCCAGCTCCGAACGACCTCTCCGATCGGAGCGCTAGCGTCAAGCCCCGGTTGCCTCTGCACGGCCTCCACTCGGAAAGCCTGACCCGAGGACCGCCTCCGACTCCGACCCCGCAACCGGGGCTCGTGAGAAGTCTGCTCACCGCTCTTCTCCGACTGGCACGCCAGAACCGACTGGGGACCATCCGACCGGGGATGCCTGCTCGAAAAGAACCAGAAGGCATGCGGAGAAAGGAAAGGCATGGCTCACAAGTCAACACCACTGTACTAGGAACCATACCCTGCATGAAGTAGTGCTCTGCAGCCACCCTGACACAAAGTATTATAGGGGCCGCTAGAAACTCTCATATGGTAAGCCCCCCGCGTGTCTCTGGACATCGATTACGGTATAGGCTCTAGGATTTGCCATACCGGGTGAACATAGCACAGCTCCTCACATGCCACTAGGCATCTAGAAGTATTATGTAGGTACCGGCGTCTATCCTTCCTGAAGAAGATATCTCGACCCCCCATGCACATCTGACATCCTACAACGACATTGATAGTATTGGGAGGCTTCAACCATTATCCAATTTACATCACCGTAGGCAGCAAGACTTAGAAATATCTGTACTCTCCCCCTCTCACCTGTAAAACCATCCCCTTCATCTATAAAAGGGGATGCGCTCCCTCCCCCGAAGGGGAGATCGAGTTCTTCAAGCCTAGACTCACTAGATCGACATCAACACTCCCAACCGCAAGACCACCAAGTTTCGACCGAGACCCTTTCGGTCGGAGCTGACCGAACCTCTTGTACACCCCATTCTTCCTCTTTTTCGTTTATACCCCCACTATAGACTTTGAGCACCTGGGCTCAGGAATAAAGTCGCCGACCGACCCCGACTGGACGTAGGGCACGTTGCCTGAACCAGTATAAATCATATGTCATTGAGTGCTAGGGCACCTCCGATCACAACGTACAACAAAACTACAAGTATTTACTAGTTGGTCACTTTCTGCACCGACATGATAACTTTGTATAGGCAACCAGATATATACCCGTGCATTGCACGGAACAACGCATTTGTATCCATTTGTACAACGATGCACATGTCTTATCGTTTAGACAAACATATTAACATTTTTTATCCATATCTACGACAATACACGTGGTTTGTGTTTAGCTGAACATATTAAGAAATATAAAAAATTTGATTTCATAAAGCATATTTCATGATTTTTATGACATATATCATGTAGATCGGAAACCTAACAAATTTGTTTCAATTTTAATTATCATTTCTGTGTTTTGTTATTATACATTTTCAAAATTTAATAGAATCTAATAAACACTTTTGCATTGGAACCCTAAACTATTTCTAAATTCATCCCGATTTTCCTTATTATGTGGATGTGGTAGACTAATGGGCCAAGTTGTTATGTGCGGGAATCAGGTGAATCACCATGCAACGAAGTCGTCTGTAACGTGCGGGCAGGAGGTCTGTCCATTCGGCCCACGGGCCACGTCACGTCGTTCCTGCTTTCGCACGAGTGCGAGCGGGTTGCAGATGCGAGGCCACACACGCACGAGGCGAGCGGGACGTCGAGCCGCAGACGCGCGGGCACACGCAGACGCGCGGGCGAGCGAGGCGAGCGTTGGCAGGTGCCCACCGCTGGCGGCACAGGCTGGAGCTAGGGCGAAGCGGAGCAGACGACAAAGCACGTCACAGAGCACGGCGAGCGCTGTGTCCGTCGCCAGCACATACTGCAGCAACGCGTCACCCGCATCCATGGCGAGACGCGCGCTCCCGCATACACCGGGACTATGCACGACAGCAGCTAGCAGGTCGCAGGCGTCCGTCGCCGCCGACGTAGGCTGTAGCTAGGGCGCACGCGCGGGCGTGTTTTTCTTTGCCGAGACGTGGGGCTCGATGGGCGGGGCGACGTGGGGAGCGTGCGGGATTCATGTACCGAAATCACCATTATAAGCTGGGGCGAAGCAAATTAACTTGGCATCCTGGCGACGTGGACTCTCGGACGCAGACCCACACGGGCGGAGCGATGCCGGAGCGTGCGGATTAAGCTGGGCGAAGCGTAATAACTTTACATCCGAGGATGACATTGGGAATTTTTTAGGTGTAGTTGTGAATATGTGCATGATCTGTTTCGTTGATGCCAGCAAAGATTTTCTGCGCATGAGTATGAATATGTGTGTGATTTTTTTGTTGCAGTAAGTAAAGCTCTTGCCGAATTTCTCTGTTTGAATATGTGTTTGATCTGTTTCATCGGCCTCTAATTAGTTTTTATATGATTTTCGACGTGAAAGAGTTTGTTTCGATTTTTTTTTGTCGTATATGATTTTCGATGAGAAAGAGTTTGTTTTAGAAACAGGTTTTTATTTTGCCGTATATGTTTCTTTCAGAAGTTTTTTTTTTGCCGTATAGGATATTTTTGGGAAACGGGGCCGTTGTTTTTTTTCTTTATTTTCGTATAGGATTTTTTTTTGGATAACGGGGATGTTGTTTTTTTTACAGTGTTTTTTTTTGCCGTATAAGTTTTTATTTCGGAAGCGTTTTTTCTAGCCGTATAATAGAAATTAGAAACGTTTTTTTTTTCACCCTAAAGGCCGGGTGCGGGGGGACAGACGATAGCATTAGAAATATTTTAGGTGCAGAGATTGACTGACAGTTGCTCCCTTGGATCGTGTTCGAGGGCTTCTGATCCACTAACCGTCGGAAGGGGC
The DNA here is from genome assembly GCF_019320115.1 of Miscanthus floridulus. Classification (NCBI taxonomy): domain Eukaryota; kingdom Viridiplantae; phylum Streptophyta; class Magnoliopsida; order Poales; family Poaceae; genus Miscanthus; species Miscanthus floridulus. Next base: position 158,084,520 of record NC_089581.1, read on the forward strand.
CATAAAGGTCGTTTCTATATGGGCCGGTTCGCCGAGCCGCATATCTTTATGTTCCTGATGACGGACTCGCGGGCCGTAGCGCTGCCTCAGTATTTCGTCCCGGTAGGCAATAGCAGCAGCCAGCAGCAGCAGCAAAACGAAGCGAACCCTCGCCGCGCGAGTTGGTGATGGCCGGAGAGGACGCCGCCGCCGCCAGTCCCGCAGCCGTAAAGAAGCCCCCGAAGGAGGAGGAGGAAGATGACGACGAATTGGACAACGTTCCACTGGCAATTTCTAGGGCCAAGAAATCGGGTAATGCGAACGCCTCTAAGGTCAAGAAGGAGGAGGACGACGACGAAGACAACATGCCGATTTCGCGTTCCCGGGGAAAGAAGGTTTGTTTGCATCTACCCCAGATCTCTGTTTTCTGGCCTGTGGCGTGGCGGGCGTCGTGGTGCGAGCGACGCTAGGTCTTGAGGGATTTATTTATTTCGATAATATTTTTGCTAGGTTACCATTTTCTTTTAGCGCAATGCTAGGTTACCTTCAGTTAGCTCATTTTATCAACTTTATTTGTAGATGTTGTAGATTTGTAAACGCAGAGGCGAAGCTTTGCCGTCGCCCGTCGGTCGGATATGCCCCGGCCTCCAGGCCAATGTTGGGATAACCTGGGACTTTCTGTATCTCAGGGAATTTTATCGGAATTTTTGGGATTTAGTTTAAAAATTGAGGGTTGTTAACTTTGATTTAGCGTCTTCACTGTTGCCCTAACATGAGCACATGGCATGATGTAGCCTTAGATTACTGAACCGTGGTACTCTTTCTTGTGTCTTCTAAAGAAGCTAACATTGTCCTATTTTGTAGGGAAACGAGAAGCAGAAAGGCACCACGACTAGCAATATGAAGGTTTCGAAAGTTAAGAAAGAAGAAACTGATTCTGATGATGATGGTGATTTCACGGTTGCAATTTTCACGCCCTATTGTTCTCAGCTACATTTCTCTAGCTTCTTGTTTTGAGGTTAACAATTATGCACCTTTCAGCCAATATCACAGAAGAAAAGTGCAGGTGCTGCTGGAAGTAATGCCAAGACATCCAAGGTTAAGAAATTAAAAGATGAAGATTTGGAAGATCTCAAGGTATGCAATCTACTTGGGCTGATATTCTGTTGTTATAAATTTACTTATTGTCTTGTGACTTGGTGAAGGAGGTTAAGAAAAGGAAGAAACGAGTGGGTGTCAAAGAAGAGCCAAACATGGCCATTGTAAAGGCAGAGAAGGTGAAGAAAGAGAGGAAAGTGTATGAATTGCCAGGGCAGAAGCATGATTCTCCTGCAGAAGTATGACCATTCTAACCTTCTCCAATCTGATATGCATCTGCAAAACAAACTAATTTTCTTTTTGCTGCAGAGGGATCCATTGAGGATATTCTATGAATCACTCTACGAGCAGGTCCCCACCAGTGACATGGCTGCTACCTGGTGAGATACTAAATATTTATAAGCTTGTAAAGATTTGTGTTACAAGCCAACTAGATGTAGCTGTAGTGTGGCCCATATCTTGTTGGATCAGTACAGACCAATCTGGTCCTGAGAACCAATGGTATAAAATGTCATATATTTGATAAATCATTGCCAAAGCTTGCATAACTTTTGGAGATCTATTCGTCTTCACAAAGTGTTTGTCAAGCATAATCACAGTGGTGACACGCATCATTATGGCAACAATGCTCATATTCTGTAACTGTGTAAACAACAGTACAAACAAGATTTTTTCTAGGATTTTGTAACTCGTTATTACAGTCTGTGTTAATAATATGATGTAGCAGGAAACATAGTATTCTGCACATCCTGTTTGGTTGATGCCTAAGGGTACCACAAGTCCACAACTATAGCTTAGGTAACTAAGGCAACCTTTTCTGGCTAGAAAAAAGAGTCTATGACGTGTGGGATAGGGTGCTTAGAAAGTGTGGCGCGCCACGTGCGTCTGAACCATACAGCTGCCTAAGACACTATGACATGATTAAGATGTAGTGTAGCAAACTTAGGCATGTATTTGCGGAGCTCTAATTCTGAACATGTAAACCAGCACGCAAAGGCCAATCTGATTGTGATTCTCACGAAATGTGTCCTTTGTTGTTTAATAAAGAAATGAACCATGCCTTTTTGTGCTTCCATGATGTTGTGAATTAATATTTAGCATTATGTTTGGTTGATGTTAGATTAGTTGAAAGGTATCTTGTGAAGTAATATCTTGTGGAAAGATAAACTAAGGTTAGCTGAAATAACTCCTTTTTATTTTAAACCATGCCATTCTGATATGAATTCCTTAAAAAACATGCATAATGCCAAATATTAAGCCTTTTTACTTGGTTTAAATTTAAATATTAAAGAGTTAGCCTCTAGCATTGGTTACTTTCTGTTATGAAAAAGAATCCTTTGGCAACTCTTTTTTTTTTGGTAGTTTCTGTGTCTTGGTTTCAGCTAGTTCCCAGCAAATTCATCACTGCACTAGATCATTCTCTTGCCATAGAATATACTAACTTTCCATCTTACTGAGTGCACCTACAACATTCCGGAAGGTATCACTAACTGGTCAAATGATCAAATGTCCGCTGACACAGCTCCCAGACCTGAATGCATATTTATGAACCGAATTGGTTTTTCTGCAGTCTGTGTTAATATATTTATCCTTCAGTGTCAGGAGTTCAAGGATGCGTGAATGTTCTTATTAAAGCAAACTAATATATTCAATTACTCTTTGGATGCGCATAGGTTGATGGAATGGGGTTTGCTCCCGTTGGATGTGGCTACAAAAGTTTTTGAGAAGAAACAAGGCCAAAAGCTAAAGTCACCAGTCAAAACACCTGTGGCCAAGAGAAAGCCTTCTTCTCCAACTCCAACCAAGGCACTGCCTTCATCTGCAAAGAAGTCAGTTGCGTCTGCAAAGAGTGCTGGAAAACTGACGTCTCAAAAGAAGAGGAAGGCAAGTGACACAGATGACGATGACGATTTCATGGCTCCTAAGACAAAGACCAAGAGGCACAAGGCCTAGCTATGTCTTAGCAATCTCATTCCTAGTAATGAGACGTGTTCTTGAGACAATTTCTAGATCAGGATAACCTTCGGAGGTGATGAGATGGTTGTTCCTTCCATTGATTCGTTCATTTGGAGCAGAACTAATTCTGTGAAGTGGTGAATTGTATCAAGAAGTACCACTTTTGAACTCAAGCGTGTCGATGGCTTTTCAGATCCGGAATGAAGGGAAGTTCCTGCATACTGTCGCTTCGTTACCATTTGACTCGAGTATATAACATCTGATTGAATGACTATTTTGCATAGAGTACGGCTGTCTCCACCAGGAGACCCCGTTGTGGAGCCAAAATCCAAAATGGGTCTTCAATACAATATCTATAGTTTTCAACATAGTGTATATATATATATATATATATATATATATATATATATATATATATATATATATATATATATATATATATATATATATATATATATATATATATGAAAGACCCATTTTAGGTGCCATGAGAGATATAACCTAAATTTAAGAGACATAACATAAATTTAAGTATCCTCTCTCCTGAAGACCCATTTGCTGAAAATGTTGTCTTTTGTGTCTTCTTGTTGGAGAAAACAAAAAATAGATATTGAACCCTTTATCTGTAATGTTACTCAAAGGACGAATGAGTCTTGTATTTTGGGTCGCGGTTGTTGGAGACAATCTAACATATTTCTCCGAGCTCCACGTAAGCGCATCCCCAACCAAAACAAACTTTAGAATAGCTTAGGGTGGCATTGATGTCTTGATGATATGTAATTATGTATGGCTTGAACGCCTTATTACAAACTTATATGTCAATCGGGTTAGCAAACCAGATGGCCTGCATCTTCGCAACTTGTCATGTTGCAAACTTGCAACAAGCTAGCATAGCATGCTGCCGCACGGCAGTGCCTGTCTGATTAGACAAAAGGCAATAACACAGGCACTGCTCAAATACTAAGGCCTTGTTTAGATCACCTCCAAATTCAAGTTTTTTCACTCTCTCTCCATCACATCAATTTTTAGCCACTTGCATGGAGCATTAAATGTAGATAAAAAAATAACTAATTGCACAGTTTAGTTCGAAATCACGAGATGAATCTTTTGAGCTTAGTTGGTCCACGATTGGACAATATTTACCGAATAAGACGAAAGTGCTACTATTCATCGGGTTGAAATTATTTGCAATCTAAACATGGCCTAATAGTGACCCTGACATGTTCCATTTTCCTGTATATTTCCGTCGTACATTTGACTTCAATTCACCGACGATGAAGGCTCGTGCACGACGATGTCGGTAGAGACGAAAACGGGGTTGTCGTTAAGCCTCAGCATGATGGCCCTAAGGACATCTGTGAGCGACTTCTTGAACTCTGCTTCATCTGCTGCCTTTCCTTCTTCGACACCCGCTGTCTTGATTGACTCTTCCACGACAGCATCCACCTGACAGATGGTTAGAAACATCAAAATCAATCTACGTCCCGATTGAGCATATATCGTCATTGTTCGTTCCAAAGTTGAGAGCGGTTATGATGCTGTGCCATTTGGATACCTCTTTAACAGCACCATAGTATGGCAGGCTTGCAGCATCGGCCATCTTGTCAAGCGCGGCTATGAGGTACTCCTTGGACGCCTTATTCTTCCGTTCTTCTGGCAAACCTTTCCAAACAGAATCCAGCAGCTGGTGCACAGAACAAGATTTAATTTAACACACATCGGCATTGGCATTCCCCAACAGCAACAAACCGTCTGAAATCACAACTTTGAGTTTGAGAAAAGAAAAGAAAACAGTTTTGGTTTGGTGTACCTTGTCCAACTCGAATTTGTTGGCCAGCAGCCTCTTGACGCCACTCCCGTCATAGTGGTTCTCGGTGTGCGCGACGATCACAGGCTGCTCCTGGAGTCGATTGGCGATGGCGCCCAGCAGCTTCTTCAGTTGCTGGAACAAGTCGTCTCGGGAGGCCGGCTGCTGCTCAAGCTGATCGGCAGGAAGAAGCTGCTGCAATGCTGGCTCTACGATGTTCTCCGCGACCCAGGTGTCTGAAGCCGGTGGCACTCCGTGGTCGACGGTCAGCTTCTGGAGAGCGGCCAACACGCACTGACGCAGGGACGACGCGTCTTCTGAATCAGAACCGAAACCGACCTGCAAGAAAATGGCAGCAGCTGTGGGTTCATATCTGCTGCCGGCGACGAAGTCCCTGAGGTCCTCGCCGTCCATGCGCAGTATCACAAGGGGGTCCCTCTTGAGCCCGGCCGCCATGCCGAGGAGTATGTCTGACAGCGCCTCCTGGAACTCGGCCTTGCTCACCTCGCCCTGGGATGTCCCATGAGTCAGCTCGCTCACCACCTGCACGTACGCCAGTAGGGTTGTGAACAAGGTAAGTGGAAGCCTGCAATCAATCTGAGATTTCTGCCATTGCCTTCGAAATCTGCCATCTGTTCTGTTGATCGGTAATTCATGATTAACGTTCCTTTGTTTAACAATTGAATTATTGTTGAAGCATTGACACTCCAAGCATGTACATGTGATGTAGTACAGTGTACGGCAGTGGTCGATAGGCTAGTATCGCCATCTGATACTGACAGAACGCGCGCGCCAAAGTCGCTGTCATGTCATAAATATACATGCTTTTCAATAATAATGCATACAACTTTTCAATAATAATAGCACGGACAATTCGACCTGTCGTGATTTAGTGACCAAATCCACAAGGACTCGATTTCATTGGGAGAAGTGGTAACTGGCATCCTATAGATCAGTTGAGAACTGAATCCACAGTCAACCCACAGTCAAGGATGCAAGTATATATGTAGATTAAATGGAAGTAAAGTTTTTCTTGGCAGAGCTTCAGCTCCAAAACGTTAGTCAACTACATCAAGGATGTTTGAGCGAGTTATTTTGTTTCTATTATTTTGATTACAGCTGGATATTAAAGCACTATGTTCTAGCTTATACAAGCTACAAATTTGACATGGAACAGAGGGGCAGAGCCCTCCAAACATGGGCCATGCTGTCGGAAAAAATCACATGCCTTTGAGGCTTATTCGTTGATCCCGAACTAAAGCAGCATGTATAAACCTCCAAGAAACCAAGAAATGAAGAAAAGGCCATATATAACCACATAATGCTTCGAACCGCCAGTGATCATCTCACTTCATCAGCTACCATAGTAGCTTTGTCTTGGAAGTATAGTACTGCGTAAGAGTAGCAACTAACAACACATGATAAGCAAAACCAGCAAGCTGCAAGCATAGTTCCGATGAACACACAGATGCATACCTCTGAGTAGATATGGTCGGTGTTGGGCGACGCCCCCTCCGCGGGGAGCCCGAGCGCGGCACCGATGTCTTCCACGGCGGGGCGCAGCTCGCTCACGGTGAGCATGCCGTGACCGTCGGCGTCGAGCTGGCGGAACTTGCTGTCCACGAGCATCCCGAACGCCTCCCGGTCCTCCACCAGCTCCCGGATCTCCGATCCGTCCACCACCACCTTCTCACGGTCACGGGGGCGGCCGCCGCCCTGCCCCTGCCCCTCCCGCGCCTTCTTCCTCCACCACCCGAACCAGCTATTACTCCTCTCCATAGCGCCCACGACCCCCTCGCCCTTTATATATAACAACACGACTAGTACTAGCCCCGGAGTGTATGGAAAGTTGCACCGGTGGCGTGGCGGTGAGTGAGCTCAGGCGGTGGACGTGCCTCTCGTGACGACGCCGCTGCCCGCCTTTTCTCCCCTTTCCCACTATGCTTGCTTAGCTGTAGCAGAGCAGCAGGAGGGTCGAGCTCGCTCGCTCGTGTCGTGCGCGCGGCCGGTCGCTTTGCGTCTTGGTGTTCGATTTGTTTGTCCCCACGTGGACGGAGACTAAAAAGGCAGGAGAAGAAGACGAGCCGGCCGGGCAAAAGGTTGGCTGGGCCGGGGAGTGTCGGCGGCTGGATAACGCGCGGGGAGAGGGACACGTACGTGTGGGACGGCACCCACCACTTGGTCGCCCGCCCACATGTTCCGCGCTGCTGCTGCTGGTGTGGTCGACGCGACGCGACGGCCACTCGAGCCTGCCCGGCCCGCCCGCACGACCGCCCGCGGTCTCTCGCTCTGTCCGCACCGTTCGCGCGACGGATCGACCGTGACGGCGGCGACGAGCCGACGACGACGCATCGACCATGGAGGAAAGCGGAGTGTCCGCGGAATCCCGTTGCCCCTCACGAAACTTGGGCTGCGTACGTACGTGAACGTGATCGGAAGCAGGTAACGTTGGTGTGTTGTGGTGCTTGCGTCTCCGGCGGGAGAAGGCATATGTCATGGTCGGCACGCGGGCGCGCCGTGATGATTGGCATCTGGGAGGATGCCGGCCGGAATGCGACGGCAGGGTGGTGGCCGGCCCGGCCTGTCCTTCTCGTCCTGCTGGCACGCCTGCCACTCCAGCTGCGGTGATTGAAGCTTTCTTGGATGCGATGATCAAAGGGACAGGCTAGGCTAACCAGGAATAAAATGGACATGTCTTCTTTTGACAAAACGAGATGATGCATCTTTAATTCTGCATCTACCTCTTCCTCGCAAAATAAACAAAAGGGTTGAAATGCACTCTTTTCTTTTTTGAGAATGGGTTGAAATGCACTCTAATCTTTACTACTACTAATCAAATTTACACAGCAACAGCTGAGAATTTGTGTGAACATGATGGTTGGGTTGGGACACTGGTGTATCGGTATCAGATTATGGATGATACTTAATAAGGGAAATACCACCTACCACGGCACTAGCCCCATCAGCACCCCTTGATCAGGTCCTAAGTTATTCTGTTCCTGACAAATATTTCCACAGGTGATCGAGGTATGTATATTCTAAACTAGTGAGACGTGTCGGCAGTATGGAGTGTACACATGGAGCATCCCAATGCCGCTTGCCAGTCTTAGAAAAATACAAACTGCGGGCGTGTTTGCAACGGTGGCTGTGGCCGGCTGGGCCCTGAGGCCTGTCCCAGGCTAGCCACGAGCCAGTCCAAGGGGTGCAACCCCTCTTGTTTGGTTTCCTGTACCAATCCGATCAAACCATTTGAGATGTTGTTTGATTTCCCAGGTGAGAGGCTGGCTGAGGACCAACTACCACTAATTGCCATCTTGAGATGACGTTTGGTGTGGGCAGTGTCAGTCCGACCCAAAGTGAGGAAGAACAATTCACACAGATCAAAGCAATGACCACAACATCATTTGAATATGTAATGGAGTTGAAATAGAATCATAGCAGTTAAGAAAAATTAAGTATGTCACTAATAAGTATGCCACTAATAGGTCTTAGACATCATCAATACATAATTTGCAACCATAGCCGGCTCCAAATTACAAGCAAAAAGCAAAGGAGATGAACAAATTGTCACAGGTCCGAGGAAGGGATTACAGAAAACAACATAACATGGAGAGAGCTAAGTAACCTTACAAGTCTGTCATCATCGGCCTAAAAACTGCAGTTACATTGGCTGCACACCGACAGCTTGAACCGAAGTCCAAAGACCACTAGCAAAAGAGTAACAATGATCACAATGTTCCAAGAAACAGTCTTACTGTGAACTGGTGCCACAACATTCTTACCATGATCTGGTGCCATGGTGGCACCAGTTTGAGATTGGAACAAGTCAGGAGGTGGTGTTAGAGCACCAACTGATGCATTAAAATCTCTAACAACCTGCTCATAGGTACTATGCTTCTTGTGTATAGCATTTTTTACCCCAAGAACCTGTTGACTGTAGTCATGCCAATTCCAATAAATTCCAGGTTTCTTCCCCTTGAAAACCACATAGCAAGGGCCCATTTCTATCAAATGAAATAGTTGTTTAGCCTCAGTCAAATATAAAGAATGAAACTTGCCATGAGTGCGGAACTTGAAGATCTACGGTTTTGGATGAAAACCAAATCGTTGATCTCAAGCCCCTCATTGATGACCAGCATCATCGAGATGAAACCAACAGTTTTGACATCATAGGCAATCTATAAAAACATTAGCCTCAACTTTAGAATGTGGTGGTGTAATTCATGAGTTAAGTCATTGGTGGCTGCCATACAAATAAAAATCCATTACAACAAAAGATCAAAAAAAGTGCAAACCCAAAGTCATGGCTGCCATGGAACCCTTGCGCACGTCCATTCACTGCCATTAGCATTAGATAGAAGGTGTTGTTGCTAGGGAATGGATGTGGCGCATGGGTTTGATGACAGACATGGCAAAGAACAAGAAATAAGTAAACAGGGCAGCCACCTCATCTATATCTTTGCATCATAGGCCATTTCAATTTCCCACAGTTGCCACCGAGACAAAGAAACAAAACCAACATGTAGTACATATAGCCAACAAATCCAACAAATGACAGAAATAGAGCCAACACAGGCCTCAACTTTAGAATTTGTTGCTCGAATTCATCAATGTTAATTCATTGGTGGCTGCACATGTACCAATTAAGTATGAACCCAACATCAGGGCTGGCATGGAACCTATCTAGCCATCCATTCTCTGCCATCAGCCTTGTGGAGTTGCTAGAGAATGGATGGTCCAAATAGATTTAATGACAGTCATGAAAACCAGCAAAAAAAGAAGCCATGAAAAGCAACAACAACATTCTCATATGTGTAGCCACCTCATTTTTTTTGACAGTTTGCATCATAGGCCATTTAAATTTCTCACAGTTGTCACCAATCAAAACAAACAAAAACCAACAGTACAGAAGTAAGACAATAAACATCAAGTGGTCTAAAATAAAGTAGCCAATAGAGTCTACAAATAGTGTCTTATAGGAACATGTTCTGCCCAACAATTCAAGGCTCAAATGCCTACCATGATGCCCTCTAGCACATATAGTTAGCCACCCTCCCAGTAAACTAACCAAAAGAACAGGTGTGAGCTAGCCAAGTAAGTTGCACAAAATACCTACAACAAAGTGCGCTCAACTGTAGTCAAAAGAGGAGAGAGTGGGTGAAGGAGGTGGAGGAACTATACATCTCAACAGTCAACCCCCTCAATTGCCATGCAGCCCAGCAGGTAGTGGAACTACATGTAGTAGTTCTTGGCTAGGTAGTTCCTAAGCCAAATGTCCCTATGGCTGTCACTCATGCCAACAAATCCCCTGCCTTGGGCCTTGTTGTCCAGCAGGTAGGTGTAGGCCACTATGAGGGCCTCCTCTGAAAAGCCAAGAGTCTCCATAACAGCAAGGTAGAGATTATCATCAACATGGGCTGGACCAGTTTCCCTAAGAGCATTAGCAACATTGTTCACTGCATCTGACATGTTGGTGAGCAAGAGCATCTCATCCTTAGTGAATGTGCCCCTCTTCCTCTTCCCACCAACCCCAGAAGTGGCCAACAACTCTGTGGCTTTGCTGCTGAAAGGTCCTAATGGCTAGAGGGGGGGGGTTGAATAGTCTAATAAAAATTTCGACAACAACACTTAACAAAATAGTTAGACAATTATGAGGCGAAGCAAGTGTTGCGCTAGCCTACTCAAGATGCAAGACACCTACCACAATTCTAGTTTAGATAGCGTCGATTCACACAAGAGGTGTGACACTACCCTATGTTAGTGTGCTCTCAAAGGCTAATTAAAGAGCCACACCAACCAAGCAAGTAAGCTCTCACAACTAGTTACACTAAAGAGCTTGTCAACTAGTTTGCGATAATGTAAAGAGAGTGATCAAGATAGTTATACGGCCGTGTAGAGGAGTGAACCAAGCAATCACAAAGATGAATAATAATGAAGACCAATCACCATGATCAGAGCCGGAGACAATCACCACCCTCTGCTCAACGATCCTCGCTGCTCCAAGCCGTCTAGGTGGTGGCAACCACCAAGAGTAACAAGCGAAATCCACAGCGAAACATGAACACCAAGTGCCTCTAGATGCAAACACTCAAGCAATGCACTTGGATCACTCCCAATCTCACTATGATGATGAATCAATGATCGAGATGAGTGGGAGGACTTTGGCTAGGCTCACAAGGTTGCTATGTCAATGAAAATGGCCAAAGATGTGAGCCATAGCCGGCCATGGGGCTTAAATAGAAGCCCCCACGAAATAGAGCCGTTGTACCCCTTCACTGGGCACACTGCGCTTTGACCAGATGCTCCGGTCCAACTGACCGGACCCTGGACTCAGTGTTCGGTCCACTGATGGACGCCATGTGTCACCAGCTTCAAACGTTGTTCGTCAGTTTTCAATGGCTATAAAGCTGATCGGACGCTCCGGCAAAACTGACCGGACGCTGGAGCCTCAGCGTCCGGTCGAGTACAGTAAGGGTCAAAAACTGGTTTTCCTCGACCGGACGCGTTCGGTCCACCTCGACCGGACACAGCCTAGCGTCCAGTGGTAAACCCTAGCCTCTATACCTCCAGTCAACACGACCGGACGCAGGCAGTCAGCGTCCGGTGCTTTTGGATCCAGCATTCGGTCACTTGACCGATGCTGGCATCTCCTCTGTTTTCACTTCTAAGTTCTTCACCCTTGCTTCAACGTGCCAACCACCAAGTGTATCACCTTGTGCACATGTGTTAGCGTATTTTCACAAACATTTTCAAGGGTGTTAGCACTCCACTAGATCCTAAATGCATATGCAATGAGTTAGAGCATCTAGTGGCACTTTGATAACTGTATTCTGATACGAGTTTCACCCCTCTTAATAGTACGGCTATCAAACCTAAATGTGATCACACTCTCTAAGTGTCTTGATCACCAAAATAAAATAGCTCCTACAAATTATACCTTTGCCTTGAGCTTTTTGTTTTTCTCTTTCTTCTTTTCAAGTTTAAGCCCTTGATCATTGCCATGCCATCACCATTGTCATGTTATGATCTTCATTAGCTTCTCCACTTGAAGTGTGCTACCTATCTCATGATCACCTGATAAACTAGGTTAGCACTTAGGGTTTCATCAATTCACCAAAACCAAACTAGAGCTTTCAATCTCCCCCTTTTTGGTAATTGATGACAACCCTTATACAAAGATATAAATTAAAATTCAATTGAATCCATGTTGCTTGCCCAAGCATATTTACCATGTGTGAAAGAATATGGACAAGTTTCATGAACCCCAAATGGTAGCAATTGCTCCCCCTACATATGTGCTAAGAGTTTGGATTGAAGCTTGCACATATGCTTGAATAGGAAATATAGGAGTCAATATCTACCATATGATGCTAAGGTATAAGAGATAGACCTTTGAAGTGTGATACCAATCGGAGTGCATCATTATATCATCCTTAGCATCATGGTTAGCTCAATATCACTTGAAAACATACTTTGAAAAGATACCACTTGTAAAGACTTGCTTGGAAATGAAAATTATCTAGTGATTTCATTTCATCATTCAACCTTACAACTAACATTCATCACACAAGCATGGATGTGTAAACTGAATACTTGTGCCATGTAAGCAAACATATGAAATGCACATACAAATGCACCATACAAGTTCATGAGCTTTCTCCCCCTACTTGTGTGCTCAAAATTTTAATTGATCCCTTTCCTTTCCTTTTTTATATCTCTCCCCCTATGTCATATGTCAAGATATCTTTATGTTTCTTTCCCTTTTTCACTATCTTTGTTTCTCTCCCCCTTTGTCATCAATGACCACAAAGGTTCTAAATGTAGATAGTATTACTTGTAGGGTCAAGATTATCAATGTCAATCAATGGGGTGAGGATTATTTTCCCAAATTTGGTCTAGTCTAGATCATTTACCAAAGATATTTAACTCAGTTTGATCCAAGGACAAGCTTCTTCACACCTCCAAATAAGGGTTATCTTGTACCACGTTGAGTTAAACACTTATATCTCATTTTCTAGATTAAACACTAGGTTTACAAGCCCATAAATATGTCATATGCTATCACTAGATCAAGTCAAGCATAGAAGCAATAGTGATATCATATAAACACCAACTTCATTTGATTTTCATGAATGAGCCTAATAAAATAGAACCATTTGAAAGGTCCTAAGAAGATTAAAAATATGACTAGATGCACGAAACATGTCCTTAGCAATGATGTATGCCATGTCAATCAACTTTTACCTTGGATTGCTCAAAGGAGAGGCATGTCATATGAGTGGGGGTGCATCAACACATATTTGAGAAATCTAATATGTTCAATTCATTCCTTAGCTTGCAAAACCTTTTCTCATCCAATGGCTTGGTGAATATGTCAGCAAGTTGATCTTCGGTGCCTACACTCTCAATGCAAATGTCCCCCTTTTGTTGATGATCTCTTATAAAATGGTGGCGGACATCAATATGCTTTGTTCTTGCATGTTGAACCAGATTGTTGGTTAGCTTGATTGCACTCTCATTGTCACATAGCAATGACACTTTCTTGAACTTGATTCCAAAGTCACACAAAGTAGCCTTCATCCAAAGTACTTGTGCACAACAACTACCGGGGGATATGTATTCGGCTTCGGCGGTTGATAATACAATACTATTTTGCTTCTTTGATGACCATGAAACAAGTGATCTTCCCAACAATTGACATGTGCCCAAGGTGCTCTTCCTTTCTACCTTGCATCCCGCATAATCCGAGTCGGAGTAACCAACTAGCTTAAACTTTGCTCCTTTGGGATACCATAAACCAACATTTGGTGTATGCTTTAAGTACCTCAATATCCTCTTTGTAGCCTTCAAATGACTTTCTCTTGGTGATGCTTGAAATCTTGCACACATGCATACACTAAACATGACATCCGGCCTTGATGCGGTCACATAGAGTAGGCTTCCAATCATAGACTGATACAACTTTTGATCTACCATATTTCCACTTGCATCACTATCCAAGTTGCCATTGGTTCCCATTGGTGTGCTAATGACTTTGATATCAATCATTCCAAACTTTTTAATCATGTCTTTGATGTACTTGCCTTGACTCACAAATGTACCATTCTTCAATTGCTTGATTTGAAGACCAAGGAAGTAACTCAACTCTCCAATCATGGACATCTCAAACTCATTAGCCATCATCTTTCCAAACTCATCACAAAAATCTTGATTTGTTGATCCAAATATGATGTCATCTACATAGATTTGCAATACAAATAGATCTTTTCCAATCTTCTTGATGAAAAGAGTGGTGTCAACCTTTCCCATTGTAACCCTTTAGAGAGTAGGAAATCTCTCAATCTCTCATACCATGCTCTAGGTGCTTGCTTTAAGCCATACAAAGTCTTCTTCAACTTGTACATATGGTTGGGCTTCTTATCATCTTCAAAACTGGAAGGTTGCTCAACATATACTTCTTTATTGATGTAGCCATTTAGAAATGCACTCTTAACATCTATTTGATAGAGCTTGATGTTGTGAGCACAAGCATAGGCTAGCAAGATTCTTATTGCTTCCAATCTAGCAACCGGGGCATATGTTTCTCCAAAGTCAAGACCTTCAACTTGTGTATATCCTTGTGCTACCAATCTTGCTTTGTTCCTTACTACTATCCCATCTTGATCTTGCTTGTTTCTAAAGACCCATTTGGTTCCAATCACATTGTGTCCCTTTGGTCTTTCTATCATTTCCCATACTTGATTTCTTGTGAAGTTGTTTAGCTCTTCATGCATAGCATTGACTCAATCAACATCCTTTAAAGCTTCATCTATCTTCTTTGGTTCAATGGATGAGACAAATGAGAAGTGTTCATAAAATGATGCCAATCTTGATCTTGTTTGCACACCTCTTGAAATATCTCCAATGATTGTATCCAAAGGATGATCTCTTGCAATACTTGTTGGTTGGAGTAATAGAACTTGATTGCTTGCACTTGCTAGATCATTGGGTTGATATGATGTACTAGCCACTTGATCTTGATCAATATCATGAGAGTCACTTGCACTAGCTTGATTTATATCATCTTGCACATTTGAGTTAGAGAGCACTTGCACTTGATCATCTTCATCATCATTCACTTGCCTAGGCCTTAATTCACCAATATCCATGTTCTTCATGGTATTTGAAAGTTGAATGCCTCTAACATCTTCCAAGTTCTCATTTTCTACTTGTGAACCCTTGGTTTCATCAAATTCAACATCATGAACTTCCTCAAGAGTACTACTATCTAAATTCCAAACTCTATATGCTTTGCTTGTAGTGGAGTAACCAAGTAGGAATCCTTCATCACATTTCTTGTCAAACTTACCCAATCTAGTGCCTTTCTTCAAGATATAGCATTTGCAACCAAAGACCTGAAAATATGCAATGTTGGGCTTTCTATTATTCAAGAGCTCATATGGTGTCTTCTCTTTCAATCGGTGACAATAGAGGCGGTTGCTACAATAGCAAGCCATGTTGATAGCTTCGGCCCAAAAGGATTGACTCACATTGTACTCACTAAGCATAGACCTTGCCATATCAATAAGTGTTCTATTCTTTCTCTCAACAAGGCTATTTGATTGGGGTGTGTACTTGGCTGAGAATTGTTGTCTAATTCCAAATTCATCACATAACTCATCAATTCTAGTATTCTTGAACTCACTACCATTGTCACTTCTAACTCTCTTGATGGTTGTTTCAAACTCATTGTGAATGCCCTTGATAAATGATTTGAATGTTGCAAATACATCACTTTTGTCCACTAGAAAGAATACCCATGTGTATCTAGTGTAGTCATCCACTATCACAAATCCATATTTGTTTCCACCGATACTAGTGTATTGTGTTGGCCTAAACAAATCCATGTGCAATAACTCAAATACTTTACTAGTGCTCATCATGCTTTTCTTAGGATGGGTGTTTCCAACTTGTTTGCCGGCTTGA
This sequence comes from Miscanthus floridulus, assembly GCF_019320115.1. Taxonomy (NCBI): domain Eukaryota; kingdom Viridiplantae; phylum Streptophyta; class Magnoliopsida; order Poales; family Poaceae; genus Miscanthus; species Miscanthus floridulus. The sequence goes on from NC_089581.1 coordinate 158,100,325, forward strand.
CAAGAGCTACAAAGCTTATCCTTTTCAAACACAACATCTTTCAAGCCTTTAACTAAGTCATGCTTAATCAATCTATTCAATTGTTTCATTCCAACATGACCAAGCCTTCTATGCCATAACCAACTCATGCTAGACTTAGTGAACAAGCATGTAGATAATTTAGCTTCACTAGCATTGAAATCAACCAAGTATAGATTCTCATATCTAAAGCCTTTGAAGATCAAATTAGAGCCATCTACACTTATGATCTCTACATCATCTACCCCAAATATGCATTTGAATCCAAGATCACATAATTGAGCCATAGATAGCAAATTGAAGTTCAAGCTCTCTACTAGCAACACATTGGATATGCTCAAGTCATTGGATATTGCAATCTTACCAAGCCCTTTGACCTTGCCTTTGCCATTATCACCAAATGTGATACTATCATAACCATCATTGCCATTGGTGTTGATTGAGTTGAACATTCTTGCATCACCGATCATGTGTTGAGTGCACCCACTATCAAGAACCCAATGCTTTCCTCCAGCTTTGTAATTGACCTACAAAAGAAGATCAATTCTTTTTAGGTACCCAAACTTGCTTGGGTCCTTGAAGGTTAGTTACTAAGCTCTTTGGAACCCAAATGGCTTTCTTCTTTAAGCCCATCCATGGTTTGCCAATGAACTTAGCCTTTACACCATTTGTACCCTTAGTAAGCATATAGCATGAATCAAGCTTAATGAAGGATACATTAGCATTTTACTCTTGTTTTTGCATTCTTGCTCTTTATGACCAACTTGCTTGCAACTAGTGCAAAACCGACCATTGTTCTTCATAAAACTAGTCTTGTGAGGAGCAAAGGTCGCCTTACCTTTCTTAGGGGTATAGCCCAATCTCTCTTTGTAGAGAGAAGCTCTTTGGCTACCCAAACACATAAGCAAGCGGTCCTCACCACCATAAGCCTTAGCTAAGGTGTGAGTGAGCTTAGTGACATCTTTCTTGAGGTTCTTATTCTCAACCACTAGTGAAGTGTCACAAGTGAGACCATCATTACTAGATGAGGTAGAAGTGGAAGTGCTACAAGAAGAGTTAGTAGGAGCAACGATGATAGGCATAGATAGTGATTTATCAATTATATCACAAATTAAACCTACATTGCAAGTTTCAACATGCTTCCTTTTATTTTGCTCATCAAGCAAAGTGGAATGAGCCTTTTCAAGCTTTTTGTGAGCTTTGCCAAGCTTCTCATTGGCTTCCTCTAGCCTCTCATGAGATGCATTGAGCTCATCAAAGGCTTGCTTAAGGGCTTTTAGTTCCTTACGCAAGCTTTTGCATTCCCTTCTCTTGATATCAAAATATTCTCTAGCATCTTCTAGCATGTCAATTAATTCATCTTTAGTAGGTTCATCATCATCACTATCACTATCATTTTCATTTTCATGTTCATTATCATCAACATGTTCTTCATCACTTTCATCATCACAAGATTGTACCTTAGTGGCCTTAGCCATGAAGCATGATGAAGATTCGAAGAGAGAAGGCTTTTCATTGATGGCAATGCTTGCAAGAACCTTCTTCTTGGTGGTCTTGTGATCATCACTATTATCATCATCATCACTTGAGGAGTCATCACTATCCCAAGTGACTACATATGAACCACCCTTCTTCTTCTTGAAGGCCATCTTGTCCTTCTTCTCTTTCTTCTCTTTCTTGTCCTTCTTCTTGTTCTTCTTGTTGTCATCATCATTGTCACTATTGTATGGGCATTGAGCAATAAGATGATCTTTGCTTCCACACTTGAAGCACCTTCTTGACTCTTCTTTATTCTTGGATGAAGACTTCTTTCTTCTAGCACGGTAGCCCTTCTTCACCATGAACTTGCCAAATCTCTTAACAAATAAAGCCATCTTCTCATCATCATCATCATCCCATGATTCATCTTCTTCACTTGATATTTCTTGCTTTGCTTTGCCCTTGGATGATGTGGCTTTGAATGCCACGCTCTTCTTCTTCTCATCTTTCTTCTCCTTCTTTTCTTCCTTCTCATCATCATCTCTATAAGTGTCATTGGTCATTATATCTCCCAACACTTGGTTTGGTGTCATGGTGTCCAAACCACTCCTCACTAGAATAGTAACCAATGTACCAAATCTTGAGGGTAAGCATCTCAAGAACTTATTGGAGAAATCCTTGTCCTTCACCTCTTCTCCAAGTGCCTTGAGATTATTGATAAGCACTTGAAGCCTATGAAACATCTCCAGCACACTCTCATCCTCCTTCATCTTGAAGTTTGCAAACTTTTCTTTGAGGATATATGCCTTTGCACCCTTCATGGCTTGAGTGCCCTCAAATGATTCTTCCAACTTCTTCCAAGCTTCATGTGCCATCTCAATATTATTGATTTGATCAAATGTTCTTTCATCAATTGCATCATGAATGGCACTTAGAGCAATGTCATTGTTTTGGAGAAGCACTTCTTCGGCGGCGGTGGGATTCTCCGGATCACCAATCTCAATTTTGGTTTCTACCACCTTCCACACCTTTCTATTGATTGACTTGATATGTGTGGTCATCTTTGACTTCCAATAAGAATAATTTGTGCCATCAAATTAGGGTAGTTTCTTGGTGTTTTTGATTTGATCCATTTTAACATCGAAGGTTGTTAAGCCTTAAATAACGGTGACCTCAGCTCTGATACCACTTGAAAGGTCCTAATGGCTAGAGGGGGGGTGAATAGCCTAATAAAAATTTCTACAACAACACTTAATAAAATAGTTAGACAATTATGAGGCGAAGCAAGTGTTGCGCTAGCCTACTCAAGATGCAAGCCACCTATCATAATTCTAGTTTAGATAGTATCGATTCACACAAGAGGTATGACACTAGCCTACGTTAGTGTGCTCTCAAAGGCTAATTAAAGAGACACACCAACCAAGTAAGCAAGCTCTCACAACTAGTTACACTAAAGAGCTTGTCAACTAGTTTGCGATAATGTAAAGAGAGTGATCAAGATAGTTATACCGCCGTATAGAGGAGTGAACCAATCAATCACAAAGATAAATAATAATGAAGACCAATCACCATGATCGAAGCTAGAGACAATCACCACCCTCCGCTCAATGATCCTCGCTGCTCCAAGCCGTCTAGGTGGCAGCAACCACCAAGAGTAACAAGCAAAATCCGTAGCGAAATACGAACACCAAGTGCCTCTAGATGCAAACACTCAAGCAATGCACTTGGATCACTCCCAATCTCACTATGATGATGAATCAATGATGGAGATGAGTGGGAGGACTCTGGCTAGGCTCACAAGGTTGCTATGTCAATGAAAATAGCTAAAGATATGAGCCACAGCTGGCCATGGGGCTTAAATAGAAGCCCCCATGAAATAGAGCCGTTGTACCCCTTCATTGGGCACACTGCGCTCTGACCGGACGCTCCGGTCCAACTGATCGGACCTTGGACTTAGCGTTCGGTCCACTGATGGACGCCACATGTCACTAGCTTCAAACGCTGTTCATTAGTTTTCAACGGCTATAAAGCTGACCGGACGCTCTAGCAAAACTGACCGGACGCTGGAGCCTCAGCGTCCGGTTGAGTACAGTAAGGGTTGAAAACTAGTTTTCCTCGACCGGACGCGTCCGGTCCACCTCGACCGGACATAGCCCAGCGTCTAGTGGTAAACCCTAGCCTCTGTACCGCCAGTCAACGTGACCGGACACATGCAGTCAGCGTCCGGTGCTTTTGGATCTAGCGTCCGGTCACTTGACCGACGCTGGCATCTCCTTTGTTTTCACTTCTAACTTCTTCACCCTTGCTCCAATGTGCCAACCACCAAGTGTATCACCTTGTGCACATGTGTTAGCGTATTTTCACAAACATTTTCAAGGGTGTTAGCACTCCACTAGATCCTAAATGCATATGCAATGAGTTAGAGCATCTAGTGGCATTTTGATAACCGTATTCCGATATGAGTTTCACCCCTCTTAATAGTATGGCTATCAAACCTAAATGTGATCACACTCTCTAAGTGTCTTGATCACAAAAATAAAATAGCTCCTACAAATTATACCTTTGCCTTGAGCTTTTTATTTTTCTCTTTCTTCTTTTCAAGTTTAAGCCCTTGATCATTGCCATGCCATCACCATTGTCATGTTATGATCTTCATTAGCTTCTCCACTTGAAGTGTGCTACCTATCTCATGATCACCTGATAAACTAGGTTAGCACTTAGGGTTTCATCAATTCATCAAAACCAAACTAGAGCTTTCAGCTGCCCTCACCAACTTCAGTGTGAGTTTTCTCCCCACAACCATTATTCAAGGCAGTCCCCTCAGCCTTAGCAGCTACACAATCAGCCTGGTTGACCCCAAGGGCCTCACCAGAACCTAGTGCAAAACTACCAGTGGCCATTGCATGACCAAAGATGGCCTCCATCTCTAGGTAGAACCTAATAGGATAGTTAAGGAACTCAGCATCCTTAGGGTGGTCCTGTAGGAGGGGATACAGTTTAGGTAATTGACAGAAAGACAGAAAAGGCAAAGATGAGGAAAGCATCTTAGTTAATCTCCTTGCAGTGCCCAAGGTAGTGCTCCCCCTCTAGCATGATTGCATTCACATCACTGTCCCATAGGGCCCCACTAAGGTCTTTTAGCTTACATATCCTAGCCCACTTCTGCCTCCACTTCCTCAAGTGGTTGTACACCTGAGTTGGGCTAACAGCCTCCCCAGTGTACTCCTTAAGGTGCTTGGCCACTAAGTTAACATCCTTGTCCTTGAAAACCTTATCAGGCCTACTATCATCACTCACTAGCTGTACTCCTTAAAGTGGTAGCAACATATAAGTAGCATGCAACTACCACACTTGGGATGTGTCTCATGGTCATGTAGCATTAAATAGAGCATAGCCATGAATACAACAAGTATAAAACAAGATAGGAAGAAGAACATTAAGATTTGGCCAATAGTTGTTCTTAGCCTTGTCCAATAGTTATTACATATGCAGTACACAACCAAATGTTCCATACTAGGGTCAACAAACTAAGTTGTACAAGAAAGAACATGCATGAATTAGGTCCTAGAAGTACCCCTACCCTCCCACATTGCAGTACCGATGTCATCCCTCCTATTGGACATGCCCTAGAAATCTTGAGACAGTAGCTCATGTACAAGTTGAGTATCATGCTGGCTGGATGGCAACCAGTCCTATGTGGGCACTATTTCATCAATGCCAAAGTCTAGAATCCAGTTGTGAAGAATGCAACAGGCCAACACAAGCTTGACCTGTGTCTTGTAAGGGTGGAATGGCTTGTTGTCTAAGATCCTAAACCTATTCTTCAATGCCCCAAAAGCCCTCTCAACTGTGACCCTAAGTGAAGAGTGCCTTAGGTTGAATAATTCCCTTGCATTCATTGGAAGGTTTCTGTTGCCATACTTAGACAGATGGTACCTGACTCCTTGTAGGGAGGGAGGAATCCACTACGGCATGCATATCCTGCATCTTCAAGGTAGAATTTACCTACAAGTTGTATGATCGAGATGGCGGACTAGAGGGGGGGGGTGAATAGTTCTTTCTAAAAAATAATCGCGCTAGATAATCAAAACAAATGCGGAATTAAAACTATCGAGACAACACCCCTCTATCTATGTTCTCAAGCATCTTATAAAGATTCTAATTAAGCAACTAAGGTGCCCAGCTTGCTAGAGCTCATCTAAACAATTCTAGTTAGCAAGGTCACACAAACCTATGCAACTAGTACTTCAAGCATGGGGAAGCTTCTACACAAACTAGTAAGCAAAAGCACAAAGCCCCTAAGCTCACTAGCAATGCTCAATAACAAGGCTACACAGCCAAATTAGAGAGCTCAAATTACTTAGCTACACAACTAAGCAATGTAACTAACAAGGCTACTCAAGCCAAATTAGCTACACAAGAGAGCTACTTCTATGCTATACAAGCAAAGAAGATAACTAGCAAGCAACTAAAGCTAAACTAGTTAAGAGAGCAACTACAACAACCAAAGCATAATATATGAATGAATAAAATACAAGCTTGTGTATGGGGATCGCAAACCAATGTGAAGATGATGACACAATGACTTTTATCCCGAGGTTCATGTGCTTGCCAACATGCTAGTCCCCGTTGTGTCAACTGCTCACTTTGTGGTTCGACGGCTAATAGGTGTTTCACAAACCTAGCCCACATGTTGGGTGCCGCAAGAACCTATCCCAAAAGTGAGGGTAGCTCAATAACATGCTCTACTAGAGTTGCTCTTCGTGGCTCCCACGGGGCAAGCACAATGCCCCTCACAAAGCTCTTTCTCTGGAGCATCGCACAAGCTTCTTGTAGGCTTCACAACGGAGACCATGATCCACCAAGCCATATAGGTGATGGCAATCACCAAGAGTAACAAGAAATCCCCAATCACAAAGATTTCCTAGTGCCACCAAATGCAAATCCTGAATGCACTCACTAGGCTCTCAATCCCTCACTCAAAATAGCACCAAGCTTGAGAGGGAGAGGAAGGGGATGAGGTGGATCTTCAATCCCTCAACAACACCCACACATGGCTCTCAATCTCTCCTAGAAATATTAGCTCATAGCCATGGGAGAGAGATGGAGGAGAGGAAGAAGATGAACCCTAACTCTTATCTCCAAGAGTTGGAATGAGGAAAGGGGAGAGAGCTAGGGAAGAAGGAAAGGGACACTACCTAAAAGACCCAGCCGGCCTAGCCTAGCTCACGCCCCCAGTGGCTCTCTCTCTCCATCACTAGGGAGGCAGGGACAATAGATGACGCGCGGTCTAGCCTCTCCAACGGGCATTCTTCCACTCACGCAGCAAAGGTGATAGCATTAGCAGAAAAAGAATGAGCAACAACGGAGGGGAACGGCTCCCAGCGCCCCATGAAGCTTCCTAGAAGCTTCATTCTCTCTCGGCAATGGCTCCCTCCAGTCACGTACACGCATGCACGACAGGCTTGCTTGAAAGCACCAAATAAAATCCATTCTTCACCCATATGATTTGAAGACCACTTATATGATCAAGTGCACTATCTTGTTGTTGTGGTTGGCTTGCTTTATCTTTTGATTAAGGCTTGCTTGAGAGCACCAAATATGAGAATACCACTTGAAATTCTATTACTTGCCCTTTTTTTGGGTGTTGCATGCTTTCTAGATCAACCCTTCTGATTTCTTCAACTAAGCATCTCAAATGTTCCATAGATCACCACTTCTATTTTAGCCTTCCAAACCCCACGCTCGGTTTACCTACAAAAGGCAACAAGTCCCTACACTAGAAAAAAGTGACCTCTCTCTCCAAAGAACCATTTTTGACACTCACTTGAAATGACTTGGTTGGTTGATCCAAGTGATTGACTTCATTTGATGAGTAATCTTGAATCCTTCTTTAAATCAAAGATTACTCATCAAATGAAGTCATTTGGTACTCAACTTTTACTCTATCTTCATCTTGAGTTTGATCTTGACCTTTTAAGTTGAGTACCAAATGTGTGCTAAGTACACTCCACAATCAAATTCCCTTATACTCTTTGCTTGTCATGCTTCTAGTGTAATCCAAAACCAAACTTAGGTACCTCAACCACTTATAAACATGTTTCCAACTTGAGGACCTTTCAATCAAAGTGACTCTTGATCAATCCAGTAATTATTACTTTTCTAATAGATTATGTACACTTCAAAGATAAATCCATAACTCCCAATATACAGATCCAAATACTACAAAATTTGGTGGATATATGCTTCACTAAGTATTCTAGCATCTGTAAAAAATTGAGCTTCATTTGACTTCTACATTGCTACCAGATTTTACATCTTTCCACATTGCTATATGCTGAAAACTGATGCACTATAGCTGACAAGATCCACTCCAAAACCGAAGCATTTCTTATCCAATTCTCATGAAATTCATACAATCACTAATACCATAGGTCTAGAGCATTCATACCAAATTTAAAGCCAATCCAAATAGATTTGATCATTCAAATTGGCTAAGATCATAGCTTACTCAGATTTTCAATAAATAACAGATTTCAACACTTGAGTTGTTCTTCTCCAAAAGTGAATCAAACTTGAAACTAACTTGTTTGAATACTTTCACAAGATATATATCCATTCAATACACTTACTAAAAGTTATCTTATAAACTTATCCAACTCAAATCAATCCAAACTTGATTACTAATCAATTAATCCATTCAATCATCTCATAGCAAGCAACATGTGTATATCCAATTTAAACATCTTATACACACCCAAATGAATTAGATCAACAAGAGATATACCTTGGTTAGCCATGATCATCCATAGCAAGCTTTAACTCAAATATTTGCAAGCCATCAAATATATCCAATAAAATCATCACAACATCAATATTTGCACTTGTATGTTAAGCACTTGGACTTCACTAGTTGTCATGGCATTGGGTTGTGATATGCATTCATAACTTGACTTCAACAAATAATAATCAATATTGAATCAATTAAATCAAGCCTCCAATGCCGATGGTACCTACACACATTCATCTACTTTTTGATGGTACCCAAACTAGTTTGGGTCCTCTCAAGTTAGGAGCAACATACTTAGGTATAGCCTTAGTAGAAATAGCGGGATGTTTTATAATAGCAACCAATGAGGTACCATTATCATCCTTTCTAAGCATAATATTATCATCAATTGAAATGGGCTTAGATTTATTACCTAGGGGACATGAATTAGCCATGTGTCCTCTTTGCCGACATGAGTAGCAATTTCTCTTGGTTAGAGCCTTTTCTTCCTTGCTCATATATTGCTTCTCATTGCCTTGCCTCTTGAGAGTTGCTTGAGTCTTTTTCTCAAGCTTGGTAGGACATATCAAGGCAAAGTGTCCCATATCTTCACATTTAAAGCACTTGATGCGAGCATAATCTTTCTTCTCATCTTAATTCTTGCTTATCATCTTGGCATCATGATTAAGCATTGGATGCCTTACTCTTCCACCTCTTCTTGTTTTCTTCTTCTTTTTCCCATCAACACCATCTTCATGGTTGTTCTTTACTTGAACTTGGGGCTTTGCTTTTGGCTTAACTTGAGGCTTCCTTTTGCTTGGGCATGATTTGGCAAGATGACCCATCTCATGGCAATTGAAGAATACGAAATGCGAGAGCTTCTTTTCTTCTTGCTTCTTCATCTCTCTTTCATTTCTTCTCTTGCCCCATCTCTTGCCTTTGATATTGCTCTTGTTGAAGCCAATGCCACTCTTGTCACCATAGCTTCTTTGATTGTCCAACATATGCTCAAAGGCGACTTTTGATTTGTAGCACCTCTCTAACTTGTTGCTCAAATTCTTCATTTCATTTTTGAGCTCATTATTCTCCTTCAAAAGGTTAGTCTCACAAGACATAGAAGAAGAACAAGCATCTATATGTGAAGAACATGACATATCTAATAAATCATCATAAGAGGTGGATACATACTTCTTTCCTACATCACAAGAGTTAGTCACATGTTGCATTTGATCACTTGACTCATGTGATGAGCTCTCATTCTTTTTAAGTTACTTTGAAAATGCTTTAATGAGAGAACCATGTTGTTCTAATAATTCTTCATGAGACACAAGAAGTCCCTCATGAGTCAATTTTAGCTCATCATGTGAAGTTCTGAGAACATCAAGTAAGTGCTTATGTTCTTCACATGAATTCTTTAGAAATGAGTTTTCTTTTTTCAATTTCAATGTTTTAGATTTCTCATTTTCTAAAGACATGGTCATGCTAGCAAGTTTATCTACAAGCTCATCATATGAATCAACATGATCAATCACATTAGCATTTTATACCTTTGTGTCACCTAGTGACATGAAGCATTGTTATGTAGTGGATGAGCTTGTAGTAGCAATATCATCTGGGCATGAATCATCATCATCATCATCATCATCATCATCATCATCATCAAGTGTGTATGGAGCAGCACCATCATTTGCATCACTTGAGGTATCATCATCAATCTTGTCAAGTGAGCTTGTGGTAGATCTTTCATCATCATCATCACTTGACCATGAGGTGGAGCAATCTTCCACAATCACCAAGTTGTGCTCATGCTCAACATCCTCATGCACCTCCTCCTTGAGATCCTCATCATCATCATTATTGGAAACCGTCCCATATTTATCATTGAGATAAATCGAAATCTCATGGGCGGATTCCATATCCATGATCTCACCAAATATGCTATCTTCTATAGATTGATAGAAAATGTTAGTAGCTTGGCAATCAAGATGTAGGCATTTCTTTTGCGCTTGAGTTGCATTCTTTTTATCCAATGCATGAGAAAATCCCACATCTATGATCCACCACTTTTGAGGGAAAATAAACTTAAAATTAATCATCATCCAATTTTTCCATCATCCAAAGTGTGTGGCATAAAAAATGTGTGGACACTCAACATCTAGCCCATAAGTCGCCATCCTCTCAGGTCGGTGAAAACCACAAATGAGAGACCTAGCTCTGATGCTACGTGTAGGGTCGAGATGGCGGACTAGAGGGAGGATGAATAGTCATTTCTAAAAAATAATCGTGCTAGGTCATCGAAACAAATGTGGAATTAAAACTATCAATCTAGCCAAGACTACACCCCTCTATCTATGTTCTCAAACACCTTACAAAGATTCTAATTAACCAACTAAGGTGCCGGGCTTGCTAGAGCTCACCTAAATAATTCTAGTTAGCAAGGTCACACAAACCTATGCAACTAGTACTTCAAGAACGGGGGAGCTCCTACACAAACTAGGAAGCAAAAGCACAAAGCTCCTAAGATCACTAGCAATGCTAAATAACAAGGCTACACAAGCCAAATTAGAGAGCTTAAATTACTTAGCTACTATTGACGGCCACTAACACCAATTATAAACCATCAACATAACTTGCATTTATACTTAATTCCATCACCAAACATAGGTATAAGGGTTTAAACTAATAAATTCTATGAGTTTTGGTGAATTTGTGTTTTCAGCAGGGTTTATCCAGAAAATCGTCAAGGGAGACCTATTCATCAAAGGAAATTACGGAATTCCGCCACGTAAACAGCATGGGAAGATTCTAGAAGACTCCAGAAGGCTCTCCACCGAAGTAGACCTCGAGGGGCTGCCATGTGGGGCCAGCCAGCCCCACCTATAGGCTGGCCAACCTATGGGACACAACAGTCAGCCTCCGCTTCAAAAGTTAGTTTCCCACCGCCATTGAGATCTAATCTTCGCCGTTTATTCAAGTTGGTTTGATCCGAGGGCTCAGGATTGATGCTCTAACCTATATGTATTAGCCCCTACCCCCCTCCCTCAGTAGATCCCTAAAACCCTAATTTATATCTTTAGGATCAGAGCCAACTAGATTAGTCCTCCATAGGATCTAGTCTTGTAAATAATAGTGAGATGGAGAGTGTGGGAAGAGTTTGTAGGAGATGGTGGCCTGTCGGTGCTCTTTATATGGCTTGTACCTTGGCGGATCCAAGTTCTATCTGAGATTGCCTCTGAGATTTCTCTAGTAATCAACTTATAATTCAAGTAAGCTTCTTGTTTATATTATTCATCAGGTTCACAACTTGTTTGAGTGCTTTATTCTTTATTCGGGAAGAGTAAAGTAGTAATTGTAGTGTAAGCATGGTGCTTAGACTCTAGTTACTTGTGGATGCATCCTGCATTCTGGATCGGTGGTAGCTCATGAGGGTGACTCTTATTGCCTCGTTGAATCCTCTATAGTCCATCCTCTGCTGGTGTCTTTCCTTAAGTAATGTCCCCAGTTGAATAGTAGAAGACATAGCTTACCTAAGTCAGAACTAGAGAACCTTAGTTTTTCTCTCTATGCTTCTATTTATCTTAACCTTGTTGCTACCCCTAGTTAAGTTAGATCATAGTTAGTCTCACATGTTTCCCTGTGGATATGATACTTGGAATACTTCTGGATGAAAGCTATAGTAGTATCCATGCACTTGCGGATTTATCTGTGTGCCTTACATATACCAACAGCCACACAACTAAGCAATATAACTAACAAGGCTACTCAAGCCAAATTAGTTATGTAAGAGAGCTACTTCTATGCTACACAAGTAAAGAAAATAACTAGCAAGCTACTAAAGCTAAACTAGTTAAGAGAGCAACTACAACAACACAAGCACAATATATGAATGAATAAAATACAAGCTTGTGTATGGGGATCACAAACCAATGGGAAGATGATGACATAGTGATTTGTATCCTGAGGTTCATGTGCTTCACCTCTGTCCCCCATCCGTGTGGTTCCCTACGTCCCTTGCCCCATCCGTGCGCCTCTAGACAGGCCTTCCCCGTCGACGCATCTCCAGACGGTCCTTCTCCATCGGTGAGGCTCCCTCAGTTGATCCTCCCCATACACGCCATCGCCATAGCTAGGTACCACGTCCTTACCCTTGTGCTCGTCGGTGTGCCTAGTCTCGAACACTCGTTCCCAACACGCGCAGCAGGCAGCCGCCCCTTCTCTGACCCTTGCATGTCTCTAATCTGTATGTGTTTCTTCAGAATGTCGCATCCATCTGATGGGGCTCCACCCACTATGCGCTGGGAAGACCCCAATTCTGCTTCTATGTACTTGTTCCCTATGTTCCCGGTGGCTGGCGGGTAGGAGCAATCAGAGTCACCGTCATTGGTTTGGTTAGGAAATGCAGGGGTTCCTAGGCAGCGGCAGTGAATTATTCCTCCCAATGTTGCGGCCACTGCATAGACCTCCTTCCCCAACATGAGCTCTGGTGAGTTTGACAGACCTATATGCAATTTTTAAGTTTCTATGTTGCGATATATGGTTTCTGAAGAATGCATGACCCGTGTTCGAAATGTGTTTGGTGTTGCCACTGAAAGGAAAGTGTTTAGATTTAAATCAATGACATGTTAGACAAAATCATAGAATTGCTTCCAGCTACTACTGTACTTGGGACAAAAACAGTCATGCACAATGCTCTTCCACTCATATTTAGAAATCTAAAATGAGCTACATGTGCCCTAAAAGCATTCAACAATTTAAGTGATCTTCTCTTGCCTCTGTAACTATATTCTTGGAAGTCATTTCTGCACGGCTAATTGCAAGTTAATTTGGGGCTTAGGTATTTTGATTAGTTGTTGCACAGCTAGGCAATGTTCTGAAGAGAGTATATGCAAAAGAAGAGCCTTGATAGCTCTGAAAATTGCACTGAGCTTTACTTGACAAAGTTCAGTCATGGACACTCGATAGAGAAAGCAAGCATGTAGTTCTTCTAAAGTCCTCAACTTTATATGTCCATGGGAGTCCTATTCTCACGAGGGTGAAAGCATGTATTTTGAAACTATTGCTTATCTAGCACGCTTCGGTTTTTTCTAATTGCTGAAATCATAATTCAGGTGGCATCGATTTAGAAAGATCTTTCACCGACATGATTATAGGGGGTTGCACTCCTGCTGCTTTGTCTGATAATGTCACACATACTAATGAAACACCAGCATGTGAGGAGGCCCCTGGAAGTGTGAAAGGGCAGAAAAGGAGCAAAAATTTCACCAAAGACGAGGACTTAATGTTGGTCTCAGCATGGCTAAATGTGAGTTTGGATCCAATGCATGGAGCTGATCAACCACATTTGACATATTGGAAAAGAATATATGATTATTTCCATTCCAACAAAACATTCGCTTCTGATCGGATGCAAAACTCCCTAATAAGCCGTTGGTCCGGTATACTGCATGATATGAACATCTTTGCTGGTTGTGTTTCAAAGGTAGAGGGTAGAAATCAAAGTGGCTTGTCTATCGATGATAAGGTTAGATAACATACCTTTCCCTTCCAATTGTATATTATGTCTGTCTACCTCATGCATTCTCGGTGTTATTTGCGGCAAGCCAATGCATTGACCATGTTCATGGAAGAAGGCAAGATGCACCAAAATTTCCCGTACATCCATTGCTGGAAAAAATTGAAAGACCAAGCCAAGTGGATCAATAGGAACAACCCGAGTGGAACTCAGAAACTAGTGCCCAAAAAGCAAAAAACCATTGCGAAATCAAGTTCTGCACAACTAGTTGTCGGTAGTAATGTTGATGATAGTCAGCCCACAGTGCCTACGCTGGACAGGCCTATAGGGAAGAAGAAGGAGAAAGACAAATTACGGCAACATTCCATCATTGAAGCATTGGATTATCTGTTGGCGAAAAAGAAAGATGCTGATGTGGAGAAGGAATTGAAGAAACACGAGTGGGAGTTGAAGAAAGAGGAGAGGTGCCCAAAAACCCTTGCTTTGCAGGAAGAAAGGTTAAAACTTAACCAAAAAAGTTTGACTTCGAGCAGGATAGAGAATAAGAAAGAATTATGAATGTTGATACAAGTACTATGTCAACCGATCAGCAATAGTTCTATGCGCACCTAAAGGCTAAAATACTTGCAACATAGCTCGAAAATTAGGACCATCTTCTTCAATTTTTAGATTTCCAGCATAGTCTAAGACATGTCTATTTTTCTCACATTTTAGATTTCCAGAATAGTGTGACTAATGTTCTTGCATTGTCCCTTGTTATATGAACTGATATTTGTCTTTGATGTGTACTCTGTAAAGGAGCAGTTTCCATTGAACTATTAAAAGACAGATTAAGTAAATTGAGTGGCATCCTCATCTCAAAATCAGATTTATTACAATATTTATTACATCAGATAAAGAAGATAGGTCCTCAAACTAATACAAAATGCCTAGATATTGTAATAGTAAATGGAATCATTCAACAATATAATTTGTATATAAATCTAGAAAATTATGCCATAAGTGTTCGATAAGGTCGGTTTGAAGCATTGTGTGTGTTTCCTTGTCCTTGTCTTCTTGTAATTCTGAATAAATTCATCAAACTTAGGTATATCATCGTGTGATATAGTCACCTTTTCTACCACATCATCATATCTAAAATCTTTTTCATCAACTCCTTCATCTTCAACAATCATGTTGTGCATAATGATACAAGCTGTCATGATAAGTTGAAGCGTATTTTCATCTCACAGACGAGCTGGCCCTCGAACGATGGCAAAGCGAGATTGTAGAACTCCAAATGCTCCTTCAACATCCTTCCGACAAGCTTCTTGTGCTCTTGCAAAATACTTCTTATTACCCCACGGCTCAGCTATGGTCTTCATGAATGTGGCCCATGATGGATATATACCATCTGCTATATAATAACCTATTGTATAATGTAACACCTTTGGTGTTACGAGCTCGCTTAGCACTGAGATTACGGTCAGAGAAATAGATCTAGTAGTATAGTGAGTTAGTCTAATCAAATGCAGTAATGAAAAACCTAATCCCTAGTTATATGGATAAGTTAATAGTTTGACTTAAAATGTAATTTTTATAAAGCAATAATAATATAGAACGTGTGTTTAGGGTTTTAATAAAAATTGAAATACGAGTCGAGTAGATGAAAACACAACTTGGGTTTTGGGAGAACCAATATTGTTAACTAGGGTTTTTGCCAGCTCAAAAATCAAAATTAAAATTTAAAAACCAGCTTCTCGCGTCAACGGTAAAAATAAAAAAATTATATTTTAAAGCATTGTTTGTGGCGATTTGTTTTACGCAAAATAATTATATAACACCCTAATATTTTGTTCCATAGCTGGGTATGGAGTATGAGCTATAGCGTGAGATATTTAGTGATGGAAGTTGATAGGATTTAGATCTTTTGGAGTTGCCAACGATGTATCGCTGTTCACATCCGCGTCGTGTCGTCTTACATGTAGGCAGGTAGCCAGCAGTGCCACGCGACGGCCATGTGTTCAGCTGCTGCATGATCTCTCACGTCCTTGCTGCTGCCGCTGCTGTCCTTGCCTCACTGCCTCCTAGCCGCTTGAATACGGTGGTGCACCCCCTACTTTGAATCCATCAACCATCGAATTCATTCGCGTTGCGCCATGTTGCCCTGCCGGCCACGTTGTGCCAGGTCGCCCTGCCCCATGCCGTGTTTAAGATGTTAGTGGCGAGCCACACACGGCTCCTCGTTTTGTTTCGCGCGCCTGCTCTTCCTTGCCTCCGTCAGCTCCCCTCTCTTTACCGAGCAACCGCCGTGGTCACGTGCCGCCGTGCCTAGGCCGCGTGTGTGTGGACTCCCGCCTTGGGCCGCTGGGTCGATTAGGTGGCCGCTGGCCCCTTTAGTTTTCTAAGCAATTGTTAATTTAGTTTTATAAATAAACTTGTAAAATCAATATAAATTTGTGTAGTTGTCCAAAAATTATGAAACTAATTTTGTTAAGTTCCTAAAATCATAATCTATCTATTAGCATATTTGGGTCATCAAGTTTTAAAATATTTCTAGGGTTGCTGTAATTATTTTAACGTGCTTAATAGTGTTAAAATGTGAACTTGTAGGAATTTTTATGATAAATCGGTGATAGTATTGACTCTGAAAATTTTACAGTAAATTACTAATATTATTAGCTGCTCACTATAATTTTTGTAGCTCTAGAATAATTAGTTTGCTAGATAGATAATGATGTCCTATTTCAAATATAGTAAATCAAATGAATAAAATAAAGAAACACCTTGAAATTATATAACTAAAATACTTGTTGGGAAATGACACCTTTCTCGACGATGTTGATACGTAGACTAGTGCGTTAGAGCTATCTCGTTAGCTTGTGAGGCGTGATCGGATTTCTAAGCATTTCGACTGTCGTTGATTATTTACATCTACGCATTTGCATCAATACCTATCATAATAGGAACGACGGTGGATCGATGGTATCAACTGGAGTAGCTGAAAAGATGGTGCTAGGGATCATATCATGGAGATAGAATGCTAACTTTTGGTTATATTTTACCTAGGCAAGCACCATTGCATAACCCCTACTTTTCTGCACTTTAAATTATATTTGTGCATTAATTTTTAAGGAGTTGAATGAAACCCACTTACATATATATATATATATATATATATATATATATATATATATATATATATATATATATCTTCATCCTATGAGTCTTACTAGTATGATAGAATTGTGTAGATTGCTATGCTATAGGACTCCGGTAGAAGTCGAGTGATTGCCTGTCACTCGCGAGAGATAGGAAATATATTACTGTATTATTATCACTTGGAATATATAAATGGTGAAAGGAAAAATAGAGACCAGGCAGGGATATGGTTTGGGTATTGGTGGGTGTAAGACGTTATGTCCTGCGGCCAACGGGACATAGCTTGGTTACACTGTTTTCCCTGTCTATGTATTTTAAGGACCGACTATTGTATTGGACTCTAGACAAGTCACAAACTTATTATCCCGAGCACATACTTGGGTATGGGAGTAGAGAAGACTTGTTACTTTCTTGTCATAGGTTCTGGTTCTTTCCGGACTGACTTTCATGATGGTTTTTGGGTGGAGGTCCTTGCACCGCTCTGAGTTCAGAACTCAGGAGTGAGGGCTTGGAGTCCAAGTTTGGATGAGGACCTGGACCCCATAACAGGAGGGTAGTGGGTTGGTCCTTCTTGTGCTTGGGGTATAAGCGGGGCGTGTGTTTCGGGGTACCCAGCTGGGCTCATTGATTCGTGAATCGCCGCCATGTCGGTACGACTTGTCTACACTCTAGCACCGTAGTAAGAACTGAAAGATGAAAGTTGGTAAAATGATTCTGATTGCTTACCACCTGCTTGAAAGTAGCACAGGTGCTTACATAGAATGGTTGGTTAATGAACTAATGTTGACTGCTAATAAAATCGAATATAAGGACGCACATTTAGTAATGCTCCTGCAGATGCAATAAACCCACCAGCCAGATAGCCTTGCATATCCTTGGAGTATTTTCTTTCCTCCTATCGGGTAAGTCTTGCTGAGTACAATTGAGTACTCAGGGTTTTATTTCTCCCTGTTGTAGGTGATAGGATGATTCTAGAGCTGAACCTTGTGTGTGGATTCCTCCTGATGGGCTCAGAAAAGATTTCTTTACGCTGCGATCATAGTTTTATTTATTACTTTCACTAAATATTTTTATAAATGTAAGTTTTATAATCTGTTGTCATAGTTTATATATCAATGCTTCACCATGTCAGGAATAAATATTTATTTCCGCTGTAACTCCGATCATATGTTTATATTCCGCTGTTAAATTAAATTGTTCATGACTCTGATAACATGATTACATTCTGCTGTTATAACAATAAATATTAGGAAAAAGTCTATTTTTGGCCCTCCAACTATGGCTACAGTTTTGTTCTAGCCCTCTAACTCGAAAACCAGACACACACAGTCCCTTAACTTTCAAAACTGGTTAAAATTGGCCCTCGCGCCCATTCGACCGCGGTTTCCGCACAGTAAACCCACCACGACCCTGCCTTTCAGGCCTTTCCCTCTCACCGCTAGGTTGGGACCACCTGTCATCCCCTCCCTCTCTTCGCAGGCCCCGCCTGTCAGGCCTTTCCCCAACCTCCCGCCCTGTACGGCTGCGTGGGATCCGTGGCCGACGCCATAACCAGTTAACCACCGAGGAAGAGGCAGCGCGGGTCGAGGAGGAGTAGCGGCGTGTGTTCGCTGTAGACACAGGGCCAACATTTACGAGTGGCAATGGCGAGTGGCGCTCACCTTCCTCACCGCTGGCCTGGTCCCCACTCACTGGCTCATCTACGCCGCCTCATCGTAGAGCCACAAGCAGCATGGCTGCGTCATGTGTGCCCATGGCTAGCCTGCTCCGGGCTCCCTTCGGCCGAGAAGAGGCCAGCCTCGGGGACACTGAGGCCAAGCACAGCTCGTCGGGTCTCAACACGAGCGTCGCGCGAGCCGTGCTGCTCACGGGCAGGGCAACCACCAACGTGGACAGCCGGCCATGGGTCACCTCCGACCAAGCTACGACCACCCCTGATTGCGCCTAGGCCGATCGCACCCACGCCGGTAGCAGCCGCACTGGGGCCACATCGCAGCCACGCCGGTGGCTGACGGTACCTTGCGCTACCATGACTAGGGGCCTGGGCCACCGCGTTGTCGCCCTGCAGCCAGTCACCCCGCCGCCGACGACCCAGACTTGGCCGCTCCGTTCGGCACCAGCTCAGCCGAGCTCCCCTATGACACGACTTGTGCTTCCTTGTCTCCATCCTCCCTTCCCTTTCTGTGCCAAGCCAGCAGCACAGCCGAGCAACTCGCCGCCGTAGCCATTGTCGTGGACAGTCACCACCGCACCACCTCCATCAGTTCTCCGACCAAACAGATCACACGGTGAACATCCCAATCCCTCCACGACTCTCTCTAGTTCCATGCCTAGCTCACCGAGCAGGCTACAGCGCACACTCGGCACCCCTTCCCTCTCAGCACGCACGCATAGCGAAGCAAGCAGCAGCCGGCCATGCTCTGCTCTGCTCTTGTGAGCTTGATGATGTCACTCTAACATCATGCACACTTTATGGCGGCAGGCGAGCTCTGCTCGGTCAAACAGAGAAGGATGCGGCGACACCCCTGAGATCTCCCCAATCCCACCCATGGTGACACCGCTTGTGCCGCTACCGGAAGCTTCGGCGACCCCTGTCTTTGGGCACTACCGAGGCAGGCCATGGGTGCCCCTGCGCCACTCCCTGGCGCACGCACCCGCACGCGCGAGCGCGCAGCTGTACAGGGCGGGAGGTTGGGGGAAAGGCATGACAGGCGGGGCCTGTGAAGAGAGGGAGGGGGATGACAGGCGATTCCAACCTGGCGGTGAGAGGGAAAGGCCCGACAGACGGGGTCGTGGCGGGTTTACTATGCGAAAACCATGGCCGAATGGGCGCAAGGGTCAATTTTAACCGGTTTTGAGAGTTAAGGGACTGCGCGTGTCTTATTTTCGAGTTAGAGGGCTAAAACAAAACTGCAGCCATAGTTGGACGGCCAAAAATAGACTTTTTTTCTAAATATTATACTCTGATGTTGTATGAAAAGTGATGTAAGAAATTGCTAAAATATTGTAAGCTTTATTATCTCATTTGTGATCTTGATGGAAAAATGTGGATTTTTGGGTTCTCCCTTAGGGTGTGCTCGACGGAACTGCATAATTTGGTGTCCTCCCTTGAGTACTTAGTGTCTAATGGAAGACAAGTACTCCTGAAAGGCATTAAATTAGGCGGTTCTACCACATATAATCATTTCCGTTAATGGTATAATTTACCTGCGTCCCTTGACCTTCAGCAAGCCTTACAAATATAGGAGATCTTTGAAGAACATTTATATCATTGTATGAACCTGGCATCCCAAAGAATGCATGCCAAATCTAGAGATCTTTAGAAGCAACAACTTCTAGTATAATTGTAGGCTCCTTTTCATGTCCCATATTCATACCTTGCCATGCAACAGGACAATTCTTCTAGCTCCTTAGCATACATTCAATGGAACCAAGCATGCCAGGAAAACCTCTACTCTCACCAATTGCAAGTAATCTAGCAGTATCATGCTCATTAAGCAACCTCAAGTATTCAGGTCCAAATACTTGAACAACAGTTGTGACAAACTTTCTAAGACTTTCTAGAGGAGTACTCTCCCCAATACGGATGTAGTCATCCATAGCATCAGCTACTACTCCATAAGCTAACATCCGAAATGCCGCTACCACCTTCTGCAAACAAGATAGTCCTAGGGTTCCGGCTGCATTCCTCTTCTACACAAAATAGTCGTCATACTCCTCAACAGCATTCATTATACGTACAAATACATGATGTCACATTCGAAACCTGTGGCACCCGATATAAAATTAGCCACAATTGAATGCATGCGCTAAACATAATTGAACAAAATATGAGAAAATTAGCATGCGCCTAAAATAGCTCGGCCCATACGTAGGATTATCTGAGAAATAATCTTCATACAGTTTGATGTGTCCCGACTGCCTATCACGATTCAAAACATGATGTCCCTCTATAGAACCACGATGGCATGCTGAATTTGCAATGTCTAACACTATGTGTGCTGCCACAATATAAAGTTCATCGTCATCATCCGAAGACGACAACGACAACGACGAATCCATCATTTCATTCAACACATCTTCCAAATCCATTATAGACCTTTGATTAGGAGAATCCCAGGAATTTGTTCGAGCACCTACACAAGGATTGAAAAATAAGATGTCTGGTAATCATTTCCCATGCAATGTTACAACCTCAATTTGCTCATCAGATAATGTGACCTAAATAAATATTTCAAGCAAGAATTAACACCAGAACACCATGCATAAACATCGTACATCTCAAGGTCGTCAGTGTTTGCATCTCTATTCTGAAATATAAGAAACTAATTTAGTGTTTGAAAACTTACTTGACAGAACAGGGCAACATATGATAGAACAGATGGCGGGGAACTCTGATCTCGTGCGGAGGCAGCAGTCCGTCGCTGCCAGAATCAGTGTATCGTGGTGCAGTCTGAAGTCGAAACCTGGAACGCCAGTCTGAAGTCGAAACCTAGAGGCCGCAGAGTTCTATTCTCGCGGGAGAGACGCAGTCCACGGAGTCCTATTCTCGCGAGGGAGAAGCAGTCCGCAGGATCTAATTGTTGCCACAAAACTAGGATCGGTTGGGATTTGGATGACAGGTATGTTGACGTGGCTTGTTTTCAAATATAGAAGAGCCAAAATAGCTAGGCTATTGTAGAGTCCTCTTTTTTATGACTTTTCTATTTTACACAATGGCTAAACACAAAGAATTTGGCTAGCTATTTTTAGATGAACTTTTGGAGTTGCTCTAATAGCAGCTTCTGTAGAGGAGCTATACCCATCTTCAGAGGAGCTGCACCAAACATTTTTTTTTCGAGCGGTAGAGGAGCCAGAGCCGTTTTTAGTTGAGAAGCTCAGAGCTGCAAAAGTGGCTTCTCTAGAGCTCCAACTCCTCTAGAGGAGCACTGCTAAACAGGCCTAACTGCAGCGTGCCCCAAGGATTCAAACAAAGTACTGGTACATAGAGAATGATAGAAAAACAACTGCTCTCGTTTGCCCCAGCGGATGAAAACTGTGTTGAATGACATCTTGAAGATACTCAGGGAGTCACCAGATTGAAGTGTATAATGTTGCAATTACAGGCATACGTTGCCCATGCCATGCATAGCGAAAGTGTTATTTACAACTGAAATCACAGAAAAAAGGCACTAAGAAAACACATAAATAAGATAATTAACTCTGTGTCACAAGAACCAAGTGAACAACAACATATCTCCATTCCACCAAACAGCATGACAGCCTAAAACTCAAAAAAAAAAAGATCAACACAATGTGCAGGGAAAACAACGGCCTGCAGCTAATTCCCAGCAGGATCCTCAGCGGCCGTGCGCCTCCTTAGCTTGGCGCGCGTCACACGGATCGTCTCCTCCATCGGCGTCTCCTCGAGCGCAGGGTCAAGCTCTTCTGCGTCCTCTGCAGCATCACCACTTACCTCGTCAATGGCCATCTTGTCTACTCCTTCGGCTTCAGGGAGTGGTGGGGCGCTAGGCTCGGACTTTGATGAATCGGCACTTGCGGCTGGAGTTTGAACTGGGTCAGCAGCAGGTTTGACCTCACCTTTCTTTGGGCTACCGCCAGGTTTTGGTGTGGATGCAGCTGCTGCATGCTTTGTGGGTGCCACCGAACCAGATTTCCCTGATGTTTGACGCTTGATCTTGGGCGAAGATGGAATGGGTTTAGTCTCCTGAGATTGCTGTGCCATTGCTGCCTGCCGAGCAGCAATAGATGCTGCTCTGCGCATAACAGGTGCTGCTTGTTTTTGAGGTTGCACCTGCACCTGTGGTTGCTGCTGTTGTGGTTGCTGTGATTCCTGGAAGACATCAAAGCATGATTTCAACATGGGTAACAAGATAACACTACCACATCAGTAAAACCAGAGCACACATTTCTGTGACTTATTTTGAACTGACGGACTTAAAGGATACACCAAAAAGAATATCTACAAGCAATCATGTATCTTTTGATTTAGAAGACCTTTCTTGTACTACATCTCTTCCTATGGCATACAGAAGGAATGCCTACATGGAGCAAATTTCTGAGTTTATCCTGAGTATTCTCTTAGAAGGACAGTGCAGTAGTGAGAGCTGTCTCACTGAGTCACCAGGTCACGGGTTCGAAGCAGCCTCTCCGGAGATTTTGCGGGGGAAGGCTTGCCTCGGTTTTTCTCTTCCCCAAACCCCACTCATGTGGGAGCCTCCGGCACTGGGTCTGCCCTTTTATCCTGAGTATTCTCTCAGCCATCCAACATAAGAGTCATACTACCTCTCTCTCAAGAAAAGAATGGTGCTGGCAGCGTCACTGGACAATTTGCACTATGAACCTACCGAGTTAAGCAAGACAAAAAGGAAGCAAACGACCATAAGTGCCTTGCTTATTTAGCAGGTATTCAGTACAAGTGTATATGTGTTATGGTGTTTGTGATCTCCTTTGGATGAAATATCAGCTAATGGGTTTGTTTTTGGAAGGTTCAAGATACCAAAATACATAGTGTTTGTGATATCCTTTGGATGAAATATCAGCAAATCGGTTTGTTTTTGGAAGGTTCAAGATACCAAAATACATAAAACTCAAGGATGCTGACATGCTGTCACAGTTTATGATATGTTCCAAATATGTACATACATATCGGTGACCCTGCAGACAGTTGCTAATGAAAGTAGCATTTGGTGTTTAGCATGGGCCCATGCGCTCCAGGAGTTCCTCCTTTGGTCAATCGCCCTGGCCGCCTATGTTACACGGATACTTCACTGAAGACGCGTATCGCGTATCCGATACGTATCTGATACGGATACGTGTCCGATACGCCTAGGATACGTATCCTTCGAGTATCCGATTTTGTATTATTTTCGTTGAAATCGGATACTCCACCGGACACGTATCCTGCGTCCCGATACGGCCCAGCCCAGTAGAAGCCCACGGAGCCAACCTCAGTCCCGCACGCCAACCTCAGTCCCGCACGCCCGCAGTCGGAATCCCCCTCACGGCTGCGCCCGCGCGTCGCGCCGCAATCCCGCTCACCGGCCGCCAGCCGCCAGCCACCGGCGACGAGCCTCCGCCTCCGCCTCCAGGCGCCACCAGCCTCACCGCTTCCTCCGGCGAAAACCGTTCCTCTCCGGCGCGCTACCTCCGTTCCGGGTGAGTCTAGGCGCATCGCCTCCTCCCACGGCTGGATCCTTGTCGGCCCGAGTCTGCGCAATTCGTGGATCCGGTGGCCCGGGTCTGCGCCGTCCACAGCAGTACAGCACCGCTCCTCCCCTCCCCTTGCTTCTGCAGGCCTGCAGCGCACCCCCTCCTCCACTCCGCTAGCCGCACGGATCCTCTCCATCGGTCCGTCCTCACCTCTTCTTCCTCTCTCTTTGCAGGTCTGCAAGGTAGTGCCGGCGACGAGGCCTCTCCAATCCCTCCGGCGAGCTCCCCTTCCAAAGTGGTGAGGTAAGCCGCCGCCGTCATCTCCTCCCGCAAGCAGGTCCAGCTGAGCCGGCAAATCTTGTCGTTTCTTCTATTCTACCCTCCTTGCTTGCTGCCCTCGCTTTGGGATTTCCCTTGCTGCTCTTTCTGATTGGGAGGGGCTCAGGGCCAAGGGTATCACCGCGGTGGGCGCCGTCTGCCACATCTCCGACGCACAGCAGCGCAAGAGCCTCATTGAGACGGCCGTCAAGGTCAGTGTTGGGTTCTTCGGGAAGGGGGTTTCAGTCTTTCAGAAGTGTTACATTACATTGTCAGATTCCTCTTGTTGCTAAGCTATCCCATTAGGCCTCCCTGCGGTGAACGTTTTGGCAAACCTTGTGGGGAGCCTAGAATTAAGTTTGGAGTACATGTGCATCACGAAATCTGGCTGTTTTGTTTTATCATAAGTTCGTAGCTTTATTACTCCACATGTCCAGTGAGATGACGGTCCACAAGGCTCATTACAAACTCTTGGGACTTGGGAGGCTGTTAGTCCAAACAGCAGAATAACCCAGATCCCAATTCACTCCCAAATGAGTTAAACTGTGAGCACAATTATTACATGAACGAGAAACAAAGGACTAAAGGAGATATACACCCTCCAGTAAAACTAGTTGTGATCAGATGCCGCAAGATAGTGAATACTCAAGTAGTCAAGTTTTAGTAATAAATTGATTGATAGTTGGTTACTTGGTTTTTCTGTGCAAATTTTGGACTTAAGTCTTGGAGAACTCGAGAATGGACAATTGAAGAATGGAGATGCTTCCGGAGTTCTGGTCTTTGCTTTGGCTGGTACTTGCTATTGCAAGGTAATTTACTATCACTCTTTCACAATTTTAATATGCGCTATTATCTATATTTATTAAAAAAACAGTAAAACGTATCCGCGTATCGGGTTTCTTAGGAAATTGCCGTATCCGCGTATCCGTATCCTTCCGATACCGATACGCGTATCCGTATCCGTGCAACTTAGCTGGCCGCTTAGTCTGTTGTGGTGGTTTAGTCATAATAAAAACTGGCGAGCACTTAAAACTTTCTAATTTGGGGTGTGTGAGCGTGTTCCAGGGAGGGGTGTTTGTAGTCTCTCCCTATGTACTACTTTCTCTCTTAATGAAATGAACGCAGCTTTCCCACGTTTTTGACAACACCACTTGGAAGCAGTAGCTGCTTAAACAATACCACTTGGAAGCAGTAGCAAATGCATCTTTCAACAACATAGCTGCTAAACTTAGTATAACATCATGGTCAATATTGCATCATAGAACAACAGTAAATTTTTTTTGAGGATCTGTGTAAACATGATGGACACTGAACAACAAATCATGCAATGGAAACTTTTGACAAAAAAAGAGTAATAGTGCATTTGATCCACACCTGATGAGGGCGCTGCCTTGATTTCTGAGAAGGTGACTGGGCGGCAACATATTTTAAAACGTCAAAGAAAGTATTTTGTCCTACCGAAGCAGCCTTCTGGAAATAAAGGACAACCATATCGGTGGCTCGAGCTCTCAGCTCAAGGAGATTCCGGTCGATTTCATTCTCATGCTGAGAAATATATGGCTTAAAGAAAGTCCCATAAACATATGTAGTTCCCTGTAATGAAAGCACACATCAGTCCTGTGCCAAAAAAAAAAAAACTGTAAGATAGAAGCAAAGGACAAACTAAGTACCTTTGTCTTAGGGTACCACAAGTATACAAAGAACATCAGCTTTGCTTCCGAGTAAAGCGGTAGCCTTCAACAAGAGCGCACACAATGTTAAGAGTCTCGTCAATGAACTGAAGAAAATCACAACCTTGCGCAGTCTCACCATGATATTGTAAAATCTCCAAATCTCTCCAAAACTGTCAACAGGGCAACTAAAATCCTAGACACAGGAAACAAAACTAAATTTGGCAGATTGTTCATGGAAGTCAACATTACGATCACATAATAACTCTTTATTGAAACACCTTACCAATACTGACACCAAAATATGAGCTGCTCAATCTCTGGTTTGTTCAGTTCAACAGTCTTGTAGCATTCATAGGCAGGATAGGCATAGCCAAAAGCCAACCTACAGGAAATTGACATATCAAATGAAGATAAATGGCATGTTAGCACTTGTATATTGTGACAAAAGCCTGTTCTTTCTCATAGTGAGTTGACATTTCAGTAAAACACTATTTATTTTATTTTTCCGTTTATTAAGTAATAAACCACAAAAAGAAAAGCTGACAATTTAAAGACGCATGGTTTTAGTATCAAAGTATCTTCCAATAGACTGACATTTTAGATGCGCTTACAGCAAAACGGTAGATAATTCATCAACACACAGATGAACAGGATCAAATCTAATTCTTGATGAAGCAGGTCAAAGATAAAAAGAGCACAACAATTCGACATATCTACAGTATTCTCCGATCTTAAGCATTTGAAGAAATATGATTATTAGAACATCATCTTCTAAAAGAATGAGTCGGACCGGAAGAATAAACGAACAGAACCTTTGACCGTTGTGCAATGCATTGAAAACTTGGTCCCATGCTCCTCGAGAACAATAAAATACTTTTGAATGGTTGCGTGTTCTCAGCCTTATTTTCCGGCGAAGAAGAAGGTGGACAAATCGACAATAAGGAACGCATCTCCTCTCTTTTTTTTTTTTTTTTTTTTTTTTTTTTTGAAGAAAGCAGTATATTAAGGTTAAGGATGAAGTTAATCGAAGAGAAAGACCGAACTCTCCAAATGGGTACACACAAATCCCCATTTCAAGGAAACAAATTTAAAACCCGAACACTCGTGCCTCTGATAAGGCTCCAACCTCAAAATGTCAATCTACAAAGAACACGGTACAAGATTCGGAGCAAGAGAGCGCTTACAGGAGGACCCTGGAGAGGAACCCGCCCATCATCTTCTCCGCCCACTCTGCGCACGACCAGATCCACCAAAGCGACGAACACAGATCAAAACACCATCACCGCACCAGCACATTCCGAAAGGGAAACCACAAAGAACCGAGCATACCGCGGAGAAACCTTGCAGGAGAGGGATCTAGACGGGAGACGACGACCCGGGCGGTGGATGGACGGAACAGTCAGACGGAGCCCGCCCGTGAGAAGGGAGAGAGGAACGGCCAGGAGCTCTGGTTTTCTCCTCCGGCGGCTAAAAATACCGGTAATGCGTTGCCAGGAATGGCATGCGGAGAGGGAGAGCCGGAGGAGAGGCGAGCACGTCCGCCGCGCCGTCAGCACTCTCAACCAACCCGACTGCCTCTCCCTCTGCTCTCGTGTTCAAGTTCAACCATGGGGCATGGGGGTACCAGCGAACATTTCTTTAACCAATTATTAATATTACCGTTGTCCCTCTCTATCGACTCTTGGGCAAGGGTGAAAAATACTATATTCAACGTTGTATTTTATAATGTAGGGTATACACATTCTTCCCTTATCCAACCGCTTAGCCATAGAATTCGCTATGAAACTTTTTTAATACACTCTCTAGAAACAAAAGTGATTTTAGCCAACCATTCAAAACTTCGTCGCAAAGTAATTTTCATGTGTTGATCTTAGGTGTTTCAGAATACTATGAGTATATTTGTTTCGAAATGTGATTTCATAAAGTATATATATTTACTACTCCCTCAGTCCCAAATTATAAGTCATATTAACTTTTTTGATAAATTCATTTTACGATGTATCTAGATATTAGCAAAATAGTGAATAAAAAGTTAAAATGACTTATAATTTAAAACGGAGGAATTATGCATTATTGCATTAGTAATGTTTCTAGCAGACTTTGCTAGTTAAACTTGTGTATTTTGAGATCGTGTTGAACATGTCAAGTATAGAAATATAACGTGCCAAACTGTTCTCCTTTTCACGTGTGTTGTATAATTAGTACCTCGTATGTTTAATGTACTTACAAATATATAAAAAAAATTAGTATATAAAAATTGAGCTGTATCGAAATACTACTATCTTTAACCTGAGTGTAGAATATACTTTTTTGGTGTGTGGCCCAAGAACGCTGATCTAAAATAGTAATCTACTAAACAACATTGACATTAATAAAACAACCGATGGTACAAAGTGTTTGATATGATTTAGGCCCAGTTCGGCTTACCCCATATTCGATTTGTTCGGCTTGTTTTTTCAGTTGGAACAGTGTTTTTCTCTCACAACAATTCAGCCAGAACAGTATTTTTCAGCCAGTTTCAGCCAAAATTCAGACCAGCGAACGGAGCCTATTTTTCAGTCGAAACAGTGTTTTACTGACGGAGTCACGAACTGAATACATGATTCTGTTTGACGGAGCTTTATCTTTAGCAAACATGTGGATTTTCTAGAGCTGTATGCACGTTAAGTATGTTTACATGATTCATTTCGTTTATACTTTAAATTAAATAATATGTAAAACAATTTACAATAATGTTCTCCATGCCCGATCACAATAGTTGTACATTCATTATTAATGATGATTGTCTATGAATCATTTTTTGGATCTTTGTGATGTGACCCAGGAGCGGCTTCAACGATGGGCCGGGAGGGGGCTCCAGCCCCCTATTGATACCGCAGCCCTGGAGCCTCCATAAATTTTCAGGCAAAGTTTTATCGTGTAGGAGGAGTTAAGATTTAAGATCGAGCAGCAGTCGGAGGTATGTTGCTGTCGCACTTTTGTTTAACCCCTCTAAATTTTTTCCGGGATCCGCCGCTGATGTGACCCTAATATTATACCGCTGTCTCTAGTCAAGATCCATCTGTAAGTATGGTCATCATGTCTAGCCTTTTTCTCTATACAATCATGTTATTTGATACTAACTATAACAATATATGTCGAAAATTTTCAAATCAGTACAATAATTAAGGAGAACTAAAAGGTTATCTTTGGTGCTTTTAACTTGCGGCTCCGAGATCTAACCTTGGAATTGCAACAGTAGGGGCAGGGCTCAACTCTCGTATGCCATTGCCGAGTGGAGTGAGTGTGAGTGTGAGTGTGAGTGTGAGTGTGAGTGTGAGTTGCTTTTCCTGGTCCCTGGAGCTCACGCTGCTCACCGCGCGAAGTGGCAAAGTGGGGGACAGTGAGACCGCAAGTGCTGGTACTACTAGTAGCTTTGAACGCACGGCTCACATGTACTCCGTCGTGCAGTTTACATGTACCAACAGGCGTAATAGGATACTCGCAGGGAGCAAAGGGACAGGGAAGGCCAGAGCTTGGTGGTGGATTGGAGAGGCAATGGATCCCTGGGTGCGCTCTGATCGGATCTGGCGTTCCTCCGGCCTTGCTTTCTGTGTCGAACGTAAAAGACCCCGTTTATGTGCTGTTAAATTCAATTTGATTCGTTTCTTTTTTTATTTAGAATAATATTTTTCTCTTATAAATTCATTCCTTCGTATTCTTCGTAAATTCTTCGCAGCCCCAAAATTCTTTGGCCCGGCCGGGACGTGACCACCGACGTGCGTCCAAATCGCAAGGTGGCGGACCGCGGACCTATGGCCTACTCACTACGGGATACTGATTAATTACCGAGTGTGATAAACACTCGGCAAATATGGATAAACACTCGGTAAATTGTTTACCGAGTGCCACACTCGGTAAACATGACTCGGTAAACAACGACTCGGTAAAGTTAGTTTACCGAGTGTCAACTAACGGGGCACTCGGAGAATAAATCTTACCGAGTGCTAAGCCGGCACTCGGTAAACAACTACGACGTGACGGTCGTCAGTCCCCAAGCTTGCCGTTAACGACGTCGTTTACCGAGTGTTAGACATAGCACTCGGTAAACAGATAACCATTTTCATGATTAAAACAATTCCGCAAATATTTTTTTCCTAATATAGTTTACCGAGTGTACCAGTAACACTTGGTAAACAGATAACCATTTTCATGATTAAAACAATTCCGCAAATATTTTTTCCTAATATAGTTTACCGAGTGTACCAGTAACACTCGGTAAACAGATAACCATTTTCATGATTAAAACAATTCCGCAAATATTTTTTCCTAATATAGTTTACCGAGTGTACCATTAGTATGGATGCTAATATGAAATGCCATTAGTATTAGTTACCCTAAAAATGTTACAGTTTAAGTCATACTGGCCACTATCTAATTCAAGATACATGGATGCTACTTGTGCATTATTTATAGGAAATTAACCATGTGCATTGAGAATTGTCAGGTTTTACAGTACTGATTGTTGGCACAGCTTAACTGTAGTTGTACTGTTAAGATAGAGCTGTTTCTCACTATCTAGGACACTTTCATGTGGTCTTTTCATGAGTGCATCCTTATGAACAATGGAAATGAAAGTTCAGTGGCAAAGTGGTCCTTTATTGTTGTCAAACTCACAATAGTACTGGGAGGATATTTTGGGTACCTATCAGGTCATCTTGTTAGAGTTTTGCCCACATCAAAGTCTAATGTGCGCTAATATTCAGTGCCCCACATCAGGTTTGCGCACAGTAGAATTTGCTTGTGGTGGGGGTCTGTCCACGAAAGGAACATTTCAGGTTTACATGCTTGCCACTGAGTCTGATATCATTAGAGGGATCTTCCATTATTAGCTGGGGATGGCATCTTCATGAAGTCCCACGTTAGGATAGCTAGGCAGCCCAAAAAGTTCTCTTTTCCCCCTTTTGTAATTAGTATCTTTCACATCACAGTTTGTGGTAGTGGCAACGATCTGGAAAAAAAAGCTCCTTTCCTGAATCATTTTAACTTTTTTTTAACATATTAAAGCCTCATGGTAGAAGCACTTGTGCCACTAGACATACTAGCACGGGCACTTTCTTCTGTCAATCTCTGCCTCACGTATTGCTGTCAAAATTATTATTGCGTGACAGGACCTCAGTGAAATCCTGTTCGCTGGGAAAGTTGGCACACCCAAAACTGTTGGCTGGCAACCCTTTTCCTGGTTACTAGATTTGCAAAAAGGTTCTGGCTATTTGTCTTCTGCGTCCACCAACCACGGAGTCACACCCTGAGTGGTGGGCTAACCATTCTCCCTTTCCCAATTTGGGGTCGCCACTCAATCCTCTATGATTCCTAGGTCCTACCATAAGCAACCTTGGAAAGCGTGTGCTCTGATCCCTCAACATTTGAAGAAGGATTGTAATTGAAGTGGTGTACATAGCAGCCTTAGAAATACTTGCACGGCAGCTAGGAGAACAGGGTTCAGCTACTATTCTCTAGTGGAAAGGATGGAACGGCAGCTAGGAGTACAGGGTTCAGCTACTATTCTCTAGTGGAAAGGATGGAATTTATAGTAGAGATGTGGATGTATGCTCAACCGGCAATGAGAGATCTTCTGGCCAAAGCAACCGGCACTGAGGAAATATGCTGAAACCGCAATGAGGACTATGACTGCCCAATAAAGGCAATTTGCTAGGTTTCAGGTATTTCCGTGGTCACTTGTATTTCCATCTTTACTTCTTTTTCTTTCTGTTATGTTACATTCAATGTAGATGATGTAATGACGCAATGGGGCACCTATATGTTGCATCTTCGATTTTTCCTAATTTGTTAGATGTCAATTTTTGAGCTTACTATTGCTTCCATTTCCTGAGTGGGTGGATTGTTACTTTGGTTTCTTCACTATATGACTATAGTGCTGTTTATCCACTCACTTTTGCGTAACTAAGCCCTCTTCTATTTCAACAGTCCTGGTACTGTAATTTTACTACTAAAAAGCTGCCAAACTGGAGATACTTGGGCTCTCCGACATCTACCTACTCATACTACAGGTGAGTGCTCCTCCTATTCGAGTTCTTCCTATTCATCCAGAAAGGCCAGAACATGAATAAACTTAATTTGATCTTGGTGCTTAAATAGTTATTGATACAACCATGTACGGTCTAGCCCATTTCCAGCTCTACCAAGAGATTCACTTTGTTCAACTGATTATTTTCACTGTGATAGTTCAACAATTTTCAGTGGGCAGAGATTTCCTGGGAGCTCGGTGCAGAGAGCACTCAGATTTCTTTGAAGGCACAGCAGGCAGGACCCAATGACCCATGTCCTAAGCCAGCAGCTAGCCAGCACTAGAATAAACTGATGGAGTAGTGGACTAGGTTGTGTTGCTTCCAGATAATGGGGACG
Source organism: Miscanthus floridulus (assembly GCF_019320115.1). NCBI lineage: Eukaryota > Viridiplantae > Streptophyta > Magnoliopsida > Poales > Poaceae > Miscanthus > Miscanthus floridulus. Next base: position 158,132,792 of record NC_089581.1, read on the forward strand.
ACAATAAAAGGGTGGTAAAATAAATCCAAATCAAGAGAATAAGCCCTTTGATGTGATGAAGCTGTGCTGTCTAGTTTTGTAATGCCAAGCGGATGCATGGGAGCAGTGGTGTGTTACCTAATTCAGTCAGCAGATGAGCAGGTCCGGAGCTTGGAGGGGAGGAGGCGGCCGCGGCGGCGGCAGTCCCGCGGTGGCGGCGGGTGACCGCCCTCCCCCGGTGGCGGCGGTGGTGGAGGGGAGAGAGTGCTCGCCGTCGCCGTTGCTGCTGGGGCCCACCCCACCCCACCTCGCGGGAACGGGAGCGAAGGAGGGAGCACGGGGCGGCGTCGGCGGAGGGGATCGTCGTCCGGTGCGCCGGTGCCGCTGTCTCTCTCTCCGTCTCTCCGGTGGCGGCAGCTGTGGGGGACCGCCCGGTGGCGGCGGTGGTGGAGGGGAGGAGGCCAGCGGCCGCGGCGGTGGGGAGGCGTGTGCGGTGTGTGTGTGCGCGTCTGTGCACGATTTGAGGGAGAAAAGGCTGTGTTGAATGTTTCTGTTTACCGAGTGCCTAGATGTACGGCACTCGGTAAACTCAAGTACCGCAGCCCAATGACATGTGGGGTACATGTTTACCGAGTGCCCAGATCTACGGCACTCGGTAAACATAAGCCTGGTACATTACCGAGTGCCCAGATCTACGGCACTCGGTAAACAGAAGCAACCGTGGTAGAAGTGGGCCGTGGCTAACCTTTACCGAGTGTTTCACGTCACACTCGGTAACTGTATCCATTATTTCATGCAAAACAAAAAAGAAAAAATGCTAATTTAATCCTAAAATTCACCAAACTTTCACACGAACTATTTCATGTCATCTATTTACTATCTAAAAATTCCAAGTTCAAATCATATTGTTGAATTTCACTCTTAATAGAAATCCTACTCGTCATTGTGAATGTTTAGCGTCTCTTTGGGAGATGTACCGGTTCGGCAACGACGAATGTAAAAATACTTCCAAAACGTTATGAAATTTTTTCTATAACATAGATGTATGCTTCAATGTTAATTCTTCCAATCTTGTGATTTATCGAGTTCGATTTTAATTATTACAATTAAATTCACACGATATGTTCCTAATTTTCATAAAGAATGAAACTTTTGTGAAATATAGTAAATAAATTGAAATAAGCACCATATTTTGGAATGGAGTACTAAATACCATATGTGGATAGAGGAAAAAGAATGAAGGGAAAAACAAGAAATTTGGTTGAATTTTACCGAGTGTTGGGCCAATACACTCGGTAAAATATAGTGTTTACCGAGTGTATTGGCCCAACACTCGGTAAAATTTTCATGTTTGCCGAGTGTATGATCATAACACTCGGTAAACATGTCATGCCTAGACGCCGTCTGGTCACGGTTGCTGTCCTAGGTGACGTGGCACGTTAATACCGAGTGACCATTTTTACCGAGTGCACCCCGTCGGTAAAATTGTAGTTTTACCGAGTGTCTAAATATACCGAGTGTGCTGACTCGGTAAAGAGGTTGATTACCGGGTGTTTATGTTTTCCGAGTGTTGGCACTCGGTAAATAATGTTTTCCGAGTGCCCCGACTTTTCACACTCGGTAATTGGCGGAGCACTCGGTAAATACACAGTCTCCGGTAGTGACTGTGCATGCATGTGCACGTTTCACCAATCGCCGATCGATATCGGAGGCAACATATCGGCTGCCAGAATTTCACGCGAAACTGATTGAAAAACACGGATATGTTATGAGAGAAAAATACTGTTTCAATTAATGTCAGAATTTTAGGTGAAACTGACTGAAAAATACGATTCTGGCTGAATTGTTACTAGGGAAAAATACTATTTCAACTAAAAAAATCGAACAAATCGAATATAAGGTCAACCGAACGGGTCGTATTTACGTGCACGGTGCACAGACTGCTGCTTGTACGGTTAGTTTGTTCTCAAGCTGTCACGAAATACTTTTCATGTACTATTCAGGAGTGAGCCAAATCATGATAACACAGTAGTTTGGACAGTTCTATAGCTCTCTACTACATACATTCTTTTTAGTTTTCACATATGTAGGACGACACGCCGACATGGTATTGTAAACTGATATAGCCGGGTACAATATGGGCCCATAACTCAGCTTCACTAATAAAGCTGTTTTTTTTAAAATGGCTTTATGAGCAGCTCTCGGTACGAAGTTGAGCTGTTTTTTAAAAAAATTGTTTGGCAAAATAGCTTCACATGGCAGATCAAAACAACTTCAGTAGGAACAATTACTATAATACCCTTAGCCTTTTCTTTTTCTTGCTTCCTACGCATCGCAACAAAGGCCGCGATGACGGCGCCATGGCCGCCACCGGGGCCGCTGTCGGGGACTCCGTCAAACAACCGTTCCTCTACCGCGCGTACCCGTCCCACGTCGCGTTGGCCTCCTCTCCCGCGCTCCTGTTCGCGCCCCTGGGGTCCGCCGGCCACCGTTCCCAGGGGGACTCGACGTCCCCAACCTGAAGAAGCAGGGCGGCGGCACGCGCAGTTGGATCCGTCGAGGCTGCCACAGCCTCTGTGCAGACGCTGGAGATCGACAAGGCCACCATTATGTGGCGCTGCGACCTCCTTACGCGGGACCTCCGCCTGCTCGACCCGCTCTTCGTGTACCCGTCCATGGTCCTGGGCCGCGAGCGCGCCATCGTCGTCAACCTCGACCAGATCCGGTGCGCCATCACCACTGATGATGTGCTCTTACTCACGGCGACGTCCATCACATCGGCCTACGCCCCCAGGGTGGCCTCTCCTAGTGGCCCGCGCCCCTCCTCCACGGCCCACGCCCGGCCAAGAATGCGCCTGCGAGCGCCCCCGGCAGCCGCGCTAGCTCTCGTGCCGGCGATAAAACGTGGAGAAAACGGAAAGTGCTAAGCACTAGATTGCTGCGATATATATATATATATATATATATATATATACTTATCAAAGCCCCTGACGTGCCGCCCAAGATCAGCACCCTGATCTGGACAGCATGGAAAACCTTGACATGCAGCAGCGGCAAAACGTAGTAAGCCAACAAGCGAATCGGTAGACGAAGTCCCCAACTTAGCTGGCGAGCCCCTAGCGTAACTAACGATGAAAATGACAGACAATTCGATCAGTTGGTTGGCGAAGAATCAAGTACCGAGCAGCCCAACCAATTGGTCGGCGACGAAGTGAGCGCCGAGTAGAAGTGAATGACGAAAGGTCCAACCAACTGGTCGGCGGCGAAGTCATGAATCTAGTGGTCCAACCAGTTGATCGACGGAGAAATCCGAAGGCCAGATGGTGCGACCACCCAGACTGATGATCCTGCAATACAAATATGTAGGACGGGTAAGTACATAATTTAAAAATAAAATATATAAACTCGGTGATGAAGAAAATAGAGCGGAGTTTATCGGGAGCAATGTATCAGTGAATTTTATACCCCGCAGAGCAGTTTATGTTTATTTGAAGTTTGTTCATATTTGTAAAAAGAATGAAATCCCCATGTTTAGCACTGAACATTGGAGTAAAATTTGAAGAGTGCTTAGCACTATACTATGGCGAACATTGGAGAACATGGAGAACATTGGAGAACAATGGCGAAATATGGAGACCGTGGCGAAATATGGAGACCGTAGCGAAATTTGGAGACCGTGGCAAAATTTGGCGACCTAGCGAAATTTGGAGACCATGATGAAATTTGGAGACCGTGGTGAAATTTGGAGACCGTGGCAAAATATGGAGACCGTGGAGAGTGCTTACGACTGAAGCGGCTCGCTTAGTAGCTCGCTTGGCGGCTCGGGCGGCTCGGCAGCTCGAGTGGCACGGCGGCTTGGCGTCTCGACAGCTCGAGCGGCTCGGTGGCTCGACGGCTCGGCGGCACGACAGCATAGCGGCTACGCAGAGTCGTAGGCAAACAAGCGTAATTGGAGCCTGACGGAGTCAATTTGCGTGGGGAGATGAAGCCCTTGAGCGTGTCCGACTGAGGCAATGGCGCAGTCTGATTTGAATGGTGATAGTATATGCCATCTTAAAGATGTTTAGCATGGAGAAATAAGTAATTTAAGAAAAAATATAGAAAATAAATGGAGAAGGCACAGGGCTTGTCGTTGCTGTTGACAGTTATCAAGGTAGACAAAGTTATATATATGTTAGAATATTCAATGGAAAAAACCATTACTTCGCTCATTCGTATTGATAACGTTGGAGTCACGTTTTGTGAGTGTAGATTGGTAGCAAGGGAATTTATTTCTTGCATACATGCTCGAGGCTTGTATGTAGATGCAGTCAAAACATCGTGATGGTCTGCTTACTTATCTTGCATGGTATTATAAATAATACTGTCGTCCGTTTGCTTGTTGATGTTGATCTTAGTGAAAATCACAATGCGTCGCCGTGAGTTGCCTCATAATATCGAGTCGATAGCGAGGACCACGCGAGCCGTCGATGAGGGCTGACGAGCGCCGCCGAAGGATGATGACGAGTCGATATCGGGTGATGCAGCCGAATTCTTGAAGTTGACCTAGCATGCTGCTGGCTTGCTGCATGTATCCGTCTCCTTGATTGGTGCCGACGAAGCGCAGCGTTGGACCTCCGGAGAACTCTTACGAAGAGCGATGCGCCTCGAAACCTTGAGTTGAGATCACCGTCTCATGGAGCCGGGTTGTCGCCGCAGATGGTGATGATGATGGAAAATTCCCATCTGGTTCTCCCTAAGCGTAGCTAACGATGAAGCGACAGGCAATCCGACCAGTTGGTTGGCGAAGTGAGCGCCGAGTAGAAGTGAGCGCCGAACAGTCCGATCAACTGGTCAGATATTGCATTATGGAACATCTTAAACACGGAGATATTAAACGTGGAGACATTTAATTATAGAAAATAACCGAAGAAATAATAATTAAAGAAGCATGGCGAAAACTCGTAGAAAATAATTGGAGAAAGCTGTATTAAATGCAGATATAGTAGAGGTACTTAGCTTTAGTCAAAATGTCTGATCGGTGGCGTATGACGTTATTTGGTCGGCATCGACGAAATTGCCCGGCCCTCGAGCTTTTCAGCCTGTCGTCACTGGCAGCGGTTGCAGTCGTCATAGCGTCGTTCTACACGGTGATCCTTGCGACGCGGCAGGCGATCAGAACGAGTAGTACGAGCGACGTCGTCCTTATGCCACTAGTCGGCCTTAGACAGATTAGATATAGAGAGATCGTTGTCGTAGTCGCATTCAATCTGGTCAGAGAGACGATGTGACATGGCACTTTAATAGCCGGTGGAGTAGAGTAATCGGCGTATATAATATCCAGCTCGCGTCTACGCAGAGGACTTATAGTGGTAGTCGAGGGTGAGGTTCGATGAGTCGTGATGGAAGATGAGGATGATCGCTGCTATGAATAACCATAGAAGCGTATGTAGATACACAGAGACATAAACATGCAATACAGTACTAAATTGGAAGAAAGGAATAGGACTTAGCTTGTCAACAAGCCACGGGGCGTGTTTGTGCTTGCGACCTCTCCATGCATGCATGCTGAGCGTGTATATATATACTCCCATATATACAAGCCAATTAATGCATAGCACTGTACGTCCTCCTTTGTTGCTTGAGGTTGTGCTACGGTTCCTACGTAGAAGCCGCTTGATGCTTCCACCGATGGCATGAATAGGAGCGCCGTGCGTGGTTGTCGATCCTGATTGGTCGGTATTGTACAGGGCAGGAAGGCACGCCGTCGAACGTCGAGAGAAGGGCACCGCTTGACTCAGCACCTCGTCGCGAGCTACCGCAGATTGCCCCGAGACGTAGAATCCCATCGTAGGCTGGCAGGAATACCGCGAGACGCCAAGTTGCTGCCGACGCCGTTGGTGAAGAAATCTGAACACCCTACTTAGCTGGTGATGAATGCGACAAACAATCTGACCAGTTGGTTGGCAAAAAATTAAGCACCGAGCAACCAAACCAACTAGTCGGCGGCGAAGTGAGCGCCAAGTAGAAGTGAGCGCTGAACAGTCCGACCAGCTGGTTGGCGACGAAGGACATGAACCTAGCGGTCCGACCAGTTGATCGTGGAGAAAACAGCGGCGGAGCTTGCCAGAGACATCTACCTTAGGTGAAGTGTACACACTTAGGCTTCGTTGACGAAGTCAGATGATCATCATTCATGACTTATGCAAAGAGGATGTTAGTATTGATACATGCGCCGCAAGGTGTAATGTATACATTATAGTCCCCGAGCTTGACAGTAGGTGAAGAATGCACCTGGTGTTAGGATCAAAGAAGTACAACGATCAGTTAATCAGAATAACTGAAGTCCCAGCTTAGCCAAGCACACAACCATCTCCCAGCTTAGCTAAAGACCAGTAAGAGGAAAAACAGTACACTCGCTACTAGGTGAAGTGTACATTTACTGATCTCCCCATTGTCGTCGGGGTCGATGATCGAAGTCATGGATCCGACCGTGAAGATCTGGCTCGGCTTGGAAAATGCCATGGAGCTCGGAAAAGTGACCATCTGGTTGGCCATGAAATCTGCATGCACACCCCTACCTGGCATGCCACCGTCGACAAAATCTGGTCGACAGTCTACCGAGGGATATACCCACGGTAGTAGCTGATCCGTGGAGGTGCGCGTAATAGGAACCGAATGGTGACATAAGGCGCAGAGACAATGATTTAGATAGGTTCGGGCCATCTGATCGACGTAATACCCTACGTCATGTGTCTTTGTTGTATTGTATTGAATATGAGATGATTTCGAGGGAGATCCCTGCTCGCCTTATATAGTCTGGGGGCATGGTTACAAGTCGGTTAGATCTAGATCTATTCAGCTATATGGTAAGTATTTATAAGGAATACAAAATCTATCATATCCGAATAGGTCCTTCTCTATCTTCAAGATTCTTCTAATTGCCTTGCGGTGCACGCCGACCTAGAGCTGAGCACCAGGCCTTGATCTTATGGGATGGACCTCCCCTGGTGGTGCAGCCCATGTCCATTGCCTGTGGGTACCTAGGTTATACCCCACAAGTGGGCCCCGCATATGTCAGCTAAAGCTAGGATAAGCTAGTTTTTTTAGCTCTCTCTTATCCCATTTCCTCTGTGAGAGAGGAAGAAAAACACCTTCATCCATGAAGCTGTTTTGGAAAAGGGATGTTTGGCAAAAAATACAGCCCACAACAAGCTCATGAAGTTGTTGTGAGCTATGCCAAACAGGCCCTATATCATGCATGGGTTTTAGTATAAGCTAAAGCCATGGACAAGGATTTGGTACGAAAGAGCGTGCGCAGTGAGCACGTCTCAGCTTTAAAGATGGTTTCACATGATTGCCATGCATGGGTGGAGGGTAGATTGATTCCTTCAAAGCTAAGCGGTGTTTGGTTGCTCCTCCTAAATTTTAGTCGCTGTCCCATCGAACTGTTTGGACATATGCATGGAGTATTAAATATAGACTAATGTGGTAGAACCGCCCAAAATAACATACTTACGGAGGCACTTGTCTTCCACCAGACACTCAGAGCCTCGAAAGCAAGCTACAGCAGGGCGGTATCCGTCGGGCACACCCAAAGAGAGAACCCGAAAGATCCACATTTTTCCTAAGGATCCAATAATGAGAATGAGTTGCAATGCTTAATCCATTTCATACATCCAGAGTTCTTAGAAATTCACTATTACATTGCCAAATGTCAGAAGTGCGGAATATTAAACAACAGAAATCAAAATAACATTTAGCGATAAAGAACAAGGATCTGTCTGTACCCACTAGATGAATCCTCCACACAAAGGTACTCCTCATGTGTTACCTGCAACAGGGGTCAATAAACCCTGAGTACACAATGTACTCACAAGACTTATCCAACTAGTAGGAATAATTTTCAGACTCCAAAGGATACGATGAGCTTTATGGTTTGCTAGTTTCCTTTTGTAGAAAGCAATACTAATAGTGAGTCCTTATTTATATTATTATTAATAGCCATATTGATTTATTATCTAGCCATTCTATGTAAGCACCTGTTCTACTTTCAAGCAGAAGTTGAGCAATCAATTCTATTTTATCACCTTCCATCTTTCAGTTCTTACTACGGTGCTAGACCCAAACATAAGCCATACCGGATTGCCCAGGCGATTCGCGAATCAATGCCCCCAGCTGGGTATCCCAAAAACACATGCTCCGCTTGTACCCTAGGCATATGCAGGACTAACCCATCACCCTCCTATCCTAGGTGTCCAGGTCCCCGTCCAAACTTAGACTCCAAGCCCCCACTCCTGAGTCCTAGACTCAGTGCGGTGCAAGGACCTCCATCCCCAATCAGTCGGTCCAGAAAGAGCCGGATTTCACGACAAGAGAACAACGAGTCTTCCCTACGCCCATACCCAAGTATTTGCTCGAGATAATAAATCTGTGACTTACCTCGAGACTTATGCAACAATCGGTCCTTAACCGACACAGACAGGAAAAAAGTATAACCAAGCTATAACCTGTTGGCCATAGGACACAACCTCTTACACCCACCAGTACCCAACCATATCCCTGTCCGGTCATTATTTTCCTTTCCACCATTTTATCATGAGTAATCATAATTATCACCTATTATGAGTAACAACAGGTTACTCACGCTACCGATACCCTTAGCATAGTAGTTACTCGACCTATACTAGTAGAACTAATAGGTAGATATATGTATGCATGTAGTTTCCATAAAATGCCTGTAACGTAAATACACATCATATATATGTATTCATTGATCATAAAATATGGGTTATGCACCGGGGCTTGCCTTGGGCAGGCGGCTGGTCAGCAAAGTCAGCACCAAAAGGCTTTGAGGCTCTCTCCTGCATGAGGATTTCCTCCTCATACTCCTCAATGACTTCCTCGTAACCCTGTTCGTCCACGGGCACGAACTTTACCAACTCAGTGATCTACATGCATGAAATGATGATGCAATACTTAGTAATACGACAACAGGAACTCTTAAAAAAATACATCTATCTAACTACTAAGTTAGTGCTACCGACCAAGGTACTAAGTTACCTACGGTTACCACTAACAAGTTTGAAGCATGACATATCCTTACCATAGCAACTAAAGGTATTCTTACTCCTAATACCGATTTACTCTATATATGATAAAACAAGGACAATAACTACTCTATTTATCAAACTACTCTAGGGCTATAAGATTTATAGCAAGTACATAATAATCTCATGAGTCTACTGTAAAAATTTCATGGCTAAAGTTATCACTGGTTTGCCACAAAAATTCCTATAAATATTAAGCTAACTAATATTAAGAATTCCAATTTGAATTTATGAACCTATTATTGTAACATCTAACTGTGAGCCAACTATACCAATAGATAGATAGCATTTTTATGAACCTAACAATTTTTGTTTCACTATTTTTGGACACCTACAGATTTTTCTACAATTTTACAAAGATCATCTCATAATGAAATTGAATACACCTTTATTACTTTACTGGAAAATCAGGAACTCGATTCCACAGCATGGCACCCGGCATGACCCACGCATCAGCGCGCAAACGCGGCCCACGGTGGAGCCTACGCGTGGCTGGCTCTTTTGCAAAAGAGCCCCCATTCTCTACCGTACGTATTTCATGTCACCTACTGAAGATCATGCGACAAACTTTACTAAAGATTTGGCATATGCGTTCTATAGCATTTTTGTGCCATAAAAATTCATTTAGAACCCTAAGTAATACAACATGGCATGAAACGTAACATGCATTTCGTGTTTCAATTGAACGTTTCAAGTTCTGTATGTTGCCTTATACCCTATATTACACACATTTACACACAAGTATGATGCTCATGCAATGTTTTAGCAAAAAGCTATATAGTGTAACACCGAGGGTGTTACAAATCTACCCCCTAAAACAAAATCTCGACCCGAGATTTCATGTGCCTAGTGTGAGAAGGAGATAGAAAGTACATTTCAACGTAACAACTACATATCAGAACCAGAGAGAAGGTGGGGGTAATGCTTCAGTATATATCTTTCTTGTTCCCACATGGCCTCATCCTCAGAGTGGTTTTGCCACTACACCTTGTAGAACTTTACCACACTATTTCTGGTCGCTCTTTCTTTTTCATCTAGGATTTTGACAGGGTGCTCAACATAAGTCAAATCAGGCTAGAGGGGAAGTCCTTCAATTTCTACAGCTTCATCAGGAACTCAGTAGACATTTCTTTAACTATGAGACGTGAAACGCATCATGTACCATAGACAAGATATCAGGGAAGCTGGAGACGATACGCCACTGGGCCACACTGTGCCAAAACCTTGTAGGGACCCATATATCGAGGAGCTAGCTTGCCATGGACACCAAACCGATGCACCCCTCTCATAGGAGACACCTTGAGGTACACATAATCCCCAACTTCAAACTGCAAAAGCCTTCTTCGCTTGTCCACATAAGACTTCTGTCGGCTCTGAGCTGCCTTCAAGTGACTCCAAATAATGGTGACTTGTTCTCGAGCCTCTTTGATGAATTCTGGCCCAAAGTATCCACGGTCTCCCACTTCAACCCTAGTTAAGCAGGTGTCCTACACTTCTTGCCATACAGAGCTTCAAATGGTGCCATACGAATGCTCTCTTGGTAGCTATTATTATAAGAAAATTCAACAAACTTCAGGCATTCATCCCACTTCTCAGGAAAAGAAATGGCACAAGCTCTCAACATATCCTCGAGCACCTGATTCACCCTTTCCGTTTGACCATCAGTCTAGTGGATGATATGCGGAGCTTATGAGGAGACTGGTACCAATGCATTGCTGTAGTTGCTCCCAGAAATGGGAGACAAAAATTGACCCTCTATCAGAGATGATAGTAAGGGGAACTCCATGTAGGGTCACAATCTAATCAAAATATATCTTCGCATACTTCTTGGCTGTATATTTGGTGTCCACTGGGATAAAATGAGCCGTACTTAGTGAGACGGTCCACAATGACTCAAATAGAATCATAGCCCTTAGATGTGCAAGGCAAACCCACCACAAAGTCCTATGGAGATATCTTCCCACTTCCAAACATGAATGGGCAAGGGCTGCAAATATCTTAGGAGTACGCATATGATCTGCTTTAACTCTCCCACAAGTGTCACACTCCATGACATACTAGGGTGATGTCCTGCTTCATGTTAGACCACCAATACAAGTGGCACAGGTAATGGTACATCTTGTTGATGCCAGGATGAATAGACAACTTTGAATGATGGGCTTCACTCAAAATCTTCCTTCTTAGCTCCTCATTGGATGGAACCACCAGTCTATCCTTGTATCTCACTACTCCATGCTTATCAACACTAAAGTGAGGGCCACGCCCTTTGGCAATCAATTTCCTGATGTGAGGGATTTCTTCAGGGTCTTTCCTTTGCTCTAGAATAATCTGCTACAGCAATTCTGAGGTCAATGCAATGTGAGCCAACACCTCTGCATGGTTGAGAGATAAAGGTGTTTCCTCAACCTAATGTGACTTTCAGCTCAAAGCATCAGCTACAACATTGGCCTTTCCTAGGGTGATAATAGGACTTCCAAATTATAATCCTTGATCAATTCTAACCATCTCCTTTGCCTCATATTCAGCTCAGACTGAGTGAAAATATACTTGAGGCTCTTGTGATCTGTAAAGATATGCACTTTAGTTGCCCAACAGATAATGCCTTCAAATCTTTAGAGCGTGGACCACCACAGCCAGCTCTAAGTCATGAGTGGGGTAATTCACTTCGTGCTTTTTTCAGTTGGCGTGAAGCATAAGCTATCACATGCCCATCTTGCATAAGCACACAGCCCAACCCTGTCTTTGAGGCATCACAATATATATCAAAGGGTCTGTCAATATCTGGTTGGGCCAACACAGGAGCAGTGGTCAAAATGTCTTCAGAGCTTGGAAGGCCTCTTCATAGGCTAGACTCCACTCAAACTTAGCTTTTTTTGGAGTAGCTTGGTCATTGGCTGAGCTATCTTGGAAAAATCCGGGATGAAACACCGATAGTACCTAGCTAGACCAAGAAACTAGCGAATCTGGTGCACAAACTTGGGAGACTTCCAATTCAACACATCTTGCACCTTGCTGGGATCTACTAAAATGCCGTCAGGTGTCAACACATGCCCCCAAAACTACACTCGTTCTAACCAAAATTCACACTTGCTGAATTTAGCATACAACTTGTGCTCTCTTAGTCGAGCCAGTACTATCCGAAGGTGTTGGGCATGCTCTTCATCATTCTTAGAATATATCAGGATATCATCAATGAATACTACCACAAACTTGTCTAGCTCCGGCATAAAGACTGAATTCATCAGGTACATGAAGAATACAAGAGCATTGGTGAGACCAAAAGATATCACTAGGTACTCATACAACCCATACCTAGTAAAAAAGTTGTCTTTGGTATATCATGTGGTCTGATCTTGATCTGAATGATAGCCTGAACGGAGGTCAATATTCGAGAACACCTTGGCACCTAGCTAGCTGATCGAACAAAGTATCTATGTAGGGTAAAGGATACTTGTTCTTAATTGTTACCAGCATTAAGAGGACGATAATCCACACACATCCTCAGAGTGCCATCATTCTTCTTCACAAAAATGGCTGGGCAACCCCATGGTGAAGAACTAGGATAGATGAAATCTTTTTCCATCAACTCTTCCAGCTGCTTCTTCATCTTAGCCAATTCTCTTGGAGCCATGCTTATACGGGCGTCGGGAGATAGGAGCGATACCAGGCTCTAGCTCAATGGAGAATTCCACATCTCTGTCCGGTGGCAACCCAGGTAGATCTTTAGAAAATACATCCTAGGAACTCACATACTACTGGAATGGAGGTAAGGTCAGGAGAGGCTTCAGCATGGGCAGCAACAGGTAAGACTAGATCTGAGGGTACAAGAAGAGACATCCTATCCTTAGAAGAAGGAAGTCCGTAACTCGACACTTCTCCTATTTCAAATCCAAGACTACCCCATACACCTCGTAACCAATTCATTCCAAGGATTGCATCAATGCCTTGCCCAAGCAGTACCATGAACTATAGGCTGGTAAGTGTGGGTGGCTAATACCAAGCTTACTATGTCCATTTGGGTATTAATGCACATTTGTGAACCCACAGTACTGGATTCTATAGGGCATACGGTATAGCCATAAGTGGTATATTATGCCGGTCTATAAATCCCATGCTCATAAAGGAATGTGATGCACCAGAATCGAACAACACATAAGCTAGATGAGAATCGATGGTAAACATACTAGCCATCACCGGTTCCTGCTGCAATATCTGCTCAGCATCCATGAAATTCACCTATCTAGATCGGCTGGTTAGCACTTTCCTCTTGATCACCGTCCTGCTTGACTAGCCTAGGAGTTTGTCGATGGTTGAGCAGACTGGGCTGGCTGGTTCTAGGGACACTCTCGGATATAGTGTCCATCCTTGCCACATTTGAAACAAGCGCCAGGCTTGTTCCCCAATCCTTGGCAAGGTGGGACCTGCTGTCCCTAAGGCTACTGGGGCTGCACCTGCTGAGTGGGTGCATGGTACTATGTGGAAGAAGTCTAAGAAGTATGCTGGGACAACCAAAATGAATGCCCACCTAATGATTGATAGGGCACTCGTCGGACAACCTAAACTTTCTGAGTATGAAGGTGGCTAGAAGACTCCGTAGCCACCCGCTTCCTCTTCCACTCTGCCTAGGAATCCTGCTGCAAGCCCTCCATGGCTGATGTCAGTATTCATCATTGTCCCAAAGGTCTGATAGTTCCTAGTGTATAGTTTCTCCTGAAGGATGTAAGAGAGGCCGAGATAGAAGTGGTCCTTCTTTTTCTCGTCAATGTCCACATGAATGCCAGCATACTAGGACAAGTGATTGAACTTATTGACGTAGTCCATCACTGTCATACTCTCATTGTCGCAGTTCTAGGAAACTCGGTCAGCTTTCTATTGAGGACACCAGTAGGAATATAGAACTCTCTGAATATTGTGGTGAACTCTTGCCTAGGTCACCTGGTGATCTAGCTACTGCATGGCATGGAAGGTATCCCACCATGCACTCGTAGACCCCAACAACCTGCTGTGCTGCATACCGCACTTTCTGCTCATCGGGCCACGTTGAGCAACAGAAACTTCTGCTCCATAATGTGAAGCTAGTGCTCCGCATCCAGGGGCTCATCTATCGTTGTGAAAGTGGGTGGGTGGGTCTTGAGGAAATCCTGGTAAGAGGAGAGTCCCTCAAGACGGCGGGCACCACCCCCGTTCCCACCATTACCCCCGTAGCCTCCACGAGCGAAGCCAACGACAGCTTGTGCCATTAGTTCTATGGCACGGGCTGACTCACGGCGAGCAGCCATAAGTTCCGCCATCATCTCGACGTGAGTCATTGGTGGTGGTGGTGGCGATGGCAGAAAAGGATGAGGAGCCAGAAGTGGAGCCTCCTAGCTCTCCCCGTTGCTGTGCTCATTGGCCCAACCACTCTCGTCTTAGCCCTCGCCAAGACCGTGAGCCGCCCCAGCACTAGTGCTCCCACGTACTAACCTTAGATTGATCTGTAAGAGATATGAACCATCCATTTAAAACAACATTCCTGATTAGAAGCAAGGGATTAGAGAAATTACAACACATTTTGTTAAAACATTCTTTTAGTAATCCTATCACTTTACTAATCTAATTATATGTGTAGGGGGATTTTAGTTTAAGCAAGATCCTATTATCATGATGCATGCTTCGGCCTATTCGTTCACTCAAGCTAAAATATAGTGGCATTCATAAAATTTTTGGCACATCGTACACTCACTTTCTGTATACTAAGCGATTTCTTACGCAACGTTAGTTAGTGTACCTACAGAAAACTGATTAGATAAAACCAGTGCCGCTATCCTAGATAGGCTATATTGCTAGGGCTTATACTTATTTACATAATTTAATCGTATCCTACTTTTCGTAAAACTTTTGTTGGTTAAATTTTTAAGTTTTGAAAAAGAGTGATGAACTCGTAACCCAATATTGGCTCTTGTACCAACTATGGTAGAACCGCCCGAAATAACATACTTACGGAGGCGCTTGTCTTCCACCAGACACTTAGAGCCCTGAAAGCAAGCTACAACGGGCGGTATCCATCGGGCACACCCAAAGGGAGAACCCGAAAGATCCACATTTTCCCAAGGATCCAATAATAAGAACGAGTTATAATGCTTAATCCATTTCATACATCCAGAGTTCTTAGAAATTCATTATTACATCGCTAAATATCAGAGTGCGGAATATTAAATAGTGGAAATCAAAATAACATCTAGCGATAAAGAACAAGGATCCGTCTGTATCCACCAGATGAATCCTCCACACAAAGGTACTCCTCATGTCTTACCTGCAATAGGGGTCAATAAACCCTGAGTACACAATGTACTCGCAAGATTTATCCGACTAGTGGGAATAATTTCAGACTCCAAAGGATATGATGAGCTTTATGGTTTGCTGGTTTCCTTTTACAGAAAGTAATACTAATAGCGAGTCCTTATTTATATTATTATTAATAGCTGTATTGATTTATTATCTAGCCATTCTATGTAAGCACCTGTTCTACTTTCAAGCAGAAGTTCAGCAATCAGTTCTATTTTATCATCTTCCATCTTTCAGTTCTTACTACGGTGCTAGACCCAAAAACAAGCCGTATCAGATTGCCCGTCGATTCGCGAATCAATGCCCCCTAGCTGGGTATTCCCAAAAACACACGCCCCGCTTGTGCCCCAGGCATATGTAGGACTAACCCATCACCCTCCTGTCCTAGGTGTCCAGGTCCCCGTCCAAACTTAGACTCCACGTCCTCACTTCTGAGTCCCGAACTCAGTGCGGTGCAAGGACCTCCACCACCCCACCTCCAATCAGTTGGTCCGGAAAGAGCCGGATTCCACAATAAGAGAGCAACGAGTCTTCCCTACGCCCATACCCAAGTATGTGCTCGGGATAATAAATCTGTGACTTGCCTCAAGACTTATGCAACAACTAGTCCTTAACCGATACAGACAGGGAAAAAGTGTAACCAAGCTATAAACTGTTGGCCATAGGACACAACCTCTTACACCCACCAGTACCCAACCATATCCCTACTCGGTCATCATTTTCCTTTTCACCATTTTATCATGAGTAATCATAATTATCACCTATTATGAGTAACGGCAGGTTACTCACGCTACCAATATCCTTAGCATAGCAGCTACTCGACCTGTACTAGTAAAACTCATAGGTAGATATATTTATGCATGTAGTTTCCATAAAATGTCTGTAATGTAAATGCACATCATATATATATATTCATTGATCATAAAATATAGGTTATGCATCGGGGCTTACCTTGGGCAGACGACGGGTTAGCAAAGTCAGCTCCAAAAGGCTCCGAGGCTCTCTCCTACACGAGGATCTCCTCCTCATACTCCTCAATGACTTCCTCGTAACTCTGTTCGTCTACTGGGCACGAACTCTACTAACTCATGATCTACATGCATGAAATGATGATGCAATACTTAGTAATACGGCAACAATAACTCTTAAAATAAAAATACATCTATCTAACTACTAAGCTAGTGCTACCGATCAAGGTACTAAGTTACCTACGGTTACCACTAACAAGTTTGAAGCATGACATACCTTACCATAGCAACTAAAGGATATTCTTACTTCCTAATACCGATTTACTCTATATATGATAAAACAAGGATAATAGCTACTCTATTTATCAAACTACTCTAGGGTTACAAGATTTACAGCAAGTACATAATAATCTCATGAGTCTACTGTAAAAATTTTATGTCTAAAGTTATCACTGGTTTGCCACAAAAATTCCTATAAATATTAAGCTAACTAATATTAAGAATTCCAATTTGAATTTATGAACCTATTATTGTAACATCTAACTGTGAACCAACTATACCAACAGATATATAGCATTTTTGTGAACCTAATAATTTTTTTACTATTTTTGGACACCTACAGATTTTTCTACAATTTTACAAAGATCAGCTCATAATGAAATTAAATACACCTTTATTACTTTACTGGAAAATCGAAACTCGATTCCACAGAGCGAACGGCTCGGCCCACCCCGGCGTCCCGCCCGCGCGTGCACGCAGCAGCGCGCGGACGCTGCCCACTGCTATGCGTCCCGCGGTAGAGCCCACGCGCGGCTGTCTCTTTTGCAAAAGAGCCCCCGTTCTCTACCGTACGTATTTCACGTCACCTACGAAGATCATGCGACAAACTTTACTAAAGCTTTGCATATGCGTTCTATAGCATTTTTGTTCCATAAAAATTCATTTAGAACCCTAAGTAATACAATGCGGCATGAAATGTAACATGCGTTTCATGTTTCAATTGAACGTTTCAAGTTCCGTATATTGCCTTATATCCTATATTACACACATTTACACACAAGTATGATGCTCATGCAATGTTTTAGCAAAAAGCTGTACAGTGTAACGCCAAGTGTTACAACTAATTACGAAACTAATCGCATAGTTTACGACTAATTTGCAAGACGAATCTTTTAAGCCTAATTAACCTATGATTTGACAATGTGGTGCTATAGTAAATATGTGCTAATGACGGATTAATTAGGCTTAAAAATTCGTCTCGTGGAGTACTGACGAATTATGTAATTTATTTTTTATTAGTATCCAAACACCCCATATAATATCCTTCCGACATACTTCCTAAATTTTAATCACCGGATCTAAATACCAGCTAAATCTAGCTCCCTTTATTTGCTGCTGGCCTTGTTTCAGTCCGATAAATCAACCACCGGCACCTGTGTAATAATAGGAATGAGGAAAAGAAAGAGAAGAATGCAAGAAGCCCCAATACGTACTCCATCCTCCACTTCCAAATTAAGCGACGTTTTACGCCATGTAACTACGTAACTAGCTATTTTTTTTGTTACAAATTACATCATGTAAATATGTCTTTAAAATACTATGAAAAAAAAATGAGCGAGTAGAGGATGAAATAAAGGCTCTGTTTAGCAATGCTCCGCTGATCTTGCTTCACGCGAGAAGTTATGGAGCGCTGCCAAAACATCACCACTCTGCAGCGCTACGCCCGGAATCGCTCCCTCCACTTTAGGACTTCTGTGCCGTCTTCAGCGCTCGCTCATGGGGCACTGGGGCTGCCCCCTCGTCTCTGCCTGCGTTGCATCGCCCGATCACGCCTCCTCTCCTCACCCACGCCGCCCCTCCTCTCTGACAGTCATCGAGATGGAGCTAGAGCTAAATGAAGAAGCTTTGCCAAATGGTATTTTTCAGGTGAGAAGCAGGAAGACCTAGAGCCGAGGGAAGTGGGAGCCGAAACCATTGAAGCCTACCTACCAAACCAGCCCTAATTTAGGGTGTGGAGAAGCTAAATTCATCTCCATACCACCGTGTGCCTCACCGTCTACTCCGTGCCTTCGATTCGACCAAATAAAGCTCTGCCTGATCCACCACCCCAACTCCTTCCGTTTTCAAATTGTAAGTCTTTTGACTTTTCTAGATATATAAATTTTTATTATGTATCTAGAGATATAATATATATCTATATAGCAAAAGCTATATATTTAGAAAACTAGAATAACTTATAATATTTTAGCTTAGGGACAGCTAAAAATCTCTATATTTTAGAATGGAGGTAGTGTCAAGCACACGGCAGTGTATGTCATTTTGTCTGGATATGGTACCCATGTTCTCTTGTAGCACGTGATATGTATCATGTATGGTCACAAATTGTGCGCTGTTGTTTCCCTTTTTGTCGCTTGAATAATTCGCAAGTTGCTATGCTGCTGCAAGAATCAGCAGCTATTACATATTCCAGATCACTCCTACAATTGTACACTCTCCTTTGTACGGCATTTTCTCTACCATTAGCAAAAGACTAGGAATTCAACTGTGCCCTTTCGTAGCTAGTCTCTGCGCACGTCGTCTCTCTTGTTTTTATTTTCTCTGTCTCGACCCGATGCCGACGCCCAACTGCTTGTTAGACATAGGTCCTTGGGATCATAATTCCTTGGTTGGTGAGAGAACAGGTGGTTTAGTGACCAGTCACTAACGTCATTGGAAATCATTTGCAATCGATGTGTTTCATCAACATTGAGATGACTGGTTTATTTGTTTTTATGTCACAACAACCGAACCTACTAGCGCATTTTGACCATCACAATTATCTGCCATTATCATATTTCTCCATCATCGTGCAAACAAGCAACGATCAGCTACATCTTGTGCGAGCGTCTCAAATAGGATTGTGTATCTAAACAATCTTTGCTGTCAAGCCACGTTGAGGTCAGTCTATTTGTACTATTCAGGGGAATACCAGTATCAGACCAATTACAATAGCAAAGTGTACAATCAGGCAGGTGAAAACGCCACCCTTTTCTCCTTTTCAGTCCAATCTCTGTTTATATATAATTTGTGTGAGATCATCTATGTTATGCATTCTACTCCTTGACAAAATCGTCTAAGCAAGTTATACAATCTTCTTGTTTTTGTTTGCTCTTTGATACAACTAATTGCGTTTCAATTTAGGCTCTTCTTACCCACCAAAACATAGCCCAGCTAGTCTACCAAAAGATAGCCTAACGCACCAAAACACTGACCAGAAAGCTAGGTAATATAGGACACAAGTTGTGGATATTTATGATCTAATTCTGAACCTTTCTAAACAACCTGAGTAGCTCCTCTTCTTGCAGCAGGTTAGAACCGCGCAAGCTCATCTGCTTCCTGAATCAACATAGCCGTGGAGTTTCAACTTCAGTTAATTCCAAAAGATTTTGTGCCCACTCCGATCCCAAACAGGGCCTCGATTTGCAACACGGAGTGTGTCATATTGTCAGATCAGCCGTAAACCAATTCTCCACAGACCAAGCATCTTTAACAATTGTTTAATCTGTTACCGTGCGTCATTGCTTTTGGTTTTCAGACTATTAAATCCAAGGCCAACTCCACTGAGGCAGAGTCAGGCCCATGCCACAAGCAACCAGTTAAAGATGATGGGCTGATGATTGTGACTGAAGGGAGATCCTAAAAGAGACACATTTAGTTTCCTTTTTGCAAAGAACAAAGTCGCCGCTTAAACTTTCCCTTTGGTGTAGATAAGACCCACATCTTATGGCTAGGTAGGACACTTCAGTGCACACTCATGGATGCAATCAGCCCTGTGAGATGGGACCACAAGTCAGCCTTATGAGATGGTATGTCTCAGAACAAGCTGCAGTGATGTGATGGGGTCCCACTGGAATCGCTTTGTTACCTCCAGAACGGATAGTGATACTTAGCCTGAATATTTATTTGAAATCTTTGGGAGCAGCAGCAGCTACCTAACGATAGCAACCTAACTATAGCTTAATCGGATTAGATGCTAAGTTGTTAACTGAGAGGAGTGTTAAAAATCTGCTTAACGGTAATCTGCAGGTGTAAATGTTACCAGAGATACCATGGGAACATGATGTACGGTACCTGTGCTGCATCACTCAACCGTCGTCGATGTGTCCGTGGACCGGATTAGGCTGTGTGAAAAATCAGGCTCGATAGGCCATGTGTTGTCAACTGCACGCAGGTACGGAAAGACGGGGAACATCGATCACGACGAATCGACGACAGACAAGTGGTGCTGCACTGGCGCCGCTATACATCACGAGTGCATAGAATTTTTTTTCCAATACCATAAGCTTGATGTGTACATTTATGCTGATCCACAAGAATGTCTCAATGGATTTCTTAGGAAAGATACCCTCTAGTTTTTTTTATGTATAACATTGGTTAGATCAAATTGATCTAATCAATATCACATCATGCATAGAAAAATGGAGAGAGTACATTCAGGAGCGGAGCCTGGAATTTATTACATCGAGGAAGGAGTCTGGAGTTTATTTATATCTTCAGCTAGTCGCCATGAGGCTGCTGCATAGCTAGCTGGGCTCTCCATACAGTAAGTAGTTAATTGTAGGCTTAAGAGTTAATTATTTAAGCCGGGGTGCTGCCTCTCATGCGTAGGTCGACGACGACGAAACCCCGCCCGATACTATCTCCGATGGTAAAATTGATGGCGGCGGTCGCAAGCCGTTGCGGCAGAGCAGAGGTTCCGGAGAAGGAACTCTTTGGAATGTCTAACACGAAATCAGGGAGATCATAGAAGGGAATGGATTTTATGTGATTAAGAGGCGCACGAAGGGAAAGACGATGGAGAAGACGCTGCTCGGTTCGGGAAAGAGAGAGGAAAATAGGATGTGTTGACCCACGTGATCGCGCGTATTTGGCCCGCGGGGCACGAGCTGCTGGTTGCTCCCTTCGCCGGCGGCTGGGCCTGGGCAGAAGCCACCGCCAGCACGAGAATCGTGGCGAGCAACACAGCGGGCGATTTGGAGGCCATTGCTAAACTCAAGTGTGGGCTAATTAATTGCTAAATGCTTGAATGGCTCTCGACCGTGCGTACAAGATGCATATTTATAGGCGCTCGCTCGGCCGCCGCATGTGTGGTGCACATATGCGATCACCATCCGTTGGTCTCACGCGCGAATATATGGTCGCTTGCACTTGCACGGATGCATATTTGCTTGCACGACCTATGGGTCCCGTTCGGTTGGAGGAATTCCAAATGAAATTGGATGAAAAATATTGTTCCGAATAAAATATTATGAAAGAAAAATACTGTTCCGACTAAAAAAAAGAAGCCAAACAAGCCGGTTTTAAGGGCAGACGAACGGAGCCATGGTTGCTTGCGCTTGCACGATTGATCCCGTGGTACCTGCTTATTTTGCGGCACTGCATTCATCAACGGATGGTACACATATGCGAATTATCAAGATAATATTTTTCGTATGATTGCTAAATATAACAATATATTATTCACCCATATATATGCATGTATGCTTACTTGATCTTTATGGCGGTGGGGCACATCACGTGTGTTCACTTTAAACTTTTTTTTTACATATTAATAGTGGTAGAGGTGAGTTTTTAGAAACATTTATATAGATGCTTTATGGTTATTCAATTTATCTTCTTTTTTTGTAATAGTAATATATTGGTAACTTATAAGTACATTAGAGGTTGATATTTTGGTTTATTTTTAATACTGGTAGAGGTAGATAATTTAGATTTCAATTGCATTACTTAGGTTATTTATTATAGTCACAAGAATGGGTAACTTACGTGCAAATGCATGGTGTTATTGCAGATTATCTTTCATAATGGTAGAGATAAGATGATTTGGATGCAAGTTTAAAGGTTACTTAATAATTTATTTCAAAATTACAAGGTGGATAATTCCATGCATACTGTGATTGCAAATATGGGTAATTTTCATAATAGGAATCTTAATCTAAATAGGAAAAATATAATAATATGGACAACTATGAATCTTAATCCAGTTAGATCTCGCCAACTCGAGTAACCGGAATAGGAATCTTAATCCAAATGCACAAATATAAGAACAAAAATCTAATAAAGAGGAAAAAAGGTAGATTTTTTTTGTTTTGTTTCTTTTCTTTTATTTTTTTTCACTTTTTTTTGTTTGTCCGTTTTTACTTGCTCCGAGTACGTGTTGCTTTACATTCATTTGGACGATTTTCACTTAGCTCCGAATATGTTCACATTTTTTTTCCGTGGCTAGTTTTTAGAGTACATTTCAATTTTAACCATGACTATTTTCTACTTGGCTTCGAGGCTCAAAAAAAATTCTAGGATGTTTTTGACACTAGCTCGACTTTTCTGATTTTGTTTTCATTGTTTTCTTCACCTGTTTTTTTTCATGTTCTAATAAATATAATAAGAGTAAAAACAAATAATAAATAAGAGATCACAGCCATCTTAATCTTTGACTCCTTAGAAAACAAAGTTTTTTTTACCACTAAGTTAATTTATTTTTTTTGACTCGAACTCATGACCCGTGCTACAACTCACTATGTATTGGATCTCGTTGCAACGCACGGACATATTTGCTAGTTCAATATAATGCCCATCCAAATATGGGTACTTTTCCCACGAGATTACCATTTAGACTGTCTCCAACAACCGCGACCCAAAATACAAGACCCATTTGTCCTTTGGATAGCGCTACAGGTAAATGATTCAATACCTATTTTTTTTCTTCTCCAACAACAAGACCTAGAAGATAACCCTTTCTGCAAATGGGTCTACGGAAGAAAGGATACTAAAATTTGAGTTATACCTCTTCTGACACCTAAAATGGGTCTTTCATATATATACTCTGTTGGAGACTATAGGTATTGTGTTGGAGACCTATTTTAAGTTTGGGTTCTGCAATGAGTCTTCTGTCGAAGACAACCTTGTAGTATAGTATATTGATTGATGTTCGGATGTTTATGGTTTCTGTGAGAGTTTCTAGAATTCATCTGTTTTGCAAGATTCTCTTGCGAGTATTAACATGTCAATTCCGTTGTGGCTTCTGGTCGTACTAGTATAAGATTTGCATACGATAGGCACGTGCTACTATTTAAAGATAGCTAGTACAAATTGATTAAAAAAGTCAGGTCCATGTGTACTATATATGAACATACTTGAAAATTCAATCTTTTTTTTTATTGAAAAATATGCAAGGTGCAGCTCGAACTACGATACGTCAAGCCGTCCCCTAAGTACAGTTGACACATAGTACCATAGTAAATAATGCCCTTTCTACCCTTAAAACCTGCATACCAGGAAATTTAATATTCTGAACCACTGCATGCTATTTTATAGACAAGAAGAGCAGATCCATAGTTATTGTTGAGATCCAAAATATGATCGAAGAGTCAGGATGGATTGAAAAACACGTGCAAACAAAAAAAAGGTCAAATTCAATTTAAATTGTGCAAAATTTACAAAGATCTTGAAAAAACCGGCCCAGACCACTTTGGATAAACCGGCCCAAACCAGTTTCAGTATAAGGCCCCGTCAGGCCCAGTAAAAACCGGCCTAGAAGGTTTTTGAACCAGCCCAAGCCGGTTGTGGCAGTCCAAACCCTAAATCGTGTTTTTCTTTTGGGAACTCATCTGATCTCATGGAAACTCATCTGCACGCCAAGAAGGTCCAGGAGATGAAGATCTACACAAGGAGAAGGTCCTAAAGGTAAAGACTTGCGCATTGAGCAAAGTTAACAATCCATGTCATAGAAGCGGCCAGGAAGCCAAAGCCCAAATATGAAGATATCAGGGAGATCGACATCAAGGCACTTGGAGTGGTAGCTTCCTAAGTTAGCACTATAGGCTAGAGTCATGTGTGTGCTCTTTTCTCCATGCCCCTTCTTCCCGTAGGGTTTTGGGATGGACTTTTTAGTGAGGTGCACACGGGTAGGTTGCAAAGGGTGATCCTCACGACCAGGGGTTGAGTTCTGTTTGTGCCTCTTTTAGTATGAGCATCTATTAGATCATGTTGTATCGGTCATAACCTAATAGATGAGGGGCTATTATTGGGGGAGCCCATGAGGTATGTGGGCTAAATCCACCCTACAAGAGGCCCAACTAGCAGCTAGAGTAGTGTCATGTGAAATCCAACCCCACCAAGGAGACACTTATAAATAGTCATTGCCTGTATAAGTGCCCAAAGGCATGAGGGCAAGGGATCTCACCTCCCACTCATTTCTATTTATTTAAAACCCTGTGTGTTCTTCTATCGACCGTCGAAACTATTAATTCCAACACATTACTTAACATTCATAGTATCGATCGACATATTATTGTGATCCGCACTCAATATTCAACAATTCAATAATTATTTAATGGTTTATTACATCATTTATTAAGTGAATAATCTAAAGGAGAGAGACATAAATTAGAGTTCTCTAGAATAGAGAATGAATATCTACCTCGGTCAGGATTAGCGGTGCTAAAAATACATTGCGGCTAAACCAAATAGTTGTGTTTAGCGGAGCTAAAATGTCATTAGCAGCTAGCAATAGTGGAACAACTGACAATAGCAGAATAATTGACAATAGCGTAGCGGTAGACCCTCTGAAAAGCTATAGCGAAGCTATAATAGACCTATATCGTGCTATTTAAAACCATGGTTATGAGGAGAATTGTTACACCTCCCGTGTGCGCACGTGCCTCCGTTCTGATGTGTTGATGCCTCTGGATGAGTTGCAGCATCTCCCTTAGGCCAAGAAGAAGAAGGGCAAAACGAAACTCCCGCATGAGATCATCCGATGCCTAGGCAAGGAAAGCAAGTGGGATGATGTGTAGTGGGACAAGATAGTCGCTGAGGTCGCAACAAGAGATCTTTGATCAATTGTATGCCAGTTTGCAATTTCTTCCTAGGTGTATTCAAGGGCGAGGAGGGCAAACTGGGATGGTGTGCGTCACGCTCGCCTTGCTCATCTCGGAGCTTATCAGCAAACCATAGGAGCATCAGGTGTAGGCATTCAAAAATCGCTCCATCCACTCCAGTGTGCTTGTGGCAAAACCCACATGGAAAAGGTAGAGCTCCTTCGCAAGGTGGAATGTGACAACAACTTGAGCCTTAGGAAAGTGTTCAAAGCTATGCTCAACGCTGCAAAGGGAACGAGACCACCAACCAAGGCAGAGGATTTAGTGAAGACCATCTTCTTCGTGTTAAGATATAAGGATTTTGATAGGGTATTAGTGTCATCAGGGCCGATCAGACGTGACAAGGACTTCTCGTAATTGTGTGGTTTTAAAGAGAAATATCCGCATCGAACCCGGCATTACCGTGCATGTGGAGGGATGAGTACGACATCTTGAGTGGCAAGTTCGTCAAGGCGGGCTATGGAGAATGGATGCCTCAGGTTGTGTTCTAGGACCTATGTGGGCAGCGCTCCGCAACCTTGACATCGACCAAGGATGGCGTCATGTGCTTGAGCGGTCGACAACTTACTCAGGTTGTTCTTGGAGAAGAGTGGCATGGTGCATCCTGAGGACGAGATGTATGCTGCGATCGCCGACGAGGAGTACAAGAAGCTCCAAGTGTTTGATTGATTAGCTAGGCTAGGGATAAGATGAACGGTCAGTCGAGAAGCTAAGCTAAGCTAGCTAGGTCTACCCGAAGTTGCTTGGAGTATGTAGTTGATAACTTGGGATGAGATCGATCGACCAAGTAAACGCAATGCTTATTAGTAGTAGTGTAGGTGGTTTAACTGATGGTGATACAATATATTCGGTGGTCTCTAGTGTCGTCCATGACTTTGACTTCATCCCCTGTACTTCATTCGAGTCAAATTACTACAACTGCGCTACCTTTAGTTCGTTTACCACACCGAATTCTGATGCACCCGCACATACAGTCATCATGTTACTATATCTGAAACTGGAAATCCAACTAGCTTTCATACGAGGTCAATTTGCAGTGGTCCTTTAATTTTCCATGATGCTTGTCATCTTCAAAGAAATATTAAGGGTCTATTTGGAACGGTGGAATAAAAAACACAAGAATCGAGAAAACACATAAAAATGAGAGGAATGCAGTGGTAAAATAGAGGACCCGAATAAAAAACACAGGAGATTTTATGTAAAGAGGTGTGCGGAATGCAGGGTACCATAACACAAGGATGAGATAATCACATGCATGATAAAACTTACTAAAAGCATGCCAAATCCTTTGATTTAGCTATTATGTTAAATATAAAACCACCTAAAAAAAGAAGAGTGTAACAACAGTCTAGGTAAATTTTTCATTATCCATATTTAAACCTCCCACGTCATCAGGCTTTCAAAGATTAGATCGCCCGATATTCGTCCGCCGCCAAACGGGCTCACAACGTCGCACGGCGGGGCATCCAATATGTGGCATCTCCGGCGAGCTGACAGCCAACGCGGGCTTGTGCGCGAGGCCAACCAGCAGCCGCGGCCATTGGCCAATGATCAATGGCCACGCAGCTGCTTGGTACAGTAGCGGCTGGCCCCTGGCTGCTTGGTACAGTAGCTGCTTGAAGATGCTGTGACATCCTGAAGATCCATATGGAGGTCAAAGTTGTTAGAACTTAATCATGATCAGCACATTAGGGTCACTAGTCTAATGACATGAACACACTAATTCCATGATTAATTAGCACTAACCTTGATTAGCAGAAGACCATTGTTAGATCTTAGGTACCTCCTGGATCGGCCTCCTGGTTCTCGGTGGAGCGGTAGAGGACGTCGGTCTTCAACCGACTCCCGTGCCTCCCTGATCGGTGGGTTAGGAGGTGTGGGTGTTCTCATCGTTAGAGTGAGAGAGCCGCTAGATGCCACACACGGTCCTATCTTATAGCACGACATCGGTTGGGACCTCCGATCATGATGCGTCAGTTAGGAGTGGTGGGCCCATAGCCATGAGGACTCGGTCAGCAAGCCTAAGCCCAGATCCACCCCGTTCGTTTGGGCTTGTTTGGCTTATAAGCCGTACTTTTTTAGCCAACGAATAGTATTTTTCTCTCATACCAAATCAGCCAACAGTACTTTCAGTCATGACTTATGAGCCAAACAAGCCCAAGCGAATAGGGCGATCATCTCCAACATTCTTCCCCTTTTGATCGAATGGCGTAATACATAAGTCCACTCTTAACTTAACATCATCAGTCCACTCTCAGTAGAGAAGCGTATATAGGTAATATGTTACAACAATCTATAAACGTCATTGTAACCTTAATACCTACAATATATGCCAATCCACTTCGATAGGATAATCACTTATGCATAATGGGAGATGGCCCTTTACTTATGGTCCTATTGTGCAGTTTGTTTATATAAATGTGCACACATAAAGGAGAAAACAAACATGTTTCCAGAATCAAAATTTGAGATCATAATTTTATCCCTTAATAATAGGTTGCCAATTATCATTATGCCCGCAAGACATGAGGGCAAGCCTAAAGTAGGGAATCATCAAACTAAATATATGCTCCACGCGTGACACATAATACTTATACGGAGCATATAAGAATAAACATTAGAACATAATTCATTAAACATAACCTTAGACATTTATAGTTGATGATATATGATTCTGGAATTTATCTTTCACAGTGTCTCGGGTTTGGTAGTACCACTTGACACGTTATTCGAGTAAATTGCACTCATTATGTAATTAATTTCGGGATAAATCATAAATTCCTTAGTCTTAAATCATAATATGTCACAACTTACAACACATAATTAATGGTGCCTCGAGAAAACTATTGGAGCCATTCCACAATATGGCTCCCCCGCAAGGGTGAAGATTCAAACTTTATGTGGATTTCATAATATCACCACACCTTGCATAAATTAATTTCTCAGGGCACTTTTGACTTTTATGTGAACATACGATCCATTAGTGTCATGCATATCAACGATTTTCAGGGGTCCAATCCTGAACAATTTCTGCCAAATATTCCGTTTATAGAAGATCAAGGGTTCATAATGACTTAAGTATACTTAATGCTTATGAAAGCAGCAGCGTGAATAAAATCAGTCGCCCTTAATCATATGACAGAGTAAGTATTTCCATTAAAACTTAAGTACTCCATCAAAGTATAACTTTTGAGACAAACTTAATTCTCACTTTGGACCAATTTTGGTGTATCATAATGTCCAGAATCATGAGAGACATCACCAAGATAATTCTAATGCCCAGGCGAGAAAATAAATCCTAGGTCTTAAATACAATACCCTTATTACTTAATGAGATATTGTCCACTTTGTTACTCAACTTCTGTACCTCTTATGTAGACACTCATAGCTCTAGAAATATTTAGAAATAAGTGCCACCATTGTCAGCATAGTCCATTTCTTACTTTATGAAATGCCTTTACTACAATCATTAGCTCTAGTTTTTCATTATTTCCTTTTGGAGTAACACTTTCGTTATGTGAACACATGACAGCTCATTGTTTTGACTCCTCAGAAAAACAAACATCATTATAGGCTAATTCATTAGTTAGAACTGAGTATAAGACTTTTATCTATCATAGAGAATTGTATGTATCAGTGACAATGTATTAAATAAATATTGGAACTGATAAGCCCAAGCAATTCAGCTATGTGGTACACTTTGATCAATTATAGCGGTAGTGGTACCCCTTAATCTAGATGGAGATTAAAGAAAATAATAAGATCTTAAACTTAGTGTTGGCATCCATCATAACATAAGATAGTCTATAGTAATTTTGTATGAAACCAACTTAGATCTCCATCTAGAAACACTTTGGCTAAAAAGACATATATAAGATAGACCAGAGGTTTCAACAATAGAGTAAATAACTAAAACTTTATTCATAGGGGTATTGCCTCTTATAGTGAAGCATCTCTTTTACTAATGAGACATTCAATTAAACATTTCCTTTTCTTAATGAGTCGTTCAATACTCCCCCTCGAAATGTGGTCAAACGTCAGTGCCACAATTCGATGAACTTTCATTAAAGAAAAGACTATAGAGCTACAATCATGCTTAATGTTTCTAAAACAGTAAGGGAGAAGCAAACAAAATATTTCTCCATATAATAGGAACAATGATTGCGTTACTGGAATAAAGTAATCATAACTTAAATTTAGCCTCATTTCCATGTGTAACTCTAAGACTTCACTTAACTCTTCCTTAAATTTAAGATTACATAGGTACCGTACAAAATTCTTTATCTTGTTCTTTTGCTAACCTTCCTCATAAATGCACACTTTCTTTTAGCTTAATCATAGTTTACCTCATCTCCCGTGTTCATTATGGTCGATTACATAATGAAGCAAACTCAAAAGCTTGTACAACTATACGTCGGAACTCTTTAAGTTTTGAGCATTCTTATGATCGATGTAACACCATAGGTTTATCGAAGCATTTCTAATTGCTTTCCCACCATTATTGTAAACTTAATGTTGTTAATCCAAAAGGATTGCTGTAACATCCCTGGTTTTACGAGCTCGTTTAGCACCGCGATTTAGGCCTAAGTAAATTTTTCGAAACGAGTTTCTCGGAATTTTTGGATTTAAAATGTACTTGATGAGATAAGCAGATCCCGTGTGACTTAGTTTTGTGGACTCAAATAAACGTCCAAGTTAAATTACTTAGTGCGTAAAGATATTTAGGAATGTCGAACGACGATGCTAGCGAACGGTTTGTTCTGTTAGATTAAGCATGAAAAACAACTTTTATAAATAAAATAAAATCTATTAATAAATAGAACGATATATATATATATATATACACTCACGGGTTTATGTTGATAAGTACGTACTGACGAGAAAGAGAGCGCAGCAGCTTCGTTTATTTTTTTTGGCGTACAGCGTACTTGTTGCATGGCAATTATTCACCGTCTCGTTCTCGTTATGGCTCTACATTTCTCTGCATTGCAAAGCCCCCCATCCAATCGCATTGCGCTGGGCGTCTGAAATTGGTGCACATGGTTCTACCCCTGCCCACGCCGTGTCCTCTCTCTGCCGTGCACCGCCGAGTAACCGCTGCTCGCATCGCCCCGTTGATCTGCAAAGCTGCCGAAGCACGTCGCGCTGTCCTGGCGTTAATGAAGTTGGCTGGGTCACTCACGTTGTTTTCTTCCTTCTTTTCTACTTCTGCTGCCTCGGTCTTGTCTTGCCTAGCTCTGCGGTCTGTCCTCGCTTGTCCTTGTCGCCTCTGCTTCGCCAAGCCATCCAGCTCCGCTTCTCACTTGCTCTCTGCTCTCTGACCTTGCTTGCCTTGCCTGTCTTGCTTTTCTCGGCCTACTTTGTTTGTTTCTATCGGACGCGGCCGAGCTTTTCGTCGTTGTTTCCTCCTTTCTTTTTCTTCTCTGCTACCGATGGGAGGCGTCCCACGTTCTGCTCACTTGCTCTCTCACGGTGGCACCTCGACCGCGTGCACCAGCGCCCATCACCTTGCAAAGCCGAAGCCCCATACTCCGCAACGCCTGAGCCTCCATCCCCTGACCTCGTTTTCCTCGCCGCACCACCAAACCCCTGGAGCACTGTCACGGTCACCTCGCGGGGAAGCGCTGCGCGCGCGAGCCTTTTGGCCTGCTACCGTCAAGGCGTCCTAGCGCACATGCTGCTCATCCGCTGCCCTCAGCCCCACCGCTTCTCTACCGTTGTCAGCCTGGCCCGTGCTGCTGCTGCTGCTGCCATGGGGCCCCACCTCCATGGCTCCTGCCATGCCCCACAGCGCTGGTCCATGGCGCCAGGTTCGCCTGGTGCTGGAGGGGGCCTACCCGTCGCCGGCTGTCGCGCGCAGGTGCTCCCGGATCCCACGCCGTGTCCCCGCTCTAGACCGCTGTCGGGTCATCCTCCTACTGGCGCCTACGCCGCCTTGGCCTGTTTCTCGCGCCTCGGCCACACCGTGCGCCCTAGGCTCTCGAGTTGCTGCTGCACAGCCACCGCGCCAGGAGCATCGTCGCCATGTACGCATCCCTTTCGGTCCAAAATTCATCGTACACAAGGTATATCCCTCCAATTCCTTGAATCCCTAGAACCGTGAGGAGGTTATAGAGAGCTTTGATGTGGATCGAAAGTCATTAGTTCAATGGTGCGCACGTGCGTGTCATTTTCATCGCTGGCTGCCGCACGCAGTCCTTCCTTGGACGCCGCCATGGATGTGTCCGTGGCCAGCTCAGCTCAGAGCACCCCATGCCTAGCATGACTAGTAGCAGCTCTGCCTCGACCATTCGAGTTCCGCGTGTTCGCTATTGGAGTGGAGCCAGGCCTGGCACCTCACCACCATGCGCGGCCATGGTCACGCCGTCGGTGCCCTGCTCATGCTTTGCTATAGAGCCTCCCCTCCTGGGCCAGCCCGTTTCCGCATGAGGACCAGTGGCCCACCCGCGCTGGATCAGATTTCTGGCTTGACTGGGCCGCTTGCTCCCCGCCACGCATTGGGCCATGCTCATCCGCGCATGGACCGGCCTGCTCGTGCTGGGCGGCGGTCCATTTGCCGCCTAGGCCGTGCACGCATCTGGGGCCATGTCGCGCTACCGGCCTTGGTCCGCTTACGCTTGGGCTGGTCGAGTGTCACTTCCACCTAGGCCACCGCGTCCCTTATCGCGCCGCTGGGCCGAATGAGTGGCCGCTGGCCCTTTAGTCTTATAAGCGATTGTTAATTAGTTTTGGGAATAAAACTTATAAAATCAATATAAAATTGTGTAGTTGTCCAAAAATTATGAAACCAATTTTGTTAGTCTCCTAAAACCATGATCTACCTGTTAGTATATTTTGTTCACATAGTTTGATGATATTCTTGGAAGGTATATAATTAATTTAAGGTACTTAATATTGTAAAAAATATAAATTTATAGGAATGGTTGTGATAAATTGGTAATAGTGTTAGATCGGAAATCTTGATTGTAGGCTCCTAGCAATATTAGGTACCCACTGTAATTTTTGTAGCTTTGGAATAATTAGTTTGCTAAATAGATAATGATATCCTATTGCGAATAAAGATTAAATTGATAGAATAGAATAAAGAAACAACTTGGGTTTATATAACTAAAATAATTATTGGGAAGTAACGCCTTATTCGACAACATGGATACGTAGACCAGCATTAGAGCTATCTCGTTAGCTTGTGAGGCGTGATCAGATTTCTAAGCGTTTCAGCTGTCGTTGGTTATTTACATCTATGCATTTGCATCAATACATATCATATAGGTACGATGATGGATCAATGGATCAATTGAAGATGGTGTAATGGTATTCTCTCCAGGAGATGATGCAATGGGCTTTCTATTCAGTTGATGGTGGATGATCTGAAGGTGCAGATACTAACTTTTAATATATATCTTACCCAGGCAAGCCCTGGTGCATAACCCCTACTTTTCTATAGTTTAAATTATAATTGTGCATTAAGTTTTAACAAGTTGATTGAAACCCACTTGCATATATATATATATATCTTTATCCTATGAGTCTTACTAGTATGATAGGATCGTGTAGATTGCTATGCTATAGGACTCTAATAGAAGTCGAGTGATTGCCTTTCACTCGTGAGAGATAGGAAATATATTACTGTATTATTATCACTTGGGAAAATATAAATGGTGGAAAGGAAAATGGTGACTGAGTAGGGATATGGTTTGGGTATTGGTGGGTGTAAGAGGTTGTGTCACCGTAGACGCGGGGCATAGCTTGGTTATACTGCTTTCTCTGTTTATGTTGGTTAAGGACCAGCCGTTGCATAAGTCTCGAGGCAAGTCATAGATTTATTATCCTGAGCATATACTTGTGTATGGGTGCTTGGAAGGCTTGTTACTCTCTTGTCATGGGTTCCGGTTCTTTCTGGACCGACTGTCATGCTGATTTTTGGGTTAGGAGGTTCTTGCACCGCACTGAGTCCAGGACTCAGGGGCAGGGGCTTGGAGTCCTAGTTTGGATAGGGACCGAGACCCCATGACAGGAGGGTAGTGGGTTGGTCCTTTTTGTGCCCAGAGTACAAGTGGGGTGTGTGTTTTTGGGGTACCCAGCTAGGGGCATTGATTTGTGAATCGCCAGGCAATCCAGTACGACTTGTTTTGGGTCTAGCACCGTAGTTAGAACTAAAAGATGAAAGATGGAATGGAAATGGAAATGGAAATCTAATTGCTTACCACATGCTTGAAAGTAGTACAAGTGCTTACATAGAATGGTTAGTTAATGAACTAATGCACTGCTAATAAAAATCGAATATAAGGACGCACATTTAGTAATGCTTCCTGCAGATGCAATAAACCCACAAGCCTGATAGCCTTGCATAACCCTTGGAGTCTTTTCTTTCCTCTTGTCGGGTAAGTCTTGCTGAGTATAATTGAGTACTCAGGGTTTTATTCCCCCTATTGCAGGTGACAGGTGGATGCTCGAGCTGACCTTTGTGTGTGGATTCCTCCTGGTGGGCTCAGAGAGGATTTCCTTTACGCTGCGATCATAGTTTTTGTTATAAATCTCACTAAACATTTTCTAAATAAAAGTTTTATAATCTGTTATCATAGTATATATATCAATGCTTCATCATGTCACTAATGGATATTTATTTCCACTGTAATTCTAATAACATGTTAATATTCCGTTGTAACTTAAATTGTTCATAACTCTGATAAGATGACTACATTCCGTTGTTATAATAATAAATATTATACTCTGATGTTGTATTAAAAGTGATGTAAGAAAGGGTTAACAATGATGTAAGCTTTATTATCTCATTTGTGATTGTGATGGAAAAATATGGATTTTCGGGTTCTCCCTTGGGGTGTGTCCGACGCAACCGAGTAATTTGGTGTTCTCCTTTGAGTGCTTAGTGTCTAATGGAAGATGAGCACTCCTAGGAGGCATTAGATTAGGTGGTTCTACCACAATTGCTCCCCCAGACCCCAACACATATATGAATATACATGATCATAAGTGACATTTATTTAGATTGCTCCAATAGGCATTTGACAAAAGAGAAATTCCATGAACTCTCAACAATGTCCTAACTATCAAAGATAAGCCTTTCTTTAGGGAGCTCATAATCATGTGCATACTCACAATAAAAGGAAATAACATTATACTAATTACTTTACTCTTTCTTATAAGGGTACATGAAAACAGACAAGAAATTAATGACTGAATTCATTACATAAATGTAATAAGGATACATAAGTAAGGATAATATAAATACCTTAAATTGTGCATTATTGTCTATCATGATGCCAATCCTATGCTGATCAGATTAGCAACATGTGAAAAGACATAGTTTAATAATTATCATTCACATCACACCATGACAAAGAAAGGACATACCCTCCTAGTAATGCCATTGTCAAAAGACTCATAGAGGGTATTAGCTTCACTAATGTAGATTGCTAATGGGCATATGAAATGGTTATGAGCAAAGCAATAACATAGTTCTCTTAAGGAAGCAATTATACCTAGGGCATATAGATATGATCAGCGTTGGCCAGAAGATATCCATGTGCCACATCTAACAATCCCATAATGACACTAATCTCTAAGCAACTTCTTGTTAGTTCCATCTTGATTAGAGACAACTTAATCACTTGGGAGACACAAGCACAATAGGTGATGCGATAGACATTAGGGACATGTGAACATAGTCAGCGTTGGCCAGAAAATATTCAAGTATCACTTCATTATTGCTAAACATCATTATATCTCTAACCAAGACTTCTGGTTGGTTCCATCCTAATTAGAGATGACTAAATTACTTGGGAAAGACATAAGGATGACATATGATTATAATAGTGCAACTTAGGTATCAACATGTGCCATCAACCCAAGAACAACATTATTCCTCTAACCAAAATTTCTTGTTGGTTCCATTTTGATTAGAGGTGACAAAACAAAAATATAATCATAATGCAAGAGACAAGGTGACTCAATAAATTAGCTAATTTGAGTATCGATGTCACATGACTATAAACAACATTGGTTAGTAAACAACCATGAGACATTAATCATAATCTCAAAGCACACAAGTCTCTAGGCAAATGGTACATTGATCAGAGGCGAACTTATGCCATGATAACATAAATCATCAGTTACATAAATACGAAAGCGTTAATGAGCGTCATATAATTAAGAGGCAACAAATAAATGCCAAAATGACTTATGAAAAATAATGCTAACATAATCATCATGTTAGCTTATCTCTTAAATGCACATAAAATAATTAGGGTTCAATTAAGAAATATCCATAAGCCAGCCTTGACATTGCACCCTTGATTAATTAACGAGCAATATGCTTGGCTTAGGGATACACTTAATTCATTAACAGGCAATGAATTTTGATGATCCATAGTGATAATCAACATTGGTCACAGTACGACCATGAACCATCATTATCTTAGTGCCTAAAATAATTTTAGTCCCAAGTCAAAATTTTCCGTTGGTTCCATTTTGACTTGAGATAACATAATCATAATGAGACAATTAATAAACTTTAGTAAAATTGTGCATTCTTTCTTAGGCTACATCATTAAACATTATTTATAGGCAATAACCTTATTTAATGAGTCATGTAACATTAATAAATTAGCATGCAACAAAAAGGATTAAAGCCCATAACTTTAGTAGCCTAATGCAAATGATGAAGCATTTGTGACACACTTAATCACATAGTCCGTCTTATGATTCTCTAATTAAATTTTCATTGGCTTAGCTTAATCAGAGAATCACATTAAATTTGGTGTCATGAAATGCAACATTGATCAAAGAAAACCCAAACATAGTATTTTGAGTAAAGGTCCTTGCAAACAACCACAAAATTGCTCCTCTCAACTTTCTAACATCTTAGTTGGAGAAAATATCATGATCTGTAGTAGGAGAAAACTCATTATTAATGGCCAATAACCATAATTAACATCATTACTCTCCCTTTAAATTCTCTAATATCTTTGTTGGAGAATCACTATATTATTATATATCTTAAACCAGTGTTGACGGTAGTTAACAAGCATTATAAACCGTCAATATAACATGTATAAGGGCATAAATATAATCACCAATGAAGGACTAGGGGTTTAAACTAACAAATTCCATGAGTTTTGGTGAATCTATATTTTCTGTAGGGTTTATCCAGAAAACCATCAAGGTGGACCTAGATGTCACACTTAATCACGATTATCCACAGCGAAAACAACCCCAAAAGGTTTCAAAATACTCGAGAGGACACCACACCAAAGCGGAGGGCGAGGCGCAGCCAAGTGGGGCCGGCCAGCCCCACCTACAGGCTGGTTGGGCCCTAGGGCCCACCTGTCAGCCCCCATTGCTATGTCGGTGTCGATGCGGGACCCACAGGATACCCCGCAAGGGAGAAAGAAGATCTAGTCCAACTAGGATTCTTCCCATATAATCATAGTAGTAGAACTATTAGGTAATCCTATTAGAAAATCTCATTGTAAACCGACTAGGACTCTGGCCTCCTGACTATATAAAGGAGGGCAGGGCTCCTGAGAGAACGATAATTGTACAACAAGACACTTGACAATCAATCCAACGCAAAGGCTAAGGCCGACTGGACGTAAGGTTATTACTCGATCTACGATCGAGGGCCTGAACCAGGATAAATCGGCTGTCTCTTGCGTAAACCATCGAGTTCGGCATACGCCGAAGCCCGAACATACTGCCCCGGGTACCCCCGTGGCAGGCTATCGGTGGTGAAACATCGACAGCTGGCGCGCCAGGTAGGGGCTTTCGGCGACTTTGCTTCCGAGAGCTCGATGGACCTCGACAATATGATTTTTCCGATGGGATCAACTTTCATCTTCGGCTCATGGATCTGTGAGGCAGACAACAACGGCAAGCTTCAAAGCCATCTCCTCGAAGATCTAGATCATCTAAAAGAAGTTCCTATTCCAACAACTACAACGGATCAGCTCACCAGAAGATTCGCGCAGCTCATAGTATCCGAGTCAAATCGGATTTCACGACCACTCGTATCCGATTCGAATTCAAGCTCCAAGGCGAAGTTTTATCCGAGTGCTTTCAAGAAACCGAGTTCTTTTTTGGCAAGATTCCGGAGCACAACCCAAAACAACTCGGATTACCCCCAGAATTCTCTCAAGAAGTCGAGTTCTTCTCCATTTGGGCTCGACAACATGGCAAAATCCTATCAAGGACAGGTCGAAAGATTTTTCAATCCAAGATTCGGGATACCACTGACAAGAGCTCAGGAGGGCCTCGTGCTAACAATAACATCGCAGGACTGTATCATCCACTGGCCGGATTCCGTTCCTAAAGGTAGCGGAACCCAACTAGTCGGCACGACAACAACAGCTATTTTACCTTACCAAGAAGGAGACTCGATCTACGACACCGAGGCATCCACTAAAGTTATCAGCGACTCCGATAGTATGAAAACTAACGCCAATAACAGAACGACTCATGCACGAGAAGTGTTCATGGTTTGACGACCGCGGTCACCATTAAATCCCCCAAAAGCACCCGATGTTAGATCATCAGATGAATCAGAATCCAACATATCACCCTTTGCCTAGGGCTACGACGGAGAAACAGATAGTCAGAAACAAGCTAGAGAAAGAAAAAAACAAGTTGAAGCAAGGGCGCCAACACCGTGCTAGGTAGCGCAGGGAAGCTTGGACCAGATACGAGTCAGAATTGGCTGAGTACGACAAAAGAAAATCACAACGAGAAGTCGAAGGGAGACGCACGGTGAATACGCCTTACGATAAGATTCGAGAAGCATTAGAAGAACTCAGAGCAACTTCGCATCCTGGTGAGAAGTATGAACAGCTCCAGGACTTGCTCCGATCGACAATCCTGAGAACGCATGAAGAGAAAGCTCGATCAAGACTACCCGCCAAATCAACAACCCACCGGCAAGAAGATCAAAATCAAAGGAAATCTGCCTTTGAAAGACTTGGGCCGGGTGGAAGCCATGACAGAGGAAGTAGGAAGGAACATAATCAAGGCCACCGATTTGAACAACTAAGGAAGACTAGGAGCAGGGTTCCTACCCAGACAACCTCGCAAAATTGTTCCCATTAGAACGACAGTTGGCCAGAGGAAGGCGCTGAATCTGAATTCAAAGAAACCAAGGCACACGATAGGTTCCCCTGCTTCGCGAATAGGCTCACATTGGTGCGATTACCTCACAAATTCAAACCATCTAATCACTCCAAGTATGATGGCAAAACCGAACCAAAGCAATGGCTCAGAATTTATTCACAATCGATTGAACTAGCCGGAGGAGACGACGATATCAAAGCCCTTTTCTTCCCCATGGCACTGGAGGCCATGCCCCTCCAATGGTTCGATAAAGTAAATCCAGGATCTATCAGAAATTGGGAGGATTTGCAGAGAGCTTTTTGTGAGAATTTCGCAGGAATCATTACACACCCAATCACTCATGCAGAACTAAAAGGACTCAAGCAAAAGGGAGGTGAAAGTCTTAGAAACTATTATCGATGATTCGGCGAACTACGAGCTCAAGTGCATGACATAACCGAACGAGAAGTAATTGAAGCTTTTTCTCACGGAATCATGGCTAGATGGCAATTTCAAGACTTCTGCAAAGAAAATCCGAGAAACAATAAAGAATTCAGACGTACAGTAGAAAAGATGATTACTGCAGAAGAAAAAACACGAGAGAGGTTCTTGGACAGAAGCAACCAAGACAACCCGGACAAGCAAAGTCAACGAAATAGCAGACATCAAGAAAGAAAACGTAGACCAGACAATACTGTGGCAATGGCCGACAAATCAAAGAAGTTTCCCAAACCAAGAAGATATGATGACATTGAAAACATACGTTGCCCATTGCACCCTAGTGGGAGGCACACTATCGGAAATTGCTACACTTTCAATGATCGATACACAAGAAAAGACAGTAAGGAAAACACTAAAGAGGACAATCAGAAGAGAGAAGAAGACAACCACGAGGACAAAGGATTCCAAAAACCTAGGGGAACGGTAGCAGTGATTTTCTCAGGGGCTCCGGATTGCAGAAGCAAACATCAAGAAAAACTAGCACTGCGGACCATTATGACAGCAGAACCGGCTACACCAAGATACCTCAATTGGTCACAGTATCCTATCCAATTTACCAGAGAAGACCAATGGACTAGCATGGGAAACGCAGGCCATTATCCATTGGTTCTGGATCCGACTATTGCTGGTATGACCGTCACCAAAGTACTAATCGATGGAGGAGCTGGGCTTAACATCATCTTTTCAGAAACTCTAAGGAAAATGGGACTACAACTCGTCGGGATGATTACGCCAACAAGCACACCTTTTTACAGAATAGTACCCGGCAAAGCAGCCATGCCACTCGGACAAATTACTTTACCTGTTACCTTTGGAACTCCTTCAAACTATCGAACAGAGTTTATCAAATTTGAAGTCGCCGACTTTGATTCATCATATCATGCAATCCTCGGACGTCCAGCACTGGCCAAATTCATGGCAATACCACATTACCCGTACTTACTACTTAAGATGCCAGGACCCAACGGTATCCTTTCCCTTCGAAGCAATTTAAAGCGCGCTTTTGACTACGACGTTCAGGCGATCCAGATTGCAGCTAAAGTGCAAGCCGACAATGGAAGAAAAGAAATAGCCGCAATCGCTGTAGAAACAAGCCAAGAAGAATTAGAAATACCGGCTAAAAAGCCCAGCATCATCGCACCACCAAAAGAAGCCGACGTCAAGCAAATCGACTTAGGCACAGGCGATACCTCCAAGACAGCAACTATCAGTGCTCACCTCTCGGCAAAATAGGAACTCGCGCTCACCAACTTTCTTCGGGACAACAAAGATATCTTCGCTTGGATGCCAGCCGACATGCCAGGAGTCCCAAGGGAGTTGGCTGAGCACAGAATTGATGTTAACAAAAGCTCCAAACCTGTAAAACAACGGCTACGATGATTCTCACCCGACAAGAAGGCAGCAATTAAAAAGGAAATAACAAAACTAATGGCAGCCGGATTCATCAAGGAGATCCTACATCTAGATTGGCTAGCAAACCCGGTCCTTGTACAGAAGAAAAACACAGACGAGTGGCGTATGTGCGTCGATTACACAGATCTCAACAAACATTGCCCAAAAGATCCGTTCGGGCTACCACGCATTGACCAGATAGTTGACTCGACAGCAGGATCTGCGTTATTATCTTTTCTCGATTGCTATTCAGGATATCACCAGATCGCACTAAAAGAAGAAGACCAGAGCAAGACATCTTTCATCACCCCGTTTGGTGCCTACTGCTACAAGACCATGTCGTTTGGACTAAAGAACGCTGGTGCCACGTACCAAAGAGCTGTCCAGACTTGCCTTGGGAATCAAATCGGTGAAAATGTGGAGGCATACGTGGACGATGTGGTGGTAAAAACAAAGAACCCAGACACTCTAATTGAAGATTTAAAGCAAACCTTCGAAAACTTGAAGAAATGGAGATGGAAATTGAACCCAAATAAATGTGTATTTGGAGTTCTCTCAGGACAACTACTCGGATTTTTGGTCAGTCAGCGCGGGATCAAAGCCAGCACCAAGCAAATTCGAGCTATAATAGAATGGGCCCACCTAGAAGTGTCAAAGATGTGCAGAAACTAACAGGATGCATGGCGGCCCTCAACCGTTTCATATCAAGACTCGGCGAAAAAGGGTTACCTTTCTTTAAACTACTAAAGAAAACAGATAAGTTCGAGTGGACAATAGAGGCCGACGAAGCTTTCAAAAAACTTAAAGAATACCTCACTTCATCACCTATCCTGACACCTCCAAAGAAAGATGAAGATATGATGCTATATATCGCGGCAACTCCTACCATAATCAGCACAGCAATAGTCATAGAAAGAGAAGAACAAGGGTGCGTGTATAAAGTGCAACGTCCAGTATACTACATCAGCAAAGTACTGTCAGAATCCAAAATCCGGTACCCGCATGTACAAAAACTACTCTACGCTCTACTCATTACCTCATGGAAGCTTCGCCACTATTTCGAAAGCCACAAGATTACCGTAGTGACAGATTTTCCACTCGGAGACATCCTACACAATAAAGATGCCACAGGGCGCATATCCAAATGGGCAGTTGAAATTGGAGCTCTTGACATCAATTTCACCCCACGGAAAGCAATCAAATCTCAAGCCCTCGCCGATTTCGTGGCCGAATGGACAGAGATTCAACAGCCCTTATCAGATACAATCCTCGACCACTAGAAGATGTACTTTGACAGATCACTCAAACTAGGCGAGGCCGGTGCAGGCGTTCTCCTCATTTCTCCAGAAGGAAAACAACTCAAGTACGTCCTTCAGATATTATGGCAAGCTACAAATAACGAAGCAAAATATGAAGCCCTCATCCACGGGCTACGAGTCACGATTACCCTCGGAATAAAAAGATTACTCGTATACGGTGATTCAGCAGTGGTCATCAACCAAGTCAACAAAGATTGGGACTGCACCAAAGAAAACATGGGTGCTTATTATGCTGAAATACAGAAACTTGAAAAACACTTCCAAGGATTAGAAATTTTACACGTCCTACGCGATTCCAACATTGCAGCAGATGTCCTTGCCAAGCTCGGATCAGACAGAGCAAAGGTTCCACCCGGCGTATTCATAGAAGAGCTATCAGTTCCCTCTATCAAACAACCCGGTGAAACAACACATGAAATTCAGGCTAAAGGCGTTCAGATCTTGATAATCAACACTTCATGGACCCAAGTTTTCATCGACTATATCAAAGAAAACAAATTACCAGCAGATAAGGCAGAAGCCACCCAAGTTGTTCGCAGAAGCAAAAACTACGTTCTAGTAGGAGATAAACTTTATAGAAGAGCAGCATCATCAGGAGTACTCCTAAAATGTGTCTCATTTGAAGAAGGTAAAGAGATCCTAGACGAAATACACTCAGGTTGCTGTGGAAATCATGCCGCTTCAAGGACATTGGTTGGCAAAGCATTTCGCACCGGATTCTACTGGCCAACCGCTTTGAAAGACGCAGAAGAGCTTGTCAGAAAATGCAAAGGTTGCCAAATGTTTGCAAGACAAGCCTATGTACCAGCTCACAATCTTATCTGCATCCCACCCGCTTGGCCTTTTTCCTGCTGGGGGCTAGATCAAGTAGGACCCCTGAAAAAAGCAAAAGGCGGCTTCGAGTACATCTTTGTAGCAATCGACAAGTTCACCAAGTGGATTGAATACAAACCGCTCGCGAAATATAGCGCAACCAAAGCAGTCGAGTTCATCCAAGACATTATGCACCGCTTCGGCATGCCCAATCGAATCATCACAGATCTAGGCTCCCCCTTCACAGCTACAGAATTCAAGAGCTGGGCACAAGACTGTGGTTTCAGTATAGACTATGCGTCTGTTGCACATCCAGAAGCCAACGGACAAGTAGAAAGGGCTAATGGACTCATACTAGCCGGATTAAAACCAAGGTTATACGAAGAACTAGTGGACTATGGGTCCAAATGGATTGAAGAATTACCGAAAGTAGTATGGGGGCTACGAACTCAAATAAGCAGAGCAACAGGCCACTCACCCTTCTTCCTAGTTTACAGGTCAGAGGCCGTACTACCCGCCGACTTGATCTGGACATCCCCAAAAATAGAACAATATGATGAAGGAGAAGCAGAACACACAAGAAGATTAGAACTCGACAGCTCATAAGAAGTTAGAATAAACGCTACCCTCCAATCAGCCAGATACCTACAAGGTTTAAGACGGCACTACAACTAGAGTACCCAACCTCGATCACTACAAGTTGGAGACTTAGTGCTAAGAAGGATACAAAAGACTAATGGACGACATAAGCTACTCAGTCCATGGGAAGGCCCGTTCATTGTCACAAAAGTCACCGGACCAGGCACATACAAGTTAATAACTGAAGATGGAAAAGAAGTCAGCAATACATGGCACATCAGCCAGCTAAGAAGATTCTACACGTAAAAACAACTCAAGAAAAAACAGATATGCAAGCCACAAAGGACCTACGTTCACAATCAACGAAAGACAATACTCTTCAACAACATATGTATTAGTTTATACTCATGATCAAAAAAGATGATATTCATCCATAGCATGTCTTGTCATGACTTCCAATGAGTTGTTTTCACGAAACAAAAAGCAAAATGGCTGAAAACATGCCTGAGCATTCCGGCCGAGAGCAAAATAGCTGAAAAACGCTTGAGCCCGCCGATGAGGGTAGCTAAAAGCTAACACCCGAAACAAAAAGCAAAATGGCTGAAAACATGCCTGAGCATTCCGGCCGAGAGCAAAATAGCTGAAAAAACGCTTGAGCCCGCCGATGAGGGTAGCTAAAAGCTAACACCCGAAACAAAAAGCAAAATGGCTGAAAACATGCCTGAGCATTCTGGCCGAGAGCAAAATAGCTGAAAAAACGCTTGAGCCTGCCGATGAGGGTAGCTAAAAGCTAACACCCGAAATAAAAAGCAAAATGGCTGAAAACATGCCTGAGCATTCCGGCCGA
Source organism: Miscanthus floridulus (assembly GCF_019320115.1). NCBI lineage: Eukaryota > Viridiplantae > Streptophyta > Magnoliopsida > Poales > Poaceae > Miscanthus > Miscanthus floridulus. The sequence continues at coordinate 158,176,619 of NC_089581.1, forward strand.
GAGCAAAATAGCTAAAAAAACGCTTGAGCCCGCCGATGAGGGTAGCTAAAAGCTAACACCCAAAACAAAAAGCAAAATGGCTGAAAACATGCCTGAGCATTCCGGCCGAGAGCAAAATAGCTGAAAAAACGCTTGAGCCCGCCGATGAGGGTAGCTAAAAGCTAACACCCAAAACAAAAAGCAAAATGGCTGAAAACATGCCTGAGCATTCCGGCCAAGAGCAAAATAGCTGAAAAAACGCTTGAGCCTGCCGATGAGGGTAGCTAAAAGCTAACACCCGAAACAAAAAGCAAAATGGCTGAAAACATGCCTGAGCATCCCGGCTGAGAGCAAAATAGCTGAAAAGACGCTTGAGCCCGCCGATGAGGGTAGCTAAAAGCTAACACCCGAAACAAAAAGCAAAATGGCTGAAAACATGCCTGAGCATCCCGGCCAAGAGCAAAATAGCTGAAAAAATGCTTGAACTCGCCGATGAGGGTAGCTAAAAGCTAACAAAAAGCAAATTGGCTGAGTCGACCGAAATTTTAACTTCAAAAGACCCTCCAGCACTTCGTTCCGAAAAGCAAGAGGCTCGGGGGCTACATCCAGATAGGAATACTTTTTCCTCAGAAAAGCACAAGCGCCACTCAAGAAAGCACTTGGATGCCGAAGTTTGTTGAGGCAACATTCTATACCAAGTCGTTTTACATAGCGCAGGCGAAAGGTTGTTAACGCAAAGATCTACATCTAACAAGTCATAGCACGGACAAAGCACTCGACGGATCACAAAGGAGGAAGAAAAGAAAAGTACTCGACAAATCGAGGGGCCTCGTCAGAATAACGCACAGAGTTGTTTTACGGAGCAGAGACAGGAACAAGACAAGGTACTCAGCAAGTCAAGTAACTTCAACCGCACCCAGGCAAAGAATACATCGACAAAAATAAAGAATCTTCATTTAAAAAGAAGTGTAATATTACAAGAGGACGCTCAATCGAGTCAGGCGTTGTCATCAGAAAGGGAAATATCAATATTTAGACTATCTACAACCCTACTGGCTAGATCTTCAACCTCAGGCTCCATCCTTTCAACGGCGTAAAGATATTCTTGGCTTTCAGCTTCTTCTGCTATCTTGGAGAGAGGCGCCTCTAGAGCAAGGACCCGGACCTGGGCCAGCACATTCTTGGTACATACTTGGGCACACCTCTTCGCGAACTCTTGGAAATGAGTCGGAATCCGAGGAATGAACTACGCCCAAGATTGCCCGTCATCCGCTGGAGTCCGGAGGACATTGGCTATTGAACGAAAAGATTTCCACAAAGCATTCCAATTCTCAGTAGCCATCACCAGCTTCCCGGACAAGCCTTCAATAGTTTTTTGGGCCTGCACAAGATCTCTGTCAGCTCCACGCCTAATCAGCCTAGCAAGGGCGAGTTCTTCCTCAGCATGAGTAATTACCTCCTCAGCTCTATTATGACTAGAACGGACAAGGGCCCTCATTTCATCAATACTCTCCGAGAGCTTCTGCTTCTCAACTCGGAGAGCTAGACAGAACACCCAAGAACAAGTCAGCGGAAAAAGAAGTCAAAATACAAGAAGAAACAGGCAGAACCCATGGCACCTTTGCATTCATTCTTCGCAGACTCCACCGCAGCATCTCTCTGTTTCTCCATCTCCACTACCCAGGCGCGAAGGGCTTTCTCCTCCTTTTGGTGCATTTGACGCTCCGTCTCCAACTCAGCCCGGAGGAGGTCAAGATCGGCTTTCAGAGCGTCCACCTCCGAAGACAACTTCCTCTCATTTTCAGATGAGAAAAAGAAGCTAGAATGATCACGGGAAAAAGACTGAGCAAAAAGAAGCAAAGAGAAACAAAGCGTAAGGATAGAAGAAAAAACAAGCATGCAAAAGAGGAGCGGCAGTAAAACCTACCTGGAGCTTTTCACCAAAGGAAGTCACGAGGGTCGACAAGCTCCCCCAGGCTGTGGTCAGCTCTGATAACCGATGAGTGGCATCGAACTGTTGCACCACGTCACCGGAAAAGGAGGGGCCACCGGAGACAAGAGAAGGGGAAGGAGAGGCTGGCTAGGGCGAAGGAGGAACGACCAAAGCAACCTCCAGGGAAGCCGGAGCCAAACCCTCAGAAGAACCCGGCGCGACGGCCACAGTTACCTCTGGAGCGACCAAGTCCGCAACTCCGCCAGGTAGCTCTGAAGCCCCCGCGGTGACTTCATCAACACAATGTTGTGAGTCTCGAGGCTCGGAACTCGTTAGCATGGCGGGAGGCAGAGAAGAAGTCGATGAAGAAATTAGAGAAAACAAAACATTGAAAAGTGATAAAAGGAAGCACCAATAAGAACTAGAAGATGGAAGATAAAAGCCAAAAAGATAAAGCTAGAATCTACTCACCCGACTACTTTTTTCTTCGCGAAGCCAAGAGAAGGCCTCGCAGGGGGAACCACGACGGCGAAGACATCCCCGCCACCCGATGACGGGAGCGGGACAACAGACAACGGAGCCGCGGAAGAAGCCAGGGCTGGAGCCGTGGAAGAAGCTGGGGCTGGAGCCATAGAAGAAGCTAGGGCTGGAGCCATAGAAGAACTCCGCACCGAAGGAGCGGTACAGCTCGGGACAGAGGCAACCAAAGAACTCGACACTAGAGCTTCAGAAGAAGTCGGCGCGGGAGCCTCGGAAGAACTCACACCCGACCTCCGATTACTTCAAAAAGTCCAAGACTAAAATTCAAAACAAAGAGGAGAAATTCAATGCAACAAGAATATGAAAAACAACTCACCGCCGCATGATGAGGGGGACTTCATCATCCTCTTCTTCCTCAGCCAACGAAACCAGAGCACCCGCTGAAAAGGAGATGAAAAGTACTCGGTTCAAGAGAGAAACATGAAAATAAAAGAACAAAGAGTATTAAATGTGCTCACCTAAGAGCATGCTAGCAACAACTGGAGTACCTGAGGGAGTACTTGGTTTGCGAGGCTTCTTAGAGACAGGCAAGCCAGATAAAGACCCATCCATTCGCCCCCTCTTCGGGACACTGCGAGGACCGCGAGGGACTAGACGAGGAACATACTCTTCATATACATCAACAAATCTAAAAGAAACCCCAGGAAGGGCTGTAAAGGTTTGAGACTTACTAATTGTAGAAGTACTAGCTAGACGATCCCTAGTCTCCGCCACGGCAGGGAGAACATCAAGGGGGATCGGATCGACAAAATTCCGCCCAAGCTCCTGCGAAAAAAGATAAAACACCGAGACAAGGAAAAGCTAAGCAAGAACGGATGCAGCAAGAGTACATAAAGAACTCAAATAAAAAAGATAGACAACTCACAGCTAGGGGCGGGTTGATGGCCGAGAACTCAGAGATGGCAGGAGGAATGACGCTCACTCCTTTCAGCATCTTCTGGAGGCGCTCGAGTACCTCCTCACCGGTCAGCTCAAGAGCTGGGACCATGCGTGAAGGATCCTCGGCCCCAGAATACTCAAAGCCGAGATGTTCCCGCTCTTTCAAGGGCTGAACCCGGCGACGAAGAAAGCTTGAAACAATACCAAAGCCGGTCAATCCCTGCTGTTTCAGCATGCTAATCCTATCAAGGAGTGGCTGGATCGCTTGAATCTCAGCAGGTGACTCAAGCTTCTTGTCCCATCGGTCATTCACCACAGGATCGGATCCGGAGTGAACAACAAGAGAAGGGATCAAATTGGCAGCGTAAAACCACTCGACACGCCAATCTTTGACAGAATCAACCAGGTCATAATCAAAAAACTTAATTTTGAGACCCTGGCGAAACTGAATCCTGCAACCGCCGAGGGCACTGGTTTCTTCACGGCGGGGTTGAGGTTTCAGACAAAAGAAAAAGCAAAAAAGAGATAGAGAAGGAGGGATCCCAAGGAAGGCTTCACAAAGGTGAACAAAAACAAAAAGATGGAGAATGGCATTGGGGGTTAGATGGTTCAGACTAACCCCAAAATAACCAAGAAACTAATGAAGAAAGGCGGAAGCAGGAAGACAAAGTCCAGCGCGGACAAAGGAAACAAAAAGGACAATCTCACCAGGACCCGGAGCCGGAACCCGATGCTTGTCTGGAACTCTCCATTTAGCGATGACTTTGCTTTGGATCAAGCCATCACTAACGAGCTCGCGCAGCTGGTCTTCGCTTGTTGTTGGAGCCGGCCAAACCTTCTGAGCTGCCCTCATGGCCACGAACTCCTGGTTTTCAATCAAAGACAGGGATGACTCCTCGTCCACGAAGGTCGCCTGAGACTTGCTTGCGGTTTTCTTCTTTCCCATGAACTGGCGGAAGCAAAAAAGGCGCTAAGGAAGATGAAGCTAGAATGATGGTGCTCGAGTGATGGTGACAATGACGGCGGCGGATTTCTGAGAACTAGGGTTTAAAGGCAAGAGCTGGGCGACAAGGGAAAGGAAGATAAAAGGTCTTTAAATAGATTTCTCAGTGATACAAACGGCCCACAAGGCCCGTTAAAGCACAGGGTGGGAACGCAACGGTCCATTTATCGACGCAGCTAAAATGATGGAGGGCACGAATCCTCACAACGGTAAAAACCAACGGGCAGATTTCAGACTTATCCGTCCAACGCCACGGCAGGATTATCGGATTGATACAAGAACAACCCGTCAAACCAAGAAGAAAGAAAGAAGAAAGAAAGGGCTACCTCACGAGGAACAAAAGAACCCGGTTATGTAAGAAAGAACTCGGTAGTCTCATGAACGACAGGGATCACAACTGAAAAGTCAAAGACAACTCAGAAGACAAGATTCGTTACATTACATGTGACTTCAAAAATAGAAGATTATAAATCTTACAAGACCCAACAAACTCAGCACCACGAAAAGCAAAGTAACAAAGAGGAACACAGACACGACTAGGCTCTGGAACGACTACGTGTCCCAAATTGCTACTCGGAAGGACAAACCGCCATCAGGTACACTGTTTTCTTCAAAGGACGGACGCAGTGCATCCAAGGCGGAAATCGACAGCATGGTAGGGCAACATGGAGCATAGAAGACCAGCAGGCATCTGTCTACCCAAGACCGATGTGATGCTGGATATGGTGTTGATCTGCACCGGACGGTCTCAAGACAGGCGACGAGGATCAACCCAGAACTGCTGGATGAAGGAACGAAGCCCACATCACAAGACTTCCTCCAACTACCACCACATACATCCTGGCACAATGCTATCGCGGGATCAGCCTACCTCTAATCCCTATCACAAGACTTCCTCCAGCTACGACAAGACACACAGAAACTACAAAATATGCCCGGGGGCTGCTCTACTTCACAAACTACCATGTTCATGACCACCAAGGTTTCAACAGAATATCCAATGAATGAAAACAAGCACTCAGGGACAGTATTTATAGACCAAAGGATCGGCGCACATGGACTAAGAGTACCAACGAAATAGGCCTAACAATGGACACAGTGAAAAGACAGGACACAATAATGGACGACTCAGGCGAGAGGAAGCAGTACTCGAAGACGGGCATATTCGGAAGAATATACCAGCACAGTACAACCCGTGAACAAAAGGCATTTACACTCAACCACCACCATACAACTACATCTGACAACAGCAAGACTATCAAAGAATACGCCAAAACCACGCATCCGAGTTCTTCCTGAACAAAATAACACGGATATACGCTCGGGGGCTCGGCCAGCATCATAGCTTAAACAACACTGAGCTAGGGAGCTCGGCCTTCATTTTCAACTACTCTCGGAGGCTCGGAACCAAAGACAAAGGACCAAGAATACAAGAAACTCAAGACTACAACGACGACACATCAAGAATCTTCATCTGACTTCTTTTCTAAAGAGAAGAACTCGGAGAAAGCACGGGGCCGCAGGAGACCCTCCAACTTTTGCAAACAAAAGCAAGAGGCTCGAGGGCTACACTCAGTGGGTGCAATTTTTTGACATAAGCTCGGAGGCTGTTTACCGCAAAACTACTCGGATGATGACATAATCCAAGTCTCGGGGACTACTTCAGAACACAAATTTTCAAACAACATAAAGGATCAAGACCCTCCAACTTTTTGTTCCAAATAGCAAGAGGCTCGGGGGCTACACTCAGTGAGTGCACTTTTTCTTCGAAAAAGCGCACGTCACCAATAGGCTTCCTCAACGCAGACCACTTCAAGACATTATGGCAAAAAGAACCTGGAACAAGCCATGTTCGAGTTCTTTTTGATAAAATTTCAATGAACAATCAGAGCAACTTCAAGACAAGATCCTCCAGCTCCTTGTTCCAAATAGCAAGAGGCTCGGGGGCTACAACTAGATGGATGCACTTTTTTCTTCAAAAAGCACTCACCACCCAAAGATCCCAAGAAGCGCTACAAGGTTTCACTCCAGAAAACACTCGGATGACATTTTGTTCCTACTCAACAAGACTAGAAGGAGCAGAGCGAGATTTTCAGAGCTCAACCATGAAGTGCTCGGGGGCTTGTCGATGCGGGACCCACAGGATACCCCGCAAGGGAGAAAGAAGATCTAGTCCAACTAGGATTCTTCCCATATAATCGTAGTAGTAGAACTATTAGGTAATCCTATTAGGAAATCTCATTGTAAACTGACTAGGACTCTGGCCTCCTGACTATATAAAGGAGGGTAGGGCTCCTGAGAGAACGACAATTGTACAACAAGACACTTGACAATCAATCCAACGCAAAGGCTAAGGCCGACTGGACGTAAGGTTATTACTCGATCTACGATCGAGGGCCTGAACCAGGATAAATCGGCTGTCTCTTGCGTAAACCATCGAGTTCGGCATACGCCGAAGCCCGAACATACTGTCCCGGGTACCCCCGTGGCAGGCTATCGGTGGTGAAACATCGACAGTCGGTTCTCCATCGCCTCCTAGATTGTATCTACACCATTTATTCAAGCTGGTTTGATCTAAGAGCTCAGGATTGATGCCCTGGCCTATATATACCAGCCCCTACCACCCCCTTAGAGGTATTCAAGTCAATTGAGAAGACAGAAACCCTAATCATCCTTAGAGCTCCATTATATTCTAGGGCATACCTAGTTAGGCTAGGTCTAGAGGGAGACAAGCAGGTTTCGCTTGGATTCCTGATCGTGTTAAGAGCGTGGTTTGGTATAATCTTTGTATCCCTTCTCTTTCGTATCTCTCATTACTTTTATATGTTTGCTACAATTGTTATGACAACATTATTCATATCATTTATGTTCCTAGTTATCATGTTCATGGTTTACTTTGATTGTATACTTAGTATAGCTAGATTATCCTTATATTTATGTATAAGTTCGTATAGCGCTCAGTCTAAGGTACCATGGGTGAGTGATCGACATTATGTAAGCATGGTGCTTATACGTTGTTTACCTGCGGATACACCCTATATTTTGGGTCATGTGGTAGATCGCGAATGTGACACTCCCATTGAGTCCTTTGTAGTCCACTCCCCAAATATAGGTATACAAGTAGGATCTAGTTACGAAGAAAGACAAGCTCTATTCTTAATCTTCCTTAGTAATATCCTTTATGTGTAGATATGAAGTTGATCTTAGTCATGACTAATAGGTGTAATTGCATTAATCAATGTATGCTTTGACTTGTAATTAAAAATGACTAAGTAATTATTCCTCTAATATTCTACTTAACCATGCTATTACCATAGAAAGGAGTACTCTGAGTAATCAATTATTAGTTATTATGCACTATTCATATACATTTACCTCTTGACTTACCCCTGTTGTAAGTAGAATATTGGTTATGGTTTACTTCTCCATCAATAGCATAAGTCATCAATACATGTCCTTACCAAACCTTCCCTGTGGTAAAAATATAAATAACGATACCTGAAATAATCCTAGGTGAAGTGCTACAATGGTATATTATCTATGCGCTTTCAGATCCCTTTCATATATATACATATATATTCTTCCTAGTCACATAAAATAATATAGAGCTACTTAGTATTATTCTAGTAGTAATGCTAAGTAGTACCAACAAGCATCTCTAGCATCATCACGAGGGATGACAACCTGGTAAAGTAATGTTAAGAGATGTAGACATACATTAGGTGGCTACTAAAACCAGTGATAAGTTAATAAATACCAATAAGCATTTCTAGCGTCGTTGTCGAGGAAGGTAGCTATGCAAGAAGGAAGTATTGATAAACTTATACTTATTGATGTGATTGAGATAACCATTGACCTCTGCTCAAATAGGCTTATCCTTGTTTTGTCTACTTTTATGTCTTATGCAGGGTAGTGTATGACCGGTTTTGATTTTCCGACAAACTACGTTGATGATCCAGGAGCATTACTTAGGAGAACTAAGGCTAAACTCAAGAAAGTTTTAGCTTTAGAGTCAGAAGACAACCAAATAAGGTGAAGCTTAACACCTGAATTTGAAGCTATGGCTAACAAGACTCTCCATAAATTCTCTACTCTAACTATAGCCAACATCCATACTGGACCAACAGTCAATGTTGGAGACAATGGATTCGAGCTCAAGCTAGTTCTCATAAACATGGTGCAAGCAAGCCAGTTTTGTGGGAAGGCACATGAAGATGCGAGTGCTCATCTTCAACACTTTCTAGAGATATGCAACACCTTCACCATCAAAGGAGTTACCAAAGATGCCATACTACTTCGCTTCTTCCCATTCTCGCTTTTAGGAAAGCAAAGCAGTGGTTCTACGCCAACAAAGATAGAAATACTATAAGGGATAACTGCTCCACCACCTTCCTAGCCAAGTTCTTTTCCACTAGCAAGACCAATGCTCTACGTGGGAGAATCTTAAGTTTTCAGTAACAACATGACAAATCTATCCTTGAGACGTGGGAATGCTTCCAAGATTACATATCATAATGTCCTCATCATAGGATAGAGAATTGGCTACTCATGTAGACTTTCTACCATGGGTTGACCAACAATACCCATGAGAATATGGATGCTGCTGCTAGAGGTGCTTTCCTGTCACTCACACTCCTAGCTGCAATAGCTCTCGTGGAGAAGATGGCCTCCAACTAAAGCTAGAATGAAGAATGAGTTCAGACCCGCAAGAGAAGTGGAGGTATGCATCAACTCAAGGAAGTAGACCTGCTGATGAAGAAGCTTGAAGATGTAGACATACATTAGGTGGATACTAAAACAAGTGACAAATTAATAAATACCAACAACCAGCAACGTATATCATCAATGTTGGGCACAACAATTAATTATATATGCTTAATAGTGCACTAATATGATAAACAAGAAGCCCAACAATTCATATTGATTTGGCATGTTTATGTCCTATACACAGCAACACATGGCTGTAGTTCAGCAACCTAGGCCTAGGCCAGAACTTCTTAATGGGCTGCATTTCACCCCGCTGGCCTGTTTATGCCATAGCTATTTCCAACCATTGGATCTTGATCAACGGCTCACAGTGCACAGCCGTAGAGCAAAACCCCTAGCTGACCAAAACCCTAATGGGCTAATGTAATGCCCTAGAGTCCAAATGGCTCAGATCCACTCTGCACGCTAAGCGAAACTTTCATCACATATATATCCACACACATGCATATCTTGATTTGATTGTATTACTCATCTCTCTTTGGATCCGTTGTTTGACTTTACAATATATGTATTGCAAGTATGCTCTAGCTTTCTCCCTACCAATGAACTCCACATATGCCCTAGTGGTAGAAAGAGAAAAGGCAACAACAAATTATGCTTTGGTGAAGATCCACAAATACCACATATATTGAGAGACTTGAAAGTGTCATACAAAGGAATCTCTGAGTTTTATTGTGAAAACTTATAAAAACTTCAAAACAATGGTGGAACAAATAACTTGAGACATAGTGCTTGACTTGATCGTTCTGTCTTTCAATTGCTCAAGTCCCAAGTGAATGCTAAGAAGCCCCATGGTTGAAGGTAATATGGGTATGTTTGAAAGTCAGATCAGTTTAGTCTAATCCGGAGGAGAATTTTTGATTGAACACATGTGTACTTTTGAGGTGTGAAGTCATTGTAGCAACTCTTGATCTATTGTTCAAGTTTAACTTTGCTCAGGGACTGGCAAAGGGTAAGCATGGGGGTACTTGTTGACGGTTGTTATTGTCAATCATAAACCGTCAACATATCCTACATATATACTTAATTCTATAATCAAACATAGGTATAGGGTTTTAAACTAATGAATTCCATAAGTTTTGATAAATAGGTGAATGCAGGAGGATTTATCCAGAAAATAGCCCCAGGACCACTGTCATACACTCCAAACAAGCAAACCGACGATAACAAGTGATTCAACTCACAAAAACTACAAAAGGCAACTCAAGATGGAGTCTAGGGCCCACCACATGAAGGGGAGGCACACTTGCCAAAGTGGTAGGCCAGCCATCCTAGTGGGGAGGCCGTCTGGCCCACTCTGTGTTTCTAAGATCTACACCATTAATTTTAAGGAGGTTGTAATTCGGTTTATCCAACAGTGATCGAGGGAGTTGACGCAGATCGATGAAGTGGAAATGCCTTGCCCCCTACTCCATCTCCCCTATATAAGGAGCCCTCTACCACCTCTAGAAGGCCATCATTCCATAGAGAGCCATCTTTCATTCAGATCAAGATACACCACAAGAGAGAAATCTCCACAAAGCTTTCAAGATGTAGAAGTAGAATAGCTCTAGTTGGGAGTTAGGGAGAGTTGAGCCATGCTCAGGTTCTAGATAAATCTTTGGAGGTCAGGTATATCTTTGTATCTTACCTTTGCAAGACTTATGCTTTAATTTAGTTATCTTATCTATTTACTTTTATGCCTTTCATGTGTATGGTTAATATAGTTATCATATCTTAGCATGGGATCTTCACTTGCATTGAGTGCTTTAGTTATCATATGTGACTAGACTAGTAATCAAAAGTATAGACATGGTGTCTAGACTATAGGTTACCTGAGATTGCGCTCAATCCTACAATTAGTTGTGGTAGCCCCAGGGGTGATAGTTCTATCAGGTCGTTGTAATCCATCATGTTAGGATTGGTATTCATAGAGCTTCAGGCAACCTTCCCCCAACTATGCTTTCTCACCCCCTCGAGAGTTGGAAAGGTACTATTGCTCCTAAGTGTTATTGTGTATGGTCGCTATATTTACCCATGATTTAGTTATACCCTATAGAACCAAAGTAATAGAGAAGTATTTACAAACCTTGAACTCACCTGTTGTCCTCTCAGTTTAGCTAGACTGCTCATTTATGGATTTCTCTTATGTGTATGTCATTATTCATAACTCTTATCATAAACAACACTTACCTCCACTTTAGTTTAGTTAGTATACTAGCTAGTAGATATATGATGGTGAACTATCGACTTCTTTAACCATTGTTTCCCTATGGATAAATATGATACCTTGGAATATTCCTGGGTGAAAGCTACATCGGTATCCATGCGCTTGCAGATTTATTTGTATGCGTCTAAAAAATACCAACAATGTGTAGTCATTGTACCCAAAGGACCTAGCACCTTTTTCATATAATAGGATTGCACAAGTGTTACCTTACCATTTCATTCTCTAAGTAGCTTTATGTTAAGAATAACATCAGCCTCTCCCAAATCTTTCATTTCAAAGTTACTAGATAAAAATTCTTTCATTTCCTTAATCACATTAACATTATTTCTAAAAATTAGTATACCATCCACATATAAGCACAAGGTCACACCTTCTCCCCCACCATACCGATAACAAACATATTTATCAGCTTCATTCGCAACAAAGCTGACTGATTCAAAGTTCTGTCAAACTTCTCGTGCCACTACTTAGGTGCTTGCTTTAGGCCATACAAAGATTTTAATAATTTACACACTTTCCCTCTTGGCCATTTGCTACAAATCCATTTGGTTGATCAAGCTTTCCATTCAAGAAAGTTGTCGTAACATCCATTTGATGAACGGGAAGACTATGTGAGGTAGCCAAGGAAAGTAATGCTCGTATATTTGTTAGACGGACAAATGGTGAATAAGTATCGAAATAATCTTCATCTTCTTTCTAGGTATAACCATTAGCCACAAGCCTCGCCTTGTACTTCTCAATAGTATGATCAGGCCTAGGCTTTCTCTTGAACACCCATTTAAATCCCATAGGTTTGCACTCGTATGGATGATCAACAACCTCCCAAGTTCCATTAGATATAATAGAGTCCATCTCAATCCATATAGTTTCCTTCCATTAGTTAGCATCAAGGGATGAGTATACCTCTTATATGGTTTAGGAGTGTCATCCACAAGGTATATATTATAGTCTTCACCAAAAGACTATATTATAATACAATCCTCTATCTCTTACTCTTTTGAGTGACTATGTTATTATCCTCCTTTGGATTTTCCACATGGGTTTCAACATCTGCGTGTACTATTGCTTCATATGTGTCTCAGGTAATAAAATAGATTCATTTCTAGAAGTGTTTGGTGTATTTTTCATAGAAAATTCACTCTAAAAAATGTAGCATCTCTAGATTCCATAATTATACCAACATTCACATTAGGTACTCCGGAGTTTATTATTAAGAACCTATAACCCATGCTGTGAATAGCAAAACCGAGAAAGGCACAATCAATAGTTTTTGGTCCAAGCTTTTGCTTATTGTTAATTGGCACATTCACCTTTGCCAAACAACCCCATGTTCGTGGGTAAAAATTTCTCCCATTCCTCAAATGGTGTAATTTCTTTGTTCTTTGTGGGCACTCCATTCAGGACATGACATGCTGTCAAAATTGCCTCACACCACCATATTTCCTTAGATAGTCTCGTTGTTAGCCAACTCAGTTAGAGTGCAGTTCTTTCTCTCAACTATGATAGAACCACCCAATTTATCCAAGATCAAGTATGACTGACCCCATTAAATATGTTGGCCTGCACATACTTTCACTTATATAAACCCAGTAGTCCACCGAGTATCATGAAGGACCTCGGTAAATCCATATCACAACCAAGACCATAATAGACTAAGCAAATACACATCACATACATGGAGTTTGCAGTGGAAATAATATTTACAAATGAGTTCGCAATAATAATACAAGTAGAGTTCAAATCTGAGTAGGTGCATATCTCTTCTCTAGTACAAGAAACAAACACTCACCACGCTCAAGCAACCTAAGATAAAGTTGTGCACAACAGTAAGAGGCCTAAAACCTAAAGCTAACAACTTACCATAATTAGCTTAAGATACTACCACTACTACACATGGAGCCAAACAAGTATCAGCCATCCAATTGAATTATAGAGCAATAAATATATTTCTGCATATAAACACTCACAACTAGGCATAACCAACCATACCAATTATATATATATATATATATATATATATATATATATATATATCAAACATGCTAGAAAGGTTAATGGTTAGGTCGAAACAATTCATTAAAAACCTTTATTGATTTATTAAACATAGCAAGGTGAACTAGAGAACAGCTACTTCCAGTGCACAGTAAAATCTGGGAAAATTACAGCAGCCTATACATGCTTCCAAGAGTCTGCTGTCCAAACTTCATGCCTTTTTAACAAGTATAGCAAACTTTACAAAAATGATAAGCAAAACAGGCTTATAACAACCTAAATAACTTTATCAAAGTGAAAAGTGTCAAACAACAGATTTTATATTTTTCATACATTCATCGATCACAAGAAAGCTGTGAAAAGTAACTCATGCATAGAAGCTACATAAAACATGCCATAATCAATTTCACAAGAAAACTAGCATTTATCCAAGTTAAATCAAAACATCACAGCAAAAGCATGCATACTGTAGATTCAATATTTTTATTGGCAAGTATATGGCAAAACAAGACCAACAATACTGTAATCATGTTTTTTGGATACTTCTAACTCAAGTTGTGCATTTAACAAGATTTAGTAGTATTAAACAATTATAATTCAAACAGCATACAAAACTATAGCAGACGACAAGTTTTATATTTTTATCAAATAGAACACTCCAAGATGAAAACAATGAAATTGGTTTCACTCAAATTGGACTCTCCTAGCTCAAGATATATATTTTACAAGTTCATCACACAATCTGGAAAAGAATAAAATGAAAACTAAAAACAAAACCCTAGTATAGTTGGCCAATGGGCCGGCCCAGCCTGGCCCGGCACGGACCCAGGCCAAGCACGGCCCGCAGGTCATCGTGCCGGCACGGCACGCCGTGCCTCCCGTGCCGTGCCCCTCCGGGCATCGTGCCTGGCCTTTGGCCTAAGCACGGCCTATGGGCCGAAATTCGTGCCATGCTGGCCCAGGAAGCACGGCCAGAACTGTGGGCTGGGCTAGCCCAAAGCCCGGTGATCTTAAGTCACCTCAAAATTCTTTTCATCCAACAGTTAGCATAGATTCATTCATTCAAATTTCAAATTCTCAACTCACAAGTCAAGAACTTCTAAGTCACAAACTGTAAAAATGATCACAAATTCACAAACTGTCAAACTCCAAAATTCTAAGTCACAAAACTGTAAAAATGATCACAAATTCACAAATTCTTCTCAGATTCTAACTTCTAAGTCAAGAACTAAGCAAACTCCAAAATTCTTGTCATTCTCATCCAATAAACCAACACTCAGCCACAAACTGATCACACATAGTCAAGAACTTAGCAAGCTCCAAATGACCAAATCCAAGCCAACAAAACAAAAGTCGCCAAGGAGATAAGCTAAATGAGCTGTTTGTGCAATGCTGCCTCATTAAAAACCTTTCTAGGTAAAATTCACCCTTGTGAGAAACCCTAGAAAGGGAAAAAGAGTGTAGCACAGCTCTTAATAACTCTTCCATCATTGTTCAAAGGTCCCAAGTCACACTTGTCAGTCATAGCTAACAGATACAAAATGGAGAATTGGAGATAACAGATTAAGTGATTAACTACCTATAGCCCTAGTCCTAGTTGTACCAGCCCCAAATGAACCCGCCCTAGATGAACCAGCCCTAGCCCCAGCCCCAGATGAACCAGCACCAGCAGTACCAGTAGCCATATCTGCATCATCATCGAGGTATAGATTCTTGAAGGAGTCCTCTAGTTCTTGGTTGTCTACAGTATGTTGTAATCTGCTCTCCCTCAACTCCCAATCCTTTATGCAGGCCAGCATCTCCACCGTTTTAGGCAACAGGCGGCATCGCCGCTCTTCGATTATCCTTCCTGTCAAGCTAAAACATGATTCCGAAGAGATAGTAGAAACAGGAACAGACATAATATCTCTAGCCATTATAGATAGGATTAGATAGGTTAGTTTGTGGTCACGCCACCACAGAAGTAAATCAAAATCATCCTCATATGCAGTGACATTGTCAATGTCCAGATAAACTGAGAGCTCATTAGCAGTAGAAGCAGATAAAGTAGGGGCACAGGAAGGGGAAGGACCAACAATAGATCCAGGGCCTCCAAATATTCTTCCACATGCCTGTTTTCTCTTACCTGTATGGCTTATAGGCTGTGCAACCCTTTGACTCCTAGCTGCACCAAACTTTCTCTCATATTTGTTAAATAACTTGTAAATTTCAGTTTTCACATCAGTATAATATGAAGAATAATCACAAGCAGTGCTCTCTTTAAGTAATTCCAGGACTCTAAATAAACCTCTCATCTTAGCTCTAGGATCAAGAATGAATGCAAATGAATATAACAGAGGTATATGCTGCCAATATTTAAGGAATTTAATCTTCATAGAATATACAACAGCAATTAGATTTTGATCTTTTTCACTTGCATGTAAATGAGAAGCAATTTCTAGCAGATGGTGTAGGATAAGTGGACTAGTTGGATAGTAAACACCAGAGAGAACAACAGTGGAGTTATAAAATAGTTTCAGAAACTCCAATATCTT
Source organism: Miscanthus floridulus (assembly GCF_019320115.1). Taxonomy (NCBI): domain Eukaryota; kingdom Viridiplantae; phylum Streptophyta; class Magnoliopsida; order Poales; family Poaceae; genus Miscanthus; species Miscanthus floridulus. Next base: position 158,192,455 of record NC_089581.1, read on the forward strand.
TTCAGCTATATACCAATGCCTTGCAGACAACAATTCAAAGCCATAATTGGAATTAATGAACATAGAAAAACATGCTTATATGGAACCAAGTGTTTAGGCATAAGATATGTATCATTCCATCTAACATCCATATCTAATCCAAACTTTCTAGGTCTAACACCCTGAGCAGTACAGTAGTTCTTAAACATAGCAAGTCTTTGATTAGAAGAATTTAAGAAGTTAATAGTAGTTCGAAAATCTTCTGTGTAAGGTTTGAACCTCTTTAAACCAGATTTTACAATCAGATTAATGATATGACAAGCACAACATTGATGCACAAGACTATAGTTATGCTTAGAAGGATCAACAGGCTCAGGTGTAGGACCAGGACCCAAATAACCAGCAAACATAGGTGTCAAAGTTTCCATAGCCTTAGCACTAGAAGAAGCATTGTCTAGAGTTATAGAGAAAACCTTATCAATGAGACCAAACTCCTCAACCACACAAGCAACTCTTTCAGCAATATTTTCACCAGTATGTTTCACCTCAATCAACCTAAGCCCAATAACCTTTTTTCTGTAACTCCCAGTCAGCACTAACAAAATGAGCAACAACACTAATGTAATACTCCTTAGCATTACCAAACCATATGTCTGATGTTAGAGCAACCGAGGAAGCAGTGGACAACATAGAATTCTTAAGCATATTACGACGTCTAGTAAACAGATTACTCAAATCTCTAGTGGTGGTCTATCTAGATACTTTAACAAACCTAGGGTTATGAGCACGAACAATGTAATCCTCCTAGGCCTCTGTCTCACCAATACCTAACGGCAAATCAAGCCTAGCAATCAAGCGACACAATTCTGACCTAGCAACTTCAGGTTTATAGTCCCAGTTATGTACAGAATCATCAGCATTATAAGCAAGCCTAGACTGAACCCTAGCAGTTTGATCAGTTTTCTGCCTATAAGATTTTTGGTGCCTCTTCAAGTGCCTAGTGCCAGCATTAGATCTAGCAGACAAAGTATGCTTACACATTTTACAGGTAGCTTTAGTGCACATTTTCCTACCATTCAGTCTCATAGATCTCATCAAAATCAGCCCACATAGTAGATTTACGCTTACCAACAGTAGTTCCAGAAGAGGTACCAGTACCAGCAATAGATGGAGTTGAACTATTGGAGCAGACCGGGGTCCCAGTCACCGTCGCCCCTTCACCACTGCCACCGTCTAGACCGAACAAGGCAGCAACGTCCTCTTGGGTGTCGTCGTCCTCAGGTGCCAGGCCTACCATGATGAGATCGTCGTTGCCGATGAGTGGCCAGATGATCTTGTCATCAGCACTAGCCATGGCGCCCTCGACCACGGAGGGCTCTAGCACCGTTCCTTAATGGTGCATGGGGCCACCTTGGTTGCTCTATGCCACAACTAGAGGACGATGCATCGGCTACCGACCTACGTAAAGACATGGAGAAGGAGGAAAACAGTACATCAGAATAGATCATAAACCATTCATCAATGGAAGAAGAGTAGAGTTAGGGTTAGGGATGTACCTGCACAACCAGAGCCCGGTGCCGGAGAAGACGAGTGCCACCTAGAGAAGACAATAGTAAGGTTAGAAGGACGGTGAGCAGTGAAGGAGGGGCACACGGGGACATGAACTCACATAATCACCTAGATCTAGAGGGGAGATAGGGATAGGGAGAAGGGAGAGGCGGAGAGAGAGTAGGGAGGGGATCAGGTAGGACTTAGGAGTAGTAGGGAGCTACTCATCGGTGGTAGGCGGGGTTAGGGTTAGGGTTAGGGATGTACCTGCACAACCAGAGCCTGATGCTGGAGAAGACGAGGGCCACCCAGAGAAGATGACACACTGGTTAGAAGGACGGTGAGTGGAGAAGGAGGGGTAGATAGGACACGAACTCACATAGTCATCAAGATGTAGAGGGGAGATAGGGATAGGGAGAAGGGAGCTGCTCACTGGTGGCAAGCTCATCGTTGAGGTCACCTCACCAGAGTCAGGGAGGATGATGCCAAGAGCGAGACTGCGAGGTGAGGCAGTGAGGCGAGGCAAGAGTAGCGAGGCGAGGTGATAGGCGAGCGAGTGAAATGAGCTAGGGTTTTGGATGTGAGCCACCGCGGCCACGGTGTGAGTTTTTATATGAGGAGGGGCTGAGGGGGGAGGCAGGGAGCCAGGGATCCAAGGACGCCACGCGCTGGGCTACGCAGCGCATTGGGCCACGACTGTGGGGAGGCCAGGGAGGAGTGGAGTGAGGAGGGGGAGGGGGTGGTTGGGCCACTGCCGGGCCGGCTGACTCAGGCTAGGCCATGCCATGCCAGCCCATGGGCCTGAGCACCGGCCTAGGCATGGCCTGCTGCCTCGGGCTAGGCTAGCTTGGGCCCACATGTCACCGGGCCATGCCATGCTCATGTTGGGCTAAAAAAGTGGGCTTCGTGCCGTCCCGTCATGCATCGGGCTGCATGGACAACTATAAACCCTAGAAGCTGCTAGATGCACCCGGTGCATTTCACCCAGGGGCACTGATTGTTAAGATCCAACACTAGGTCAATGCTTGTTATATGACACTCGCTTGGCAAGCATCTCCCATCCTAGCACTTGCTTAGTCCTTCCATATTTAGGTTAGGTCCACCAAACACCATTTTCGAGTCTAGCTCCAACATCATGTCCGTCAGCTCCTCGCATTGTACATCTAGCATACCTAGATGAGATGCACAATGTAGATGTATAAATGCATAGAAAGCAACTCATGATGCATTGCAACAAGCATACAAGACAAGGACAAGGTCACACCACTTTGACTTATTAAGCACTAGAGAGTAAGTTATTTTAATTAGCTATCACACAAACCTATTCATGCTGGTTGATAGTGGTCGGTTGCTAATTGTAACACCCTCAGTGTTACACCATAAATCATTTACTAAAATATGTCATGAGCATCATGTTTATGTGTTAATGCAAGTGATAAAGTGTGTAGATCAATTTCTATAACTCGAAACGATCAACTAAAATGCGGAGCGAAAGTTGATTCGATAGTCATGTTATATCACTTAGGGTTTAAAACCAATTTTTATTAAGCAAAAATGCTATAGAACATGTGTGTGATACTTAAATAAAGTTTGAACTACAAACTTTGTAGATCACAATGAAATATTTCTAGATGAAAAATGATATTACTAGCTAATATTTCCACTAGCTTAGAAATCGCAAATGGAAAACAAATTCAGCTCAAAAACTTAGAAAATTTCAAGTCTGCCAACAGTTAGACACTGCTATGTTTGGCAATTTATTGTGAGAGATTAGATTAAAGGGTGGTGTAGTGTTATAGCTCGATTTGGTAGTGTCATGTGCCATCTTGAGCATAGTGAAGATGGTTTAGGCTTAGGAGCAACCGTTTGGACTTGTTGAGCGCTTTAAAATTCACGTGTGTTACCGGTTTTGGGCTGGTTGGTCGCGTGGCCGTGATCACTGCGCTTGGGCACTCGGCGTCGCCATGTTGGTCGCACATGCATGTGCGCGTGCTGCCACACATGGCCGGCCATGGCTGCCTCTGGCCTGGCCATTGCTCGACTGCCGCTGGCCCACAGCGTGGAACCACCGCTGCTGCCACCTGCCCTATCCCACATTGCGCTGCAGTCGCGCCCACCACTGTTCCTCACGTCACGACGCTGCCGCTGCCATCACATCATCGTCATGTCCATGCCAGTCCACTGCATCTCTGCATGGTTGATGATCCTGTGCATGTCATCTCTGTCGTGCGCACGTGGGCAAGCCGCCGTCGCCATGCCATTTTTGGCACTACGACGCACGGGCCACGCTGGTCGGACATGGGCACATGTTGTCCATAGCACTGGTGTGTGGGCCTCCTAAGCTTGCCGCTCGCGTGCCACCAAGGCAATGATGAGCCGAGCCCACTGTCGCTCTCCATTTCTCTCTTTCTCTCTTGTCTCTTTGCTTTCTGCCGCTGTTGAGTCGCATCACTATGAGTCAGAGAGTGAGCACCTCTCATCAATTCCTCATGCTCGCATCTCCACCTTCATGCCCCCTCTCTAGCTGACCCCACCCTGCCTTGACTCGCATCAGGCTAGGCTCAAATTTTGGAGCTTTGCCCACCACCGTGCTGTTAAGGCCCGTCACCGCCTGTGTTGTGACCAACCTCCACCACTTCATCCTGCACCAATTCCTCTGCACCACTAGCTAGTCTTGGCTCTCTCTTCATCGTGCACACACTAGTCGTAGCTCTAGTGCTACCTCCTCGCTGCTAATGTGGCTATGCCTTTGCGGTCAACCGTTCACTTCACAGCGCGCATGAGGCCAACCTCGCTTGGGTCATCTCTGGCCGAGCCGGCTTCTCGGTAAGGTCACTAGTGAGTGGTCGTTGCTCATCCACTACCCTTACTACCTTGTTGCTGCTATGGCTTGCCTGAACACCATCGCCATTGCTATAGGGTGCCCGCCATCGTGGAGAGGTCTCTCTATGACATCCTGGCTCGTGCAACCACCACCCATCGTCTCGTATCGAACCCTAGGTGAGTGTCGACCTCGTAGATAGGTCAGCAGGGGTCCTATGTGGCCGACATAAGCGTCAGTGCCATAGCTCACCATGTCGAAACATGCGGGGATGGTGAAGGACCTTATCATTGTAAAGAGGAGAAATGTATGAGGGTTCCATTGCAAAGTCGCTATCTATAGAAATAGTAATATGGACTGTGGGTTGTTTTGCTCATAGTCCAAGTGCATTTTTGAAATAGTGCCAGCACGCGCGGGCTTCCTTATCGTAGGCCGCCTCCATGCATGGGCCACACCTCACCTGTGGGCCGCCATGCGCTCGCACACGCGCGTTGCACCGCGTGGGCCGTGTTGGGCCGAATTGAGTTTATCTTTTTCATGGAGAATAGAAATAGCTTTTTATTTTAATTCTGAACTGAACTTTGGTAAATCATATAAAATCATGTAGATATCCAAAAATTATTAAACTAATTTTGTTAGTTCCTAAAATTGTGCTTTATCTGTTGGTGTATTTAGTTCATATATATATATATTTGTTGATACCAGGAACTATTAAATCATTTGAGAGTGTTTAATATTATTAGGTTAAATATTGTAGGAATTTTTGTGGCAATATGGAGATTGCTATAGCTTTGAAAATTTTACAGTAGCTTCATGGTATTATTATGTGCTCACTATAATTTTTGTAGCTTTAGAATAGACTTAACATAAGGGTATTTAAATGCTCTTTGTTTCAAATATAGATTAAATCATTAGTAGAAATAAAGATATATCCTTCATTTGTAAAGCTAATTGTTTGTTAGTTGAACCCAACACTTTACTTGATGAAGATGATAGTTAGCTTAGTATCTTAGTCATTAGAGCTAGCTTAGTAGTTTACCATGTGTATTCTTAATGTAGGAGCTGTTGTGGCTAAAATACTAAGTGTTGCATCATCATCACATGCATGTAGAGAATGAGTTGGCGGAGATCATGAGCATCGAAGACCATGAGTTCAAGGAGGTGATCGAGGAGTATGAGGAGGAGATCCTCGTGTAGGAGGAGGTCCTAGAGCCACCATTGACTGACTGAGTTGACACCGCGCCTACCCAAGGCAAGCCCCGATGCATAACCCTTATTTTGAATGATCACTGGATATATATATATGTCATGTGCATTTACGTTATAGGATTTATATTGAAACTACTTGCATAGATATACCTACCTAGGAGTCCTACTAGCATAGGTCGAGTAGCTACTATGCTTAGGCCATCAGTAGCATGAGTAACCTACCATTACTCACAATAGGTGGTTATTATTATCACTCTCATGATAAAATGGTGAAAGGAAATGGAGACCGGGCAGGGATATGGTATGGGTATTGGTGGGTGTAAGAGGTTGTGTCTCGTGGCCAATGGGGCATAACTTGGTTACACTGTTTTCCCTGTCTATGTTGGTTAAGGACCGGTCGTTTCATTGGATTCTAGTCAGGTCACAGACTTATTATCCTAAGCACATACTTGTTTATGAGAGTAGGGAAGGCTCATTGCTCTCTTGTCGTGGGTTCTGGCTCTTTCTAGACTGACTAATTGGAGGTAGGGATGGGGGAGGTCTAAGCACCACACTGAGTCTGGGACTCAGGAGTGGGGGCTTGGAGTCCAAGTTTGGACGGGGACCTAGACCCCTTGATAGGAGAGTGGTGGGTTAGTCCTGCTTGTGCCTGGGGTACAATTGGGGCGTGTGTTTCAGGGTACCTAGCTGGGCTACATTGATTCATGACTCACCGTGTAATACGGTACGACTTGTCTACGATCTAGCACCATAGTAAGAACTGAAAGATGAAAGATGGTGAAATGGATCTGATTGCTCAACTATTGCTTGAAAGTGGAACAAGTGATTACATAGAATGGCTAGATAAATGAACTAATCTTGACTGCTAATAAGAAGATCCATAAGTATTCACTACTAGTAAGGCTTTTTGCAAAAAGAAAACCCAGCAAACCATCAAGCTTATCATATCCTTTGGAGTCAAGAAGTTATTCCCACTAGTCGGGTAAGTCTTGTGAGTACATTGGGTACTCAGGGTTTATTTACCCCTATTGTAGGTGCAGCTTAAGGAGTAGCTATTGAATGGAGGATTCTTCTAGTGGGCACAGACGAATCCTTGTACTTATTGTTAGAGGTTTATTTCAATTCCACTGTTTAAATTCCGCACTCTAAACTTGGTATTGTAATAATGTATTTCTGAGACCTCTTGATGTATGAAATGAACTAAGTATTGTAAACTCATTCCCATTATTGGATCCTAGAGGAAAAACTTGGATTGTTTGAGTTCTCCCTTAGGGTGTGCTTGATGGAACCATCTGATGTAGCTTGCTTTTGGGGTGCTTAGTGTCTAGTGGAAGACAAGCGCCTCTGAAGGTGTGTTATTTCAGGCATTTCTGCCACAGGTGCTATCAAAGCCAATAATGAGTCTACGAGTTTCATAACTCTTTTCAAAACCTAAAATTTGACCAACAAAAGTTTTGCGAAAAGTAGGATGCGATAAAATTATGTAAATAAGTATTAGCCCTAGCAATATGGTCTATCTAGGATAGCGGCACTGGTTTTATCTAATCAAGTTTCTATAGGTACACTAACTTACGCTGCATAAGAATCATTTAGCAAGCGGAAAGTGAGTGTGCGATGTGCCAATTTTTTTTGCGAATGTCGCTATATTCCAACTTGAGTGAATGGGTAGGCCGATGCATGCATCATGAAAAGAGAATCTTGCTTAAACTAAATCCCCCCACACGTATAATTTTGGTTAGTGAATTAATCTAATAACTAAAAAGAATGCTTCATCTAAAAGCCTTATCATTTCTCTAATCTCTTATTCCTAATATGGAGGTGTTGTCCCTAATGGTGGGTTTCTATCTGTTTATAGATGAACCTGAGGTCTGGTCGTGGGAGCACCAGTGCTGAGATGGGCCATGGTCTTGGTGAAGACCAGGGCAAAAATAGTCATGGTGAGGATAATGGGCACACCAATGGGGACAGCCACGAGGCCCCACTTCTGGCTCCTCCTCCTCTACCACCACTACCTTCGATGACCCATGCAGAGATGATGGCAGAAATGCTGGCTGCTTGGCGTGAGTTAGCTTGTGCCTTGGAGATGCTAGCCCAGGCGATTGGTGGCTTCACCCATGGGGGCCACGGAGGCAATGGTGGGAATGGAGATGGTGCCTGTGGTCCCAAGGGGCCCTGTTCTTACTGGGATTTCTTGAAGATGCACCCACCCACGTTCACGCCAACTACTGAGCCTCTGGATGCGGAGCATTGGCTTCATATTCTAGAGCAGAAGTTTCTACTGCTCATTGTGACTAAAGAGCAGAAGGTGTGCTTTGCCACACAGCAACTGTTGGGTTCTGCCAGTGCATGGTGGGAGACGTTCAATGCTATGCAGACGGTGGACCACTATGTGACTTGGCAGGAGTTTACCGCTGCTTTCAGAGAGTACTATATTCCTACTAGTGTGCTGAATAGGAAGTTGACAGAGTTCCTAGACCTAAAGCAAGGGAGCATGTTTGTGATGGATTATGTGAATAAGTTCAACCATCTGGCATAGTATGCTAGGATCCATGTCGATGCTGATGAGAAGAAGAGGGTCTATTTCTATCATGGCCTCTCTTACAGTCGATAGAAGGGGACCGTTTCTATCGTGTCCTCTCTTGTAGTCTATAGAAGGAGCTATACATAGGGAACTACTAGACTTTTAGTGCTATGATGAATGCTGCTATTGCCATGGAAAGACTTCAGCGTGAGTCTTAGGCTGAGTCAAAACACAAGCGGGTGATTACTGGGTCTTCTAGTCACCCCCAGGCTCAGAAGGTATAGGTTGTCAGGTGGGTGCCCTATTAGTCTTCAGGTGGGCAGTCATTCCGTCAGCCTCAGCAGACCTATCAGGCACCTCCCACTCAGTATCATGCACCTACTCAGCAAGTGCAACAACAACCTCAAGGACAACAAGTTTTGCCTTGTCAGGGGTAGGGGAACAAGCCAGGTGCTTATTTCAAGTGTAGCAAGGAGGGCCACTATGCTCAGGAGTGTCCACAGAACTAGCCTTCAGCCAACTCCTGTCTAGTCAAGAGGATGATTATCAAGAAGAAGGTGCTCATAAACCGCTCTGGACAAGTCAACTTCACTGAGGCTGAGGAGATCTTGCAGAATGAACCTGTGATGGCTGGTATATTTACCATTGATTCCCACCTAGCATATGTGTTATTTGATTCTGGTGCATCACATTTATTTATGAGCATAGGGTTTGCATAGAGGCACAATATATCTCTTATGGCTATTCCTATTGCCTATAGAATCAATACTCTTGGTGCGTAGTTGTGCGTTAATACTCGGACAAACACATCAGATTAGTGCTAGCCACTCACACTTACCATCTCTAGTTCATGGTGCTGCCTAGGCAAGGCATAGATGCAATTCTGGGCATGAGCTGGTTGTGAGTTTATGGGGTAGTCTTGAACCTTAAGTAGAGAGTTGTTGAGTTATGGCTTCCTTCTTCCGAGGATAGGATGTCTCTCCTTAGCCCTCAAATCTAGCCTTACCAGTTGTTGCTCATGTTGAAGCTTCTCCTGATATTGCCTCTATTCATGTGGTTTGTGAGTTTTCGGATGTCTTTCCTAAAGATCTACCTAAGTTGCCACTGGATAGAGATGTGGAGTTTTCCATTGACTTAGAACCTAGCACTGCTCCTATTTCACGACATCCCTACCGCATGGCTCCTAAAGAACTAGCAGAAATGAAGAAGCAGTTAGAGGAATTATTGGAGAAGGGCTTTATCCATCCTAGTTCTTCACCATGGGGTTGTCTAGCTATTTTTGTGAAGAAGAAGGATGGTACTCTATGGATGTGTGTTGATTACCGCCCTATCAATGCGCTAACAATTAAGAACAAGTATCATTTACCTCGTATTGATACTTTGTTTAATCAGTTGGCTGGTGCCAAGGTGTTTTCAAAGATTAATCTTCGTTCTAGGTATCATCAAATTAAGATCCAGCCATAAGATATACCAAAGATAGCTTTCTCTACTAGGTATGGGTTGTATGAATATCTAGTCATATCTCTTTGGTCTCACCAATGCTCCTGCATTCTTTATGTATCTCATCAATTCAATCTTCATGCCAGAGTTTGATAAGTTTATAGTGGTGTTCATTGATGATATTTTGATATACTCCAAGAACAAAGAAGAGCATGTACATCATCTTCGGATAGTACTAACTCGATTAAGGAAACACAAGTTGTATGCCAAATTTAGCAAGTGTGAGTTTTGGTTGGATTGAGTGTAGTTTTTGGGACATGTTCTGACACCTGAGGGTATCTATGTAGACCCAAGCAAGATGCAAGATGTGTTAAATTAGAAGTCTCTAAAGTCAGTGCATTAGTTCTATCAGTTCCTTGGTCTTGCTGGTTATTATTGGTGCTTCATCCCTGACTTCTCCAAAATAGCCCAATCAATGACCAAGTTGCTCTAGAAAGATGTCAAGTTTGTATGGAGTCCGATTTGTGAAGAAGCTTTCCAAGCCCTAAAGAAATTTCTTACCTCTACTCCTGTTCTTGCCCAACTAGATATTGACAGACCATTTGATGTGTAATGTGATGCCTCAAGGACAGGATTAGGATGCGTGCTTATGCAGGATGGATGTGTGATAGCTTATGCTTCACATCAGCTAAAAAAGCACGAGGTGAATTATCTCACCCATGATTTAGAGCTAGCTGCTGTGGTGCACGCTCTAAAAATTAGAGGCATTATTTGTTGGGAAATAAAGTGCATATTTATACAGACCACAAGAGCCTCAAATATATTTTCACTCAGTCCGAGCTGAACATGAGGCAACAGATATGGTTGGAGCTAATCAAGGATTATAATTTGAAGGTTCATTACCATCCTAAAAAAGCTAATGTGGTAGCTGATGCCTTAAGTCGGAAGTCGCATCAAGTGAAAGAAGATTCCTTGTCTCTCAACCATGCTGAGGTGCTAGCCCATATTGTTCTAGTCTCAGATTACTTGAGCAACTTATTATAGAGCAAAGGCAAGATGTTTTAGAAATCCCGCATATCAAGGAGTTAATTGCCGAAGGGCATGGTCCACATTTTAGTATTGATGATCAAGGTGTAGCGAGGTTCAAGAACAAATTGGTTGTTTTGTCAAGTGATGAGCTTAGAAGAAAGATTTTGGATGAAACTCATCATTCCAAGTTGTCGATCCATCAAGGAAGTAACAAGATGTACCATGATTTGTGCCACTTGTATTGGTGGTCAAATATGAAGCAGGATATCACCAAGTCCATCATGGAATACGACACTTATGGAAGAGTTAAGGCAGACCATATGTGTACGCCTGGATTTTTATAGCCCTTGCTTATCCCTATTTGGAAATGGGAGGATATTACCATGGACTTTGTGGTGGGTTTGCCCCACACGGCAGAGGGGTATGACTCTATTTGGGTCATTGTGGACCGCCTTACCAAATCTACTCATTTCCTCCTGGTGGATACAAGGTATTCAGCCAAGAAGTATGCCAAGTTGTATTTTAATCGGATTATGACCCTGCATGGAGTTCCTCTTACTATCATCTCTGATAGAGGGTCAATCTTTGTCTCTCGTTTCTGGGAGCAACTTCAGCAATGTCTTGGTACTAGTCTCCTTAGAAGTTTAGCTTATCATCTGCAAATTGATGGCCAAACAGAAAGGGTAAATTAGGTACTGGGGGATATGTTGAGAGCTTGTGCCATTTCTTTTCCTGAAAAGTGGGACAAATGCTTGACTCTAGCTGAGTTTTCTTATAACAATAGTTATCAAGAAAGCATTTGTATGGCACCTTTTGAGGCCCTGAATGGCAAGAAATGTAGAACTCCTCTTAATTGGGTTGAGGTGGATGATCGTGGATATTTTGGGCTTAATTTTATTAAAGAAGCTTTAGAGCAAGTCAGTATTATTCAGAGTCATTTGAAGGCAGCTCAAAGTTGTTAGAAAACTTATGCGGACAAGCAAAGAAGGCCCTTGCAATTTGAAGTTTGAGATCATGTGTATCTCAAGGTATCTCCCATGAGAAGGGTGCATCAATTTGGTGTCCGTGGGAAGCTAGCCCCTCGCTATGTTGGACCTTACAAGATTTTGGTCCGGTGTGGTTTTACTGCCTACCATATCTAGCTCTCGGATATTTTGTCAGTAGTGCATAATATCTTCCATATTCCCTAGTTAAAGAAATGTTTGCGGGTCCCCGATGAAACGGTGGAAATTAAAGGACTTCCTCTCTAGCCCGACTTGTCTTATATTGAGCATCCTGTTAAGATCTTAGATGAAAAAGAAAGAGTGACTAGAAATAATGTGGTGAAGTTTTATAAAGTTCAGTGGAAAAATCAATCAGAGGACGAAGCAACATGGGAGCAAGAAAGCTATATCTTGAAGCATTATCCCCACCTTCTTTCTAGTTCATCAAGTTAATTGTTTAAATCAGAAATTATTTTTTATCTCTTTTCCCACACTAGGCACATGAAATCTTGGGACGAGATTTTGTTTGAGGGGGGTAGATTTGTAACACCCTCGGTATTACACCATAAATCATTTACTAAAACATGTCATGAGCATCATGTTTATGTGTTAATGCAAGTGATAAAGTGTGTAGATCAATTTCTGTAACTCAGAATGATCAACTAAAATGTGGTTACCGATTTTGGGCTGGTTGGTCGCGTGGTTGCGATCACCATGCTTGGGTGCTCGATGTCGCCGCGTTGGTCACGCATCCATGTGCGTGCGCTGCCATGCACGGTAGGTCATGGCCACCTCTAGCCTGGCCATGGCTTGGCTACCGCTGGCCCGCAGCGTGGAGCCACCACCGCTACCACCTACCCCGTCCCACGCTTTGCTACCATCATGTCCGCCACTGCTCCTCGTGTCGTGATGCTACCGCTACCGTCGGACCATCCTCATGTCCACACTAGTCCACTTCATCTCTACGCGGTTGCCGGTCCTATGGGTGTCATCTCTGTCGTGCGCACATGGGTGAGCCTCCGTCGCCATGCCATTTATGGCACTGTGGTGTGCAGGCCATACCGGTCGGATGCGGACACACGTTGTCCATAGCACCAGTGCATGGGCCTCCTGAGCTCACCGCTCGCATCCTGCCAAGGCAAGGACAAGCCGAGTCCACTGCCACCCTCTATTTCTCTCTTTCTCTCTTTCTCTCTTCTCTCTCTAATTTCTGCCGCCGTCGAGTCATGTCATGGCGAGTTAGAGAGTGAGCACCTCTCATTAATTCCTCATGCTCGTGTCTCTGCCTTCATGGCCCCTCTCCAGCCAACCCCACCCTGCCTTGACTCACGTTAGGCCAGGCTCCAATTTTGGAGCTTTGCCCACCACCGTGCCGTTAAGGCGAGTCACCGCCCGCATCATGCCTAGCCTCCACCACTTCATCCCATGCCAATTCTTCTACACAACTAGCTAGCCTTGGCTCCCTCTTCATCGTGCGCACGCTAGTCACAGCTCTAGTGCCGCCTCCTCATCACTGACGCAGCTATGCCTTTGCGGTCCGCCATTCACTTCGCAACATGCACGTGGCTAGCCTCGCTCGTGTCGTCTCCGGCCGAGCCAGCTTCTTGGTAAGGTCACTAGTGAGTGGTTGTTGCTCACCCGCTACCCCTACTACCTTGTTGCTGTTGTGGCTCACCTAAACATGGTCATCATTATCGTAGGGTGCCCGCCATCATGGAGAGGTCCCTCTATGACATCTCAGCTTGTGCAATAGCTGCCCATCATCTTGCATCGAATCCTAGGTGAGCGTCGGCCTCATAGATAGGTCAGCAGGGGTCCTGTGTGGCCGCTGTAAGCACCAGTGACATAGCTCATCATGTCAAAGGGCATAGGGATGGCCGAGGACCTTGCCGTTGTAAAGAGGAGAAATATCCGAGGGTTTCGTTGCAAAGTCACTGTCTATAGAAATAGTAACATGGACTGTGGGTTGTTTTGCTAGACACCAATATTAGGGTTTCGCAAACAATAAAGCTTATCATATCCTTTGGAGTCGAGAAGTTATTCTCACTAGTCGGGTAAGTCTTGCGAGTACATTATGTACTCAGGGTTTATTTACCCCTATTGTAGGTGTAGCTTGAGGAGTAGCTATTGAGTGAAGGATTCTTCTGGTGGGCACAGATGGATCCTTATATCTTATCATTAGAGGTTTATTTCAATTCCACTATTTAAATTCCACACTCTGAACTTGGTATTATAATAATGTATTTATGAGAACTCTTGATGTATGAAATGGACTAAGTATTGTAAACTCGTTCCCATTATTGGATCCTAGAGGGAAAACGTGGATTGTTCGAGTTCTCCCTTGGGGTGTGCTCGAAGGAAACGTCCGATGTAGCTTGCTTTTGGGGTGCTTAGTGTCTAGTGGAAGACAAGCGCCTCTGAAGGTGTGTTATTTTGGGTGGTTCTGCCACCCTAATCACCACACTAGTGGTGATGCTAAGCTTGGTATGTTACAATTGTGATGTTAGGCTTATTTAGCTTGTGCTAGCTGAGGGCCTTATGATAGCTTAACTTTAGTTGCCTTGTGAATAGATACTTAGTGTTGTCACACAAAGGCAGCCTTAGGTCACCTTTGGTACAACTTTAGAAATAGTCGCGGGTTCGTATAACGTGGTACACTCAGGGACCAACCGGTTGCCATGTCGAATCAGGCCAGCCTACCCACGGTCAATCTATGTCCCCACACACCCTTACTTCCTCTAGTGTGCACCCAACAGCTTGACTTCCTAGCCTGAGTTGAGCTACTCAGCTTCGTGGTCAGAACGAGTTATCCAGCCAGCTAAGTGAGAGGCTATGTTCAATATGACCAAGGACCAACAATGATGCATTCCTTAATCATCAAAGACAGAATTACATGAGTCACCCTACAACATAGACTTTGTCTGACCTCCAATTATATAATCATCACATGTTTATTTCCATGATAGCAAATATAGCTAACTATGACCAAGTATCCATCTATATCTCGCAGGTGATAGGAAATCACCTGACTTCTACCGGTCTAAGCTTGGATAAGCATAGATCGACCTATTCATCTAGTAAGGGTATAGGTATTTATATATATAGTGGACATGGTAGGGAATATGCACCAACGGTTTCATCCAATTCCTATCACCTAATGCATCATACAAAAGTTGTACTCAGGTGCATTTATAAAAAGAGAGGGTAGGAGGCTTATAATGCTCTAGAGCTTGCCTGGGTTTGTGTTAGGATTTCTGTCCAGCTGGTTGCAATCGATTCGAAACGCCATCTCTCCTAGATAGTGAGAAACTTTATCGGGCTTCTTCATTCATAGTAACACTTGATGGATCATCATGGTTATAATGATTATATGATAAACCTAATATGGTTACTATTATGATGCTTATTAATCAAGTGATTGCCATAGCATAGGTGCAAATCTAGCTATAATAACTTCACTGAATCGGATGCTAAATATTGACTAAAATATTGAAAGTGAGGACTCATGATAGTAATGCTCTTTTTGCAAAGTTATGCTATCCAACCAGCTCCATCAAATAAGTCTTGCATATCCTTGAGAGTCTTTTTATTTTTCTCTTGTTGGGTAAGTCTCGCTGAGTACATTCTAGTACTCAAGGTGTAACAACCCGGGTTTTTGGAGAAGCCAAAAATACGAACTTTTTAAAAATTTTCCTGCAATATGTGAAGCATGTAGATGCTAGGTCGAACTAAGAATAATTTATAAATAAATTGTTGCATACATATAGAATTACTTGTAGGAGTTTGCCGGAGTTCTTTTGCTGGTTTAGTGCTTTGTGTGGGAGAGCACAAGTCCGTAGCAAATCCTTTTGATCCCTTCTGGAATATCTTATGAATCCCTTTTCCTCTCTCCCAATTCATCTTCTTGCTTTTGAACCTCATTCGAATACCTTGATCTAATTCATAAAGTCAATCGACCTTCCTTGTAAATCAGTGCCCATCGATGCCAACCCTTGGCATTGGACTCCCTAAACCCTAATGACCCTTAGTGGACCACACTAGGATGTATTCATGCTTGGCAATGCATGTATACACTCATAGAGACCCAAGGTATAGTTAGAATGGAAAAGTAGAAATAGAAAAGACTTAGAAAAGAGGGGAAAATGGAAAAGACCATTTCAGCCAGGAGCAACCGTGCGGCCCAGCCTGATCAGCCTACTCATCCTTGCGTGCAGCTGTAGCCTACCCCACTACCTAGCCCAACCCACCAACCACCGCTGCCGGCCTGCTACTTGCACCCACAGACCGCACGGCCCAGCCGACCGGTCGGCCCCAGCATGCGAATGCGGTAGCGCAGCCTAGCCCAGTAAGGAGGCCCAGCCGTGCGCCTGATCTAGGATGGCTTCGCCTTCATCCCATGGCCGCTGACAGCACGACCCTGCCGGTCATCCTCTTCCTCCAACCACTTCCCCCCCTCTCCTCTATTTTGCGCCCAAAAGCAGAGCACCGGCACATGGGAAGGATCCCAGGCCCTAGCGCCACTCCCCACCGTCCATGCCGAGCCACCAACCCCACACGCCCCCCTTGGATGGCTACCATGTCACTGAACCGTGGTGCCTGGAACCCTGACTAGCCTCGCGCTCGCTTGGCGCGCAACGGCCGCGGCCATGGATGACGCTACCACCTAGCACCCCTGTTCCCTCCTTATCGAGCCACGGTCTATGAAATTCAGGAGTACCAAAACGCCCACGATCGCGCCACAGCCCCGAACCCTATCCCTAGCGCATCCGAGCCCTCCATTCGTCCCTCCATCTTCATCTACCATCCACCGACCTACCATGGACGTAGCCCCACTATAAAGAGCCTCGAGCCAGCGCCCTAGCATTCCCTATGCCCGCGCCGCCACCGGTGGCCTCCACGCACCCAAACCGCACCAAGCAAGAGTGAAGGAGAAGGAGGAAGAAAGGAGAGAGGAAGGGAGAAGAAGAGGAACCGAAGCACGCCGGGATGATCCCTCGGAGCCCCTCGTCGCCAGCCACAGCTCTGCGCTAAACCGTGAGCATGCGTGTTTGGCAACGACGCGACTTTGGCGCTGCCTACACCAGGCCCAACCTGCACCACATGACCTCGCCATCAAGCCTGCAATGCCAGGCGCGTCCCTGAGCCATGCGACCATGGGAACTCCACGACCTCGCAGCCATGGATCCGCGTCAAGCCCCGATGTTGACACCATGTTGAGCTGCCATCCACCTCAACTCCATCACGGCCTTCACAAGCGGACAATGAGCCTTCCCTAAACCCAAGACCCCACCTTTCGATGCATTTCAGTGACCATGCCTGACCGGCCTTTGCGCTGAGTGCTGAAACATGCAGTGATGCCAAGCCCTCGGAGACCGTGGCCACCACGGAAAGTCCTTGTGTCGGACCATCACCAACTTAGGCCTCGACCTCGCCCTGAACTGCTGCCAGGAGCCACCGGCGCCACCTCCATCCACCAAGCCCGGATAGCCACACCACAATGTCGCGGCCATGATCAGAAACGCCACCACCTTGACGCGATCTGGCTGCACCGAGCCCTTCCTGCACGCAGTGCTGCACGACCAAGGTACGACCATGCACTGGTGAGCTCATCCTTGGCCAAGCTCCACCCTCTTGGCCCCTCAATGGCATGTCGGCATGCCCGGCTGACTTGCCGCATAGACCTTGCCGCCCATGGCCATCACACTGCTAGGAGCACCGCACACCACTTGCCCATGTCGCTAGCACACCGCACTGGCACCCACACTAGCCACTGCCATCGCTTGACAAGGCCCTACCTTGCCTCGGCGCCACACCATCGGCAAACCTCGTCGTGGCCATGACCACGCCACCACGCCAGCGGCCATGCTGCGGTGAGCACCCAGTAGGCAAACTAGAGCCGAAGACCTCTAGTTCGCCACAGCAACGCCGGTGCCTCGCCAATAGCCGCCACTAAGGATCGCCCTGCACACGACTGCCACGGTAAGCGCATCTCCGCACGGTGCTGTACCAACGGAGTAGCGGCCACGTGACCACGTCCTTACCTTGTCCCCGTCCTGCCGCCACCCAGCATGCACGACGCGCAGGCACACAGTGCGCCGGCGCTGCCCCAAGCCACCGAGCACCGGTGGGCTAAAGCTGATGGCCTCCTCTTCTTCAAGTCTTGGGCCTCCTCCCTTCTTGGGCCGTCAGTAGCACCACGCCTGCCCTAGTACCGGCCCCTCTACTCCTTTCTCTCCCCGCGGGTGGGCCGGCCAGCAAGCCAACCCAGCCCACTCTGGCTTGTGGCCTACGCGTGAGCCCCTGCCGTGGGCCACTAGCAGTGAGAAGCAGCCCAACGGAAGCCTGCCCCTTTCCATCCTTCTTCTAATTTTTAGAAATTCTTGGCCACATTTGGAAATTCGCCAAAAATTCATCTTAGCTCCTAAAATTATGAAACCAGTTCCATAATTTTTCTAAAATCAAGCCCTATGTCATGGACCCATCCTTGAGTAGTTTTGACCCCTCCAAATGGTAAGCCATCACAATGCTTGTGCTCACTCATGTTCATGCAGCTCACATACTAACTTTGGATTACCACCGTTGCCGAGACCACCAAGACCCCATCTACTGCGAGCCGTTACCTCTGGGTCTTTGAGTTATCGAACTTTAGTCGATGCCTTACCATGATGATGGAAAGCCCCATCTATTATCTTCCCGTATATGCACATCTACCTTGTCGGACCCCAATCTCTCCGACCACGTTGGTGACCTCACCGACCACGTTGGTGACCTTTCCGACCACGTTGGCAACCTTCCCGACCACTTTGGCAATCTCATCGACCACGTTGATGATCACCCCGACCACCTCCGTGATCTCACCGACCACGTCGGTGAAGCTCTCTAACCACCTCGGCCAGCCTTCCAACCACGACGGTGATCTCACCGACCACCTCGGTGACATCTCCGACCACCAACGAAAGCCCCTTCCTGCTCATTCCTATACTCGTTCATACACTTACAATACATGATCTTGATCTATCTATATCTGTCTGCATTGTGCCCTTGTGCAGGTCTACCCATCCCCCTCGCTAAGGAATGTGCTACTCTGTAGTCGTGTCAAGTTGTTGCGTCTTTGGTCGTGTCTGGTTCTTATCGCTGATTGTTGGTGTTGTGGCCTGTGTGCCGAGCCTTCGAGCCGGCTGAGGGATTATACCTCGTTCGGACGTTACGATTGCGGGATCCGTCTCGCCATGACCGTGATGCCGAGTGTAACTCGACCCGTCACTTTTTAGTTGGCTTCATAGTACCACGAGTGTTAGCTCCTGCCTTTGGCCCTAGAACATGGTCATGATGGATTCGATGTTGATACTAACATCTATGCGGATATCACCCACACGCCTTGAGCCCTCCATGACCAAGTCCTGTGGGAGATGACCTAGAGATAACAATCGTGGAACGATGGGTGCCAACCCGTTGGTATAGCTTGTGGCCGCGAGTTCGCCTCGCCATGACCATGGAGTTACGCCACTCTTTTACTTTTACTTGCCTCTTCATGCACAAACCCCCGTATGCTTGTACCTTGTATGACCATCGCATTTCCTTGATTCCCACGGTGACAACCGCACCGCTATGAATTAGAGAGATGTCTTAGTGCCAGTGCACCTAAGTCAGGTATCCTACGAGTGGTTTGCGCACTTGTACTCTTTAGTGAGTCGCTCCTTCCGATGCCTTGTCTTCTGTCGTGGCGTGTGTGTTGGAAGGAGCAGATCTCAATTCCTTATTGTCATTGCCCTATTAGCCGCTCTATTCGACCCCGCCGTGTCCATGGCGATTGGATCAAATACCAGACTATCTCTTTTTAGCTAGCGAAGCTATAGTCTATGTCGTACCTCGGACCCATGCGTGTCGACCCGGTCAACCGTCTAAAACCATCTTCCCCAAAGATGTGTCTAAGAACATGACATGGATGTGCCTAGCTAACCCTTGCTTCTTTTGTTTTGCTGAGCAACTCTCTTCTCGGCTCCCGACATTATTATGTCATGAGGATCGAGAGAACCCGTTGCTGTCCAAAGTCTTTGTGCTACCGCTTTCTACCGTAGCGGGTGAGCCGAAGTACATTGAAGCCAAGTCATAATAGTGTTATCGTTCTTGTGTGCTACTCGTGTCCAAATTGTGACTTGCGGGATAAGGCTATAAGAGTTGAACCCTGTCGTTCTTCTTTTTTGGGGCTCGACTTCCAATCCCCGTCAATTCAATGACACTAGATCAAAAGATCATGAGCCATGGTGTTTGCTCTGGATAAGCTCTGGCTTAAACCGTCTATCGTAAAGCCATACTGGCTTGGCCGTGACCTAAGCTTGTGCTTAGCAAGCCACCACTTGTGATTCTTTGGCCCGAGGAAATCGGACAACCGCCAAGAGGGCTAAGCCGTGTATCTCTTATTGCCTCACTAGTGTTATTGGATTTTCCTATGTCTTGTCGTCTTTTTGAGTGTTGAGTGCTCTCTTGCCTTGCGTGTCGCATCGCGGAGTAGCTGACGAACGGACCAATAGAACATGGATGACAAGGACTGCGGAATGGAGTCAACGCAGGAGGAGGTGACCCTGCTAATGGAACACCAACGAATGGAGAACTGTACCACTACTACCTCGACATCGCAGGTGTCATGGCAGCACCCTCTTTTAGAGAATCCTATTAGACATTGCATAATATCTAGAATTGCTAGCGCTTTATAATTATTCCTTTGATAGTACTTTGATGCATGCTACTACCTGAGCCGTTATTACCTTGATGCAACCCACTCTACCACGTCACCCTGCTTTGCGCATTCGCTCGCTTATATATGCTTACCTGCCTGCTTGCTTGCATATTACACCACTATACTTATTATTAACTCCACTTCACATTATATTGGGGATGTGATGCTAGTGGTGAACCCCCCTAGGAATGGTTTGGCTATGGGTGCCGGACTTGGTGGTGTGTGAGCGTGCTGCATGTGTCTTGGGTGCGTGGAGAGTGAGGGTTGTGTTGACCAAGCTGGAATAACGATGAGCCTAGGGCGAGTCTTGCCATGTGGTGCTACCTGGGCACTTGGTTATGGAATACCTGCGGCGGGTAAATGGTAATTGGAGGTGGCCTTGGGTGTGAACCTCGGAGAGGTGGAGCCCGGGGTAGAGGTGCTGTGGTGGCACATAAAATAGAAACCTAGATGAAGACATTCTGGCTTGGTCAATCCCTAAGGACTTACTAGTACTCAGACTCACCGGGAATCCTTTACACCCCACTCGCTCTATATGGTGCGGGATGGTCGAACTACTTGGTAGGACAATGCCACTACTGCTAGGCGAACATGTGTAAGGAGGTACGGGGTGCGCGGTTGCCCCCACACCCTTCCGAGACTTTAGGAGGCCTTGTGGACCTGGCTCTTGACATCCGGAGGGCCCCGGCTCTATCTATGACTCACAGTATCAGCCATCCCAGACTAGACTTGGGATGTTCTAGGGCTAAGAGGTAGGGTGGCATCATTCTAGGCTAGCAAGCAGTCGGAATATGCCTAGACGGGGCACCATCGAGGATGGCTATCTTGTGGGTATGTAAAACCTCAGTAGAGTGTATGGTTGATCGATTGATACATATGCCGACTTGTCGGCTATGGACCTTTCCTGGGTTTTGCTTAAACTAGATAGGAGATGAGTCCTTCTTTCCTCCCTCTAGGGTTGGGGTGTTTTCTGGCCATGAGCCAGGGGCTGCGGGCCGTTGAGACAAGTGCCGAGAGGGAGTCGGCCTGTCAACCTGAGTGTGTGAGATGAGATATGGTGATGGTGGTGTGGTTATGGTTGGGATGGGATGGTGGATGGATATGGATGGATGTGGATGTGTGTGGCTAGGAATGCGTTAAAAACTGGATATTATTATTACATTACTACTATTACTTACTTCTCATGCACTAAGGATGCAAACCATAGCCAAATGTTAGGATCGCCAGATCCTCTTGTTTTATCTTTTCCACTAAAGCGCATCGGTGCTGACCATGGCCTACACACATCTGGCGGTGTGCAGATTTTCCTGCTTCTCAGAGATGCTGACTTTAGAAGGATTAGAAGGTCTCATGCCTACGCTCAAGTTTGGTTCGGAGATGGAATCTACGCTGCGCTACGCCAACTCTAATGATGCCCGTGAAGGAGGAGCCTTCACTCGATAGTCTTCCGCTAGATTAACTCTGTAATAGGTGTGTTTCCTCAGTGATGTTATATCTTGTATTCTTGTAATCTTATGATGTATGACAATGATATCGACTAATATATGATAATATGATGGAATCAACTAATGGTTTTATCATATTATAATTCATTCTATGGATTTTCCCTTCGCGGAAAATTGAGGATGTTTCACAAGGTTTATTCCCACCTGTGGTAGATGGCATGGTATATCATGGCTACTGCAAAAACTATTTCTCTCCCACTGTGGACAAGGAACGAGGTCGACTGGCAAGGCTTTTCTAGTAGCTTGTGATGGTTTCAAAACTATGTTGCTTCCGCTACTAAATTCAAACCTGATGTTGTAATAACTATCTTTGCACTCTGATGTACTGTGAATTATTTGTGAACTTTATGTAACATATGACATGTGGATGTTGAATCATGTACGATCTTGGTTTGTATGTGGCTAAAATTTGAGATCCTTCATGATACTCTTAACGGACCACCGGGTTTATATAGGCTCAAGTATGAAAGTGCGACTACCTCGGTAGCTGCCATTATACTTGTGCTCTTATAAATTGAACGGTTCTGTTATATCATTAATACCATTAGATTATGGTGAGTATGGCAGTGTCCTCTCATTTAATAATACCAAGCTCCGCGCAAAACTCACAAATTCACTTTAGAAATATTCTCTCATGATTAGAATAAAGAACACTTCATCTTTTGATTTTAATAAATACACATAGCAAAATCTAGTACAATCATCCATGAAAGTTATGAAATATCTTTTGCCACCTTTGATCAACTCACCATTCATTTCATAAAAATTAGAATGGATTAGTTCTAATGGTGCCAAGTCCCTCGCCATAGTAGCCTTGTGAGGCTTGCGAGGTTGCTTTGATTGTACGCATACGTGACATTTAGAACCTTTGACCAAATGAATTTTTGGGATTAAATTCATACCAACTAAGCTAGTCATGCAACCAAAATTTATATGACATAGATGTGAATGCCAAACATACGATTCAATATCATAGCTCACATTGTTCACAGAATTAAAACATGCATCAGTTTAGGATAGGTGGAACGAGCCTACACACTCATAGCCTTTACCCACAAATGGTCCATACTTTAGAAAGTATGCACTTATTAGATTCAAACACGAGTTTAAAGCCATCTCCACATAGCATAGAACCACTAATTAAATTATTTTTTATTGAGGGGACATGTTGTACGTTCTTCAATTACAAGGTCTTTCCTGAAGTAAGCTTTAGATTGACTATACCAACACCCTGAACATCCACTCGTGCTCCATTCCCCATCAATAAGGAGGAAGTTCGTCCGACCTGACAAGAAGAAAACAAAGAAATATCAGCACACACATGAATATTAGCACATGTGTCAACCCACCAATAGGGTGAATAACAAACTGAAAGAACTATAGGCAATAAATTACCATGCTTTGATGTTGCTCCAACAGCCTCAACCATGTTTGCATATTTTTTAGGCTTCTACTTGCTCTCCTTGCATCTCTAGAATAATGCCCAAGCTTGCCACAAGTGAAGCAATTTTCTTTCTTCTTCTTTTCTTCTTCTTCTTCTTCTTCTTCTTAAAAGGAGTAGTGGTCTTTTGTTTGAGTTCTTGTTGAAATTTCTTCTTGTGGGAATTTTGAGGATTTTTTTGCACCACATGGACACAAACTTCCCTCAACAATTTTCTTGCCGTGGACATCCTTAGCTCTCGCCTTCTCTTCAACATCTAAAAAGCCAATGAGGCTGGCAATGCCAAACTCCTCTCTTATGTTTCAGAGAAGTAGCAAAGTCTATCCAAGTCTGTGGCAACTTGGCAATAATGCAGTCCACCACAAACTTCTCTGGCAGTGCACAACCAAAATTCTTGAGTTCTTTCATAGTGTATATATGTATCTCATAAGCTTGTTCTACTACAGAACGGCCATTGATCATTCTGTAGTTATGAAATTGCTCCATGACATACAACTCACTACATTGTCAGAAACCCCATATTTGGTCTCAAGTGCATCCCACATTTCTTTTCCAATATGTAGAATCACATATGCATCTACTATGGAGTCTACTAGCACGATGATTATTGCCCCCTATCAATGTCTTGGAACGCACACTTCTCCTCAGGAGTATGCGGTCTAGCTGATCTAGGTTTGGCAACAAAATAACAATGCATATCAGTCAACTATAGTATGCATCTCTAACGCCACCTCTGGTAACGTGTGCCTAAAATGTTTGGTTTCAGCATACTCACAAATCCAGCTACCGAAAAATGCCTATCGGGTTTTTGGATTGTTACATATTTAGTCAATTTTAGAATCACTTTAATCCAGAAAAAGGCTAAAACAAGTTTGTGACCTCAGATATATGCACATGTGATCTAAGTGTTGCCAACATGTAGACGATACTAATTACCATGATTTTAATCGCTGAAAAAGAAGATGATATGCAACATACCTAGCAGCACCAGAGCTGGTTACACTAGTCAACATAGCATCTGTTGTTGTTGTCATCTCGCTTGGTGCAATGCAGAAATGTCATAGTGCCGATCGCATGCGGAAGCCGAACCAGCTAGCGTCTAGTGGCGCTTTGGAAGGTCAGAAGTCAGAAGCAGGTCCGTCATTACGAGTGAAAACTCCTAAAACTTCCATAACTCCAGTTATTAACCGTCTTGAGTGGCAAAACCAACTCTAACACCGCACCAGATCTGGTCTGGTCGGGCTCGACATGGCCAAGGCCATGGACATGCCTTGGCTCGGTCCGACGGCGCGCGCATGGTTTGCTCTCATCCTTTCTCAATTTCTCAATGTAGACAGACACAGTTCACACATATAAGTTGAGTTAACCTCTAATCAAAATCCTGTATTATGGGAGAAAAAAATATTGTGCACAATATTTAATATGAACCTTACAATTTTATTCGATTTAATTAGATAAAATATTAGTCTTGACCCACATTAAAGCTAACAATTTCTATTTGTATATTTTCTATTGGATTAGGATTCTTATTCCTATTACTCCGGATCGGAGAGATTTATTTGGATTAGGATTTCTAGGTATTTAGAAGAGCCGTAGAGAGGCAAGCAGAGATACATTAACTGAGTTAGTTACCTAGGAGGACCAAACCAAAAAAATTGAGGAGAAATTTTGGCTTTTTAATATTAGGTATATACGGTATCTTTTTCTATTAGATTAGGATTCTCACTACTATAGAATTGGACATCACTGTCGAATTTTGAGAAACCGACAGTGATAGGACACTGATATTCGGGTCTTCGTTGTCGGTTTTAGCCAAGAACCAGCAGTTATATTGGGACATTACTGTCGGTTTTAGCCAAAAACCGACACTGATACTATCACTGTCGGTTCGTGGCTTGAACCGATAGTGATATGCTACAAGAAAACTTTATGTTTCTCATATGATGTCCGATGAAGACGAACTTTATATCAAAGTTGTAGTACTCGATGAGATCTACAACTTTATAGTTCAAACTTTTTAATTTGAGATTGTTTGGATGTCCAAATATTTTCATTTAAAATCATCTATCTAATAAAAATTACGTTTGATTTCTAAAATTTAAAATTTGAACTTTTCAAACGACCTCGGATGGAGAAACGCCCAAAACAAAAGTTGTAGATCTCAAAAAGTTATGCAACTTTATAGCTGATAACTTTTTCATTTGAAATCATTTACTACTTCAAAATACTGATTGAAATTAAATTATGAAATTATTGAAGAACTCTGATTTCTCTTTTTAATCTCTGTCTAAAACTTGTAACTAGTCTTTCTCCCTCATACTAACTTTAAATTTGATGATTTTTTTCTTAAAAAATTCTAAAATCATGCTCTATCATTTTATTGTTTTGTTATAGCTATTATTTTATCCATCTTTTCATGTGACTGTGTTTTATATATTTGAATTTTGAATTTCAAAAAATGGCAACTTCAAACATCATTTTGGAACACTAAATGATTTCAACAAAAAAGTCATGAACATAGAAGTAGTATAACTTATCAAGATCTATAACTTTTATTTTGGTCATTTCTTCATCCGATAAAGTGGTAGTAACATTATTCATAAAATTTACATATCTCTCTTATAGTTTCATAAACTATAAGAGTAATATGTAACATTTGTGAACAATTTTACTATCACTATGTTCGATGAGTAAATGATCAAATGACTAAAATAGAAGTTGTAGATCTCATAAAGTTATAAAAATTTGTAGTTGACAACTTTTTGATTTGAAATCATCTTGTCAAAGAAAACTACATTTGAATTTCTAAAATTTGAAATTCAAATTTTGTAAATGACCTCGGATGGAGAAACTATCAAAATAAAAGTTGTAGATCCCAAAAAGTTATGAAATATTGTAGTTGACAACTTTTTGATTTGAAATCATCTAGTCAAGAAAAATGATGTTTGAATGTTCAAAAATTTAAAATTTGAATTTTTTAAACGACCTCGGATGGACAAACAACAAAAACAAAAGTTGTAGATCTCGAAAAGTTATGAAACTTTATAGTTGACAATTTTTTCATTTGAAATCATCTTGTCATGTAAAACTACGTTTGAATTTGTCAAATTTGAAATTCAAATTTTATAAACGACTTCGGATGGAAAAACTACCAAAATGAAAGTTGTAAATCTCAAAAGGTTATAAAACTTTGTAGTTGACAACTTTTTCATTTGAATTTGTTTATGGTTCTAAATACTTATTTCAAAATCAGATGAACATAAAATGACTAGACGAAAATCTCATTCGGACACAAACAGCTTGCAGGTGAAGTGGTTAGGGGCCAAAAATGCAATGCAGGAGGTCAGGGGTTTGAGCATCGGTGGCCACGAAGCGCACGTTTTTTGCGGGAAAAAGTGCGTGACTTGTGATTATTAAAAAAAATCGGTGCATTTTTTGGCTTTCCGGTGGGGCCTCACCCGGTATTAAAAAAATTTCCTATTTTTCAGTGTATTTTTTGGTTTTCCACATCACTGTCAGTTTCACATCAGTGTCGGTTTATAAGAATCGGTAGTGATGTCAACTCTCATCACTGCCGGTATGCCACTGTCGGTTCAAAATCCGATAGTGAAGGGAGTTTTTGAAGCGACAGTGATATCAAGCTAGGATAGTGTCTTATTTCTATTTAGCTTATTCACGATCGCAGCAATCTATATGGATTAAGATTTCTACGTATCTATATAACCACACATATGTCACATGATGATACACACATAGGTCAACTCCAGTTAGGTACCTGGCGACAGACAAATACATGAAGACACGAGTACACGAGATCGACACATGCATGCCCTAAATGGCAGCTTATTCATCCAATATAGGCAGTGTTCGGCTGGCTGGTCAGCCAACTCACGAAATCATTATTCATGTCTTGCTAAAATAATATTTTTTTCTCACAACAATCAGTCGGAACAGTATTTTTCAGTCCTGCCGAACAGGCCCATAGCTACTGTTGGATTTAGGCCCATGTTTGGCCTAATCTGAAAATTCCAAAGCATTCACAACCTATAGTCCCATATTGCTAATTCAAGAAGAGGTTGTCTTGCTTAAATATGGGAGTCTCCTCTCTATGCAAAATAGGTGAAAATAAGAGAGAAGGAGACTTGCTACACGCACGCGTAGCTCGCGCGCATTTTTCGCGTGAAAAATCACGTGACTTGTGACTTGCAACAAGCACGACGCGTACGTGTACAGCAGGCTATTATTTGTGCAATTTCTATTTTTTATGCTGAGCGTAATGGCGCTTCAATGTGATTGAAACTGCCGTTTTAAACAGTAATAAGGTGTGTCAGTTTCTGCTGTTTGATTGCAGCATTATCTGTCATTAAATTGGGCAGTTTTTACTGCTTGATGAAGGGAATTGATGCACTATAAAGGCCTATAAAATCAGGAGACGTCCTGGTTGAAGGGTACGGATTCACACGCTCACCTTCCCACTCGCTGTGCTGAGCTTCTCGCTGCTGCGCCTCGTCGACCTTTGAGTACGGCGTGCACCGGACTTGAAGAGAGCGGGATCTCCGAAACCACTGCCGCGAGACTCCTGCACGGGGCGGCAATCAGATTTTTGGGCAGCGTCTACACGCGACCGCTTGGTGATCTGCAACATTTACTTCAACATGTTCGACTACGTTTTGCGCGAGATCATTGAGTAATTTCCTTGCGCAATCCTGTTCTAGTCAGTATGTTGCATGTTTACTTGTGTTATGTGCTTGCATCATTTTTTATCTATGAGTTTTTCCTCCAAACAAAATCGAGAATGTATATTAGGCACTTATTTCCAACATTCCAAAAATCTGATTGTGCCTATTTCTGTGATCTAGCAATGACAAATAATGCATCTGATGCCATGAAACCTAAGAGGTTTGGAGGTGAGAACTTCCGCAGAT
Organism: Miscanthus floridulus; assembly: GCF_019320115.1. NCBI lineage: Eukaryota > Viridiplantae > Streptophyta > Magnoliopsida > Poales > Poaceae > Miscanthus > Miscanthus floridulus. The sequence continues at coordinate 158,220,593 of NC_089581.1, forward strand.
GGCAGACAAGGGCCAAGTTTTGGCTCATGTCATTGGGGCTGTGGTGGGTGATATACCCTGTGTTTCCCATCACAGAGAAACAGACCATGCAGTTTGAGAATGCGAATAACACCGCATTGGGCTGCATCCTCACCATTTTGGCGGATCAACTCTACGATGTGTATATGAATTACTCATCGGCCACCATGCTGTGGGAGGATTTGGAGCAAAAATATGCAGAAGCCGAAGCCGGTCGCTGGCTGTATGTATGCGAAAAGTTCTTTGATTTCAGCATGGACAGTGCTAAATCAATTATAACTCAAGCACACGACCTCCAGCTTCTGGTTGGCGAGATTGCACATTTGGGATGTGCTTTACCTCCAAAGTTTGTTGCAGCAGCGATTGTTGCTAAACTTCCTGCAGAGTGGCGTGATTTTGCTACAGCTCTGAAGCACAAAAGAGAAGAGATTTCTATTGAAGATCTCATTGCAGCTCTTGATGTGGAAGAGAAGGCAAGGGCAAAAGATGTAAGTGGATTTTCAAGAAAAAGATGAGACCAGATGGCACGATTGAAAAATATAAAGCGAGGCTTGTGGCCAAAGGCTTTACCCAGAAAGAAGGAGAAGATTATTTTGACACCTATTCACCTATGGCCAGGTTAACCACCATTAGGGTGCTCATTGCATTAGCTGCTTCCTATGGTCTACACATTCATCAAATGGATGTAAAGACAGCTTTTCTTAACGGAGAGTTGGAGGAAGAAATCTATATGGAGCAACCTGATGATTTTGTGGCTAAGGGATAGGAGGGTAAAGTTTGCAGATTGTTAAAATCATTATATGGCCTAAAACAAGCACCCAAACAATGGCATGAAAAATTTGATCAAACCTTAACTTCTGTTGGTTTTGTTGTAAACGAAGCAGATAAGTGTGTATACTATCGCCATGGTGGGGGTCAAACAGTGATCTTGTGCTTGTATGTGGATGATATACTCATATTTGGGACTAACACTGCCGTGATTGACGAGGTCAAATCATTCTTATCTTCATGCTTCGACATGAAGGATCTGGGTGAAGCAAGTGTTATCATGAATATTAAGTTGATCAAAAATGAGAATGGGATTATTCTAAATCAATCTCATTATGTGGAAAAAATACTATGTCGCTTTGGCTTTGAGAATGCCAAAGTATCCCCTACGCCCTACGATGCTAGTGTAAAGCTAAGGACAAATAAAGGCGAAGGGTTGGACCATTTGAGATATTCACAAATAATTGGGTCCCTCTTGTATCTCGCTGGTGCAACACGTCCCGATATATCTTTTGCTGTGAGCAAATTAAGTCATTTTACTTCTAATCCAGGGAAGGATCATTGGGATGCACTGGAGAGAGTGCTACGTTACCTGAGAGGTACAATCGAATATGGAATTCACTATACTGGTTATCCATCTGTATTGGAAGGATATAGTGATTCCAATTGGATTTCTGATGCGGATGCAATTAAAGCCACGAGTGGCTATGTTTTTACACTAGCAGGTGCTGCAGTTACATGGAGGTCATGTAAACAGACCATTTTGACTGCGGTCGACCATGGAAGCTGAGCTTGTAGCACTTGACACGGCTACTGTTGAGGCCGAGTGGCTAAGAGAGCTACTCATGGACTTGCCACTGGTAGAGAAACCAGTTTCAGCAATCCTTATGTACTAGTGACAACCAAACGGTATTGATCAAAGTTACGAGTACTAAGGATAATTCGAAGTCCTCGAGACATGTGAAGCGGAGGCTTAAATCTATTAGAAAGCTAAAAAACTCCGGAGTAATTGCTGTGAATTATATTCGCAGTGAGAAAAATCTAGCAGATCCCTTTACAAAAGGGCTTGCACGGACTAGCGATTTCTGTTGCAAACTTAGGACATGGGGTTGAGACCCATTTAGTTGCAAAGTAATGGCAACTCATTTCCTTTGATAGGAGATCCCTGATTTGGAAAATGAGAAAAACAAGTTACTGTTGTAACAGGGAGTACAGACTGTTAAAAAAAAATAAAAATTACCCATGTTCCATGTAATGTACTCTCTTCTGTATGGAAGGCTGGCTATTATGCCTTAATGTATTCTAGTGTCCACCGAGGGAAAAGGTATCGTCCTACAGGATACCTAAAATGAATACACCTATGTGAGCTAAACTGTTAGGTCGCAGTTCATGAGAGTGGGGTACTCTTTGGAAAGCTCATGAGAAGATCGAGGAGCAAGACCTTTAAAAGCTCCGTTTGGACTTGGCGTTCTTGTAGCCTAGTACCAGTTGGATCTTCAAGAGAAATCTGACAGCAAAAAGCTATGAATTCAAGGCTTAGTCCATTCACAAGCTGCTGGAAGATGGACCTGGTTGATCTAGGTGTAAGTTCAACCCGTACGGGACTTATACTGAAAATCTGGTATATATAAAGAATGTTCAGTACAGCAGCTTTGGAATTGGTGGGGGATTGTTGGATTTAGGCCCATGTTTGGCCTAATCTGAAAATTCCAAAGCATGCACAACCTATAGTCCCATATTGCTAATTCAAGGAGAGGTTGCCTTGCTTAAATATGGGAGTCTCCTCTCTATGCAAAATAGGTGAAAATGAGAGAGAAGGAGACTGTTGCTACACGCACGCGTAGCTCGCGCGCATTTTTCGCGTGAAAAATCGCGTGACTTGTGACTTGCGACGAGCGCGACGCGTACGTGTACAGCAGGCTATTATTTGTGCAGTTTCTATTTTTTATGCTGAGCGTAATGGCGCTTCAATGTGATTGAAACTGCCGTTTTAAACAGTAATAAGGTGTGTCAGTTTCTGCTGTTTGATTGCAGCATTTTCTGTCATTAAATTGGGCAGTTTTTACTGCTTGATGAAGGGAATTGATGCACTATGAAGGCCTATAAAACCAGGAGACGTCCTGGTTGAAGGGTACGGATTCACACGCTCACCTTCCCACTCGCTGTGCTGAGCTTCTCGCTGCTGCGCCTCGTCGACCTTTGAGTACGGCGTGCACCGGACTTGAAGAGAGCGGGATCTCCGAAACCACTGCCGCGAGACTCCTGCACGGGGCGGCAATCAGGTTTTTGGGCAGCGTCTACACGCGATCGCTTGGTGATCTGCAACATCTACTTCAACACGTTCGACTACGTTTTGCGCGGGATCATTGAGTAATTTCCTTGCGCAATCCTGTTCTAGTCAGTATGTTGCATGTTTACTTGTGTTATGTGCTTGCATCATTTTTTATCTATGAGTTTTCCTCCAAACAAAATCTGAAATGTATATTAGGCACTTATTTCCAATATTCCAAAAACCTGATTATGCCTATTTCTGTGATCTAGCAATGGCAAATAATGCATCTGATGCCATGAAACCTGAGAGGTTTAGAGGTGAGAACTTCCGCAGATGGCAGACAAGGGCCAAGTTTTGGCTCATGTCATTGGGGCTATGGTGGGTGAAATACCCTGTGTTTCCCATCACAGAGGAACAGACCATGCAGTTTGAGAATACGAATAACACCGCATTGGGCTACATCCTCACCATTTTGGCGGATCAACTCTATGATGTGTATATGAATTACTCATCGGCCACCATGCTGTGGGAGGATTTGGAGCAAAAATATGCAGAAGCCGAAGCCGGTCGCTGGCTGTATGTATGCGAAAAGTTCTTTGATTTTAGCATGGACAGTGCTAAATCAATTGTAACTCAAGCACACGACCTCCAGCTTCTGGTTGGCGAGATTGCACATTTGGGATGTGCTTTACCTCCAAAGTTTGTTGCAGCAGCGATTGTTGCTAAACTTCCTACAGAGTAGCGTGATTTTGCTACAGCTCTGAAGCACAAAAGAGAAGAGATTTCTATTGAAGATCTCATTGCAGCTCTTGATGTGGAAGAGAAGGCAAGGGCAAAAGATGTAAGTGGATTTTCAAGAAAAAGATGAGACCGGATGGCACGATTGAAAAATATAAAGCGAGGCTTGTGGCCAAAGGCTTTACCCAGAAAGAAGGAGAAGATTATTTTGACACCTATTCACCTATGGCCAGGTTAACCACTATTAGGGTGCTCATTGCATTAGCTGCTTCCTATGGTCTACACATTCATCAAATGGATCTAAAGACAGCTTTTCTTAACGGAGAGTTGGAGGAAGAAATCTATATGGAGCAACCTGATGGTTTTGTGGCTAAGGGACAGGAGGGTAAAGTTTGCAGATTGTTAAAATCATTATATGGCCTAAAACAAGCACCCAAACAATGGCATGAAAAATTTGATCAAACCTTCACTTCTGCTGGTTTTGTTGTAAACAAAGCAGATAAGTGTGTATACTATCGCCATGGTGGGGTCAAACAGTGATCTTGTGCTTGTATGTGGATGATATACTCATATTTGGGACTAACACTGCCGTGATTGACGAGGTCAAATCATTCTTATCTTCATGCTTCGACATGAAGGATCTAGGGTGAAGCAAGTGTTATCCTGAATATTAAGTTGATCAAAAATGAGAATGGGATTATTCTAAATCAATCTCATTATGTGGAAAAAATACTGTGTCGCTTTGGCTTTGAGAATGCCAAAGTATCCCCTACGCCCTACTGATGCTAGTGTAAAGCTAAGGACAAATAAAGGCGAAGGGTTGGACCATTTGAGATATTCACAAATAATTGGGTCCCTCTTGTATCTCGCTGGTGCAACACGTCCTGATATATCTTTTGCTGTGAGCAAATTAAGTCGTTTTACTTCTAATCCAGGGAAGGATCATTGGGATGCACTGGAGAGAGTGCTACATTACCTAAGAGGTACAATCGAATATGGAATTCACTATACTGGTTATCCATCTGTATTGGAAGGATATAGTGATTCCAATTGGATTTCTGATGCGGATGCAATTAAAGCCACGAGTGGCTATGTTTTTACACTAGCAGGTGCTGCAGTTACATGGAGGTCATGTAAATAGACCATTTTGACGTGGTCGACCATGGAAGCTGAGCTTGTAGCACTTGACATGGCTACTGTTGAGGTCGAGTGGCTAAGAGAGCTACTCATGGACTTCTCACTGGTAGAGAAACCAGTTCCGGCAATCCTTATGTACTGTGACAACCAAACAGTATTGATCAAAGTTACGAGTACTAAGGATAATTCGAAGTCCTCGAGACATGTGAAGCGGAGGCTTGAAATCTGTTAGAAAGCTAGAAAAACTCCGGAGTAATTGCTGTGAATTATATTCGTAGTGAGAAAAATCTAGCAGATCCCTTTACAAAAGGGCTTGCACGGACAGCGATTTCTGTTGCAAACTTGGACATGGGGTTGAGACCCATTTAGTTGCAAAGTAATGGCAACTCATTTTCCTTTGATAGGAGATCCCTGATTTGGAAAATGAGAAAAACAAGTTACTGTTGTAACAGGGAGTACAGACTGTTTAAAAAAATTAAAATTACCCATGTTCCATGTAATGTACTCTCTTCTGTATGGAAGGCTGGCTATTATGCCTTAATGTATTCTAGTGTCCACCAAGGGAAAAGGTATCGTCCTACTAGGATACCTAAAATGAATACACCTATGTGAGCTAAACTGTTAGGTCGCAGTTCATGAGAGTGGGGTACTCTTTGGAAAGCTCATGAGAAGATCGAGGAGCAAGACCTTTAAAAGCTCCGTTTGGACTTGGCGTTCTTGCAGCCTAGTACCAGTTGCATCTTTAAGAGAAATCTGACAGCAAAAAGCTATGAATTCAAGGCTTAGTCCATTCACAAGCTGCTGGAAGATGGACCTGGTTGATCTAGGTGTAAGTTCAACCTGTACGGGACTTATACTGAAAATCTGGTATATATAAAGAGTGTTCAGTACAGCAGCTTTGGAATTGGTGGGGGATTGTTGGATTTAGGCCCATGCTTGGCCTAATCTGAAAAATCTAAAGCATGCACAACCTATAGTCCCATATTGCTAATTCAAGGAGAGGTTGCCTTGCTTAAATATGGGAGTCTCCTCTCTATGCAAAATAGGTGAAAATGAGAGAGAAGGAGACTGTTGCTACACGCACGCGTAGCTCGCGTGCATTTTTCGCGTGAAAAATCGCGTGACTTGTGACTTGCGACGAGCGCGACGCGTACGTGTACAACAGGCTATTATTTGTGCAGTTTCTATTTTTTATGCTGAGCGTAATGGTGTTTCAATGTGATTGAAACTTCTGTTTTAAATAGTAATAAGGTGTGTCAGTTTCTGCTGTTTGATTGCAGCATTTTCTGTCATTAAATTGGGCAGTTTTTACTGCTTGATGAAAGGAATTGATGCACTATGAAGGCCTATAAAACTAGGAGACGTCCTGGTTGAAGGGTACGGATTCACACGCTCACCTTCCCACTCGCTGTGCTGAGCTTCTCGCTGCTGCGCCTCGTTGACCTTTGAGTACGGCGTGCACCGGACTTGAAGAGAGCGGGATCTCCGAAACCACTGCCATGAGACTCCTGCATGGGGCGGCAATCAGGTTTTTGGGCAGTGTCTACACGCGACCGCTTGGTGATCTGCAATATCTACTTCAACACGTTCAACTACGTTTTGCGCGGGATCATTGAGTAATTTCCTTGCGCAATCCTATTCTAGTCAGTATGTTGCATGTTTACTTGTGTTATGTACTTGCATTATTTTTTATCTATGAGTTTTTCCTCCAAACAAAATCTGGAATGTATATTAGGCACTTATTTCCAACATTCCAAAAACCTGATTGTGCCTATTTCTGTGATCTAGCAATGGCAAATAATGCATCTGATGCCATGAAACCTGAGAGGTTTGGAGGTGAGAACTTCCGCAGATGGCAGACAAGGGCCAAGTTTTGGCTCATGTCATTGGGGCTGTGGTGGGTGATATACCCTGTGTTTCCCATCACAGAGGAACAGACCATGTAGTTTGAGAATGCGAATAACACCGCATTGGGCTGCATCCTCACCATTTTGGCGGATCAACTCTATGATGTGTATATGAATTACTCATCGGCCACCATGCTGTGGGAGGATTTGGAGCAAAAATATGCAGAAGCCGAAGCCGGTCGCTGGCTGTATGTATGCGAAAAGATCTTTGATTTCAGCATGGACAGTGCTAAATCAATTGTAACTCAAGCACACGACCTCCAGCTTCTGGTTGGCGAGATTGCACATTTGGGATGTGCTTTACCTCCAAAGTTTGTTGCAGCAGCGATTGTTGCTAAACTTCCTGCAGAGTGGCGTGATTTTGCTACAGCTCTGAAGCACAAAAGAGAAGAGATTTCTATTGAAGATCTCATTACAGCTCTTAATGTGGAAGAGAAGGCAAGGGCAAAAGATGTGCAGGTGAAGAACGTGCAGAACAGTGCCAATTTTGTTCAAAACAAGAAACAATTTAACAAGAAGAAGGGTCCCAAGGCGAATAAGGTTACTAGCTTTAAAAAGAAGAAAACAGAGAAGAAGGATCTGAAAAATCTCACCTATTTTGTGTGCGGTAATCCTGGTCACTTTGCCAAGGATTGTTCCGACCGCAAGGACAGGACCACTGAACTGAGCAAAAAGTTCACTAATGTGACCATTGGCGAGGCCATCGACTTCAGGAGGGGACGGTAAATCTCCTGTTGTTATTCTGCATTTAGTCTATCGACTGGTGGGTTGATACTGGTGCAAATGTTCACGTGTGTTCTGATGCTTCCTTGTTTTCTTCATATCAGGCAGCAGGGACTTCCAGCGTCCTAATGGGAAATGGAACGCGTGCTTCTATTCTTGGTGTTGGTACGGTAGATCTGAAGCTCACTTCAGGGAAAACCATCCAATTGAAGAATGTCCAGCACGCACCTACGATAAACAAGAACCTGCTGAGTGGGTCTCTCCTGTGTAGGAGTGGTTATAAGCTAGTATTCGAGTCGAATAAAGTTGTAGTGTCTAAATTTGGGGCTTTTATAGGAAAAGGCTATGACAGCAGAGGCTTGTTCCGCCTAAGTACTATGGATTCTTGTTATAGTTTGAATATTACTACTAGTTTGAATAAAAATTCTGCTGATGTATGGCATTCGAGGTTCTGTCATGTTGGTTTTGATACAATTGCTAGAATGTCCAAATCTGAGTTAATTCCTAAATGTGACATAGTCAAGAATTCTATGTGCCAAACTTTGTGTGCAAGCAAAACAACCTCGAAAACCTTTTAAGGCATTAGAGTCTGAGAAGAATCTGGCACCACTAGATTGATCCATTCTGATTTATGTGAGATGAATGGAGTTTTGACTAAAGGAGGAAAAAAGTATTTTCTTACTTTTATTGATGATGCAACACGTTACTGTTATGTTTACTTGCTGAAGTCTAAGGATGAAGCGCTAAACTATTTTAGAATATATAAGGCAGAGGTTGAGAACCAGTTAGAAAAGAAGATTAAGAGACTTAGAGATGATCGGGGAGGAGAGTATATCTCTAATGATTTTTCTAATTTCTATTCTGAGCATGGGATTATCCATGAATTTACACCACCCTATTCACCACAATCAAATGGTGTAGCTGAGAGGAAAAACCGATCACTTACAGATTTGGTGAACGCCTTATTAGAGAGTGCCGGTATGCCAAAGATGTGGTGGGGGAAGCAATCTTGACTATAAATTTTGTGCTCAATAGAGTTATCACCAAGAGAAGTGACATAACTCTATACGAGGCAAGGAGGGGCAGAAAACCCAATGTCAACTTTCTGCGAACGTGGGGATGTTTGGCGAAAGTCAACATTCCAGAGCCGAAAAAAGGAAACTTGGGCCAAAAACAGTCGATTGCATTTTTATAGGATACGCTCAGAATAGTCCTGCCTATAGATTCTTGGTAGTTAAATCCGATACTCCAGAGACTATAGTAGATACAATAATGGAGTCTAAGGATGTTACTTTCTTTAAGGATATCTTTCCTATGAGACCAAGTAGTAGTACTGATGAGTACAGGCCCGATCTTCCGAGAGGTAGCCGGTAAGTTCGATTTGTGGAGATCTCGATGTTGGCGATCCGGCTTCAAATCAGACACGATTCGAACCCTGCAACCGTTACACCACTGCTCTGTTGGTTATCAACCAAGCACAACTTGATTAACCTCGCCAAGAAGGCTTTTCCTGCAAGCGAATCGAAGAGCACAAGCAAGAAGGTAAAACACGCAATCTGAAATTGCAAATATGAATGACGCAAATATCAATAAGGATTCAAGAACTCAGTTCCAAAGGACTAATCGACATAGTGGAGGAGATCAAGAACGGGGGCCCCTAGATCACTGTAAAAGGATTTGTCACCACAGTTATAATGAACGATTCAGTTCCTCGATGGAAAACTAAACTCTAAATAAAACCCAATTGTGTAGCGGCGGCGGCGGCTGTGTTTATAGTCTAAGACTCGACCTAGGGTTGGGGATGGCCAGGGGTTGGGTGCCCACAACTTGGGCTTAAGGCCCGACACGATACATGGCCAAGTTGGCCCAAATAGGTGATGCAGCACCTTGCCGTGGTCACATAGAATGATCCACGGACCTTCTAGAGCTGGGACTAGATCCAAAACGACGGTGTCATCGTCCCCTTTCCAACGCATCCAAGAACGGCCCGTTTCGATGTCGTATGAGGAAGTTATGACCGAAACAGTGACGACGTGTCTACTGAATCCGAGGGCAACGTGGCAGCTGAGTTCGGAACGAATTAGAACTTAGGGAAGACCATGGCGTCGGTGTGTCCAGCATGGCGATGTCCTCATCATCCTCCCCTTCTCAAATTGGAGTCATCCTCGACTCCATCTTGGCGATGTCCTCATCATCCCCTCCTTGTAGAATTGGAGTCGTCCTCGACTCTATCCCATCATCAGCGAACTCCTGCAAAAGGTTAGTGACAGCAGGCAATGCACCAGACATAAAAGGTTGACAAAACATAGTATAACATGGTGCATCAGGATTATCACATAACTCAGCAGTAGCAGGAGTTGTAGCAAGAAAGCACCTCTTTTTAACTTAATCCCATTATTTTTAGCAATGTCTGTTGGAGGTTTATTTTTGATCTCATTAGCATATTTAATAATATCCGTAGGAGACAAAGGCAGCAATATAATTTTCTTGTCCTTATGTATGATAGTGTATGTATTAGTTCTACCATGGTGTAAAGCATCATTATCAAATTCCCATGGGCGACCTAACAAAATGGAACAAGCTTGCATAGGGACAACATCAAAATCAGCAGTATCATGATAAGAGCCTGTGAAAAAGCTAATGCATGCTGATTTAGTTACCTTAGTCTTACCACTATTATTGAACCATTGAAGTTTATATGGATACGAATATTGTCGTGTGGTCAAGCCAAGCTTGTCAACCAAATCTGAACTCACCAAGTTGTTGCAACTCCCGCTATCAATGATAGTGAGAACACGACAACCCTGCACAATGAGATACATGTGGAACAAATTGTGGCGTTGGATCTTCATCTCTTCTTCATGACCCACACGTGTACTCAACACACGCTGCACAAGAAGGCTAGGGTAGTCTGCGGCAGCAGCCATGGAGTCAATGGTGATGGCCTCCTTGTCATGATCACCCTCGGTGGGATCTGCATCAATGTTAGCAGCAAGGGCTAAATCATCTTCAACATCACTAGCACTTACATATCCATCCTCGGGTAGCAATGAAAGCGTGATGACTGGGGCATTCCTTCATGACATGTCCCATGCCTTTGCATCGGTGGCAAATGATTTTAGAGCTGGACGAGGAGGAGCTAGTAGAAGCACTCGGAGTGCCACCTTTCTTCAGCTGTGGAAACTGCACATTAGACAATTTACTTACCTCGGAAGAAAATGGAGGTGTAGATGGCTGTGGTGCAACAGGAAGCTTGGGCGTCTCCGACTCGGAACGCTGTTGAAAATTCCTCCCATTGTTAGACCTGAAAGGCTGGTGTTGTTTGCATCCCTGTACTTCTCGTTCGGCCTTAATAGCAAGATGATACAATTGGGAAAAATTGCGCCATTCTTTGTAATCAAGTATGTTCTGTATATCATGGTTTAAACCACCAAAAAATCTAGCACTAGCATCATCATCATCTTCATTTATACCACAACGTGCTAAACCAATAAGCAATTCTTGATAGTATGCTTCTACTCCTTTATCACCTTGTTTTAAAGTTTGTAGTTTCAAACGTAAATCACGTTGGTAATAAGGTGGAACAAAATGAGATTTCATATGTTGCTTTAAAACATTCCAAGTTTGAGGCACAGCAGCAGCATTATTGGCATTGCAAAGATCACTCCACCAGAACAAAGCAAAATTAGTAAACTCACTAGTAGCAAGTCTAACTCTATACTTAGCAGGAACATTATGAGAATCAAATTTTTGTTGAACAGCAAGCTCCCAATCTAAATATGCCTCTAGATCAACATTACCAGCAAAAGGAGGTAGACTAAATTTAATTTTAGCAAAAGTATCATTATTACCATGATTATTACCTGCCATACCACGACGATTGAAGTTGAGGCGGCGACGGGCACCACCGTCAGCATATACATCTTCATCACCAAAAGCAACCGCATCTTCATCATCAGCACGATAAGGTGGAGGGCGTTGCTCAAGCTGTTCAATGCGGGTGACCAGATTGTTCACGTTGCGCGTCAGCTCGGTCATAAGATTGCGTTGTTCAGTCATGAACGTTGCAAGCTCGCCCTTGGACACGCACTCATTGAAGTCCGTCGGAGTTCCTGCACATGGTTAGAAGATAGAAAAAGACAACACCAAAGTATTATCGCTATCAACTAAAGGAAACAAGTGGTGGTGATGGTGGTGAAAGTGGAATGCAAAATCACAAGCGGCTTACCACCCCGGATTTTTCCAAAAGGCACTAGTAGGAAACAAACTTTTTTTTACTATTTTTTTATACTTTTCTCTGAACAAGGATCACAAGAGATGCAACCACAAAAATTGGCACCTACAACTGAGGTGGGATGTGGTCTACAGAAATTCAGCATGTTCTCTGAAAAGCGTGCAAAAACTTTGACAAATTTTTTTTCTATATTTTCCTGAATTTTTTTGGCAATTCTGAGGAAACCAAATAAGGCGAAGCCAAGTTTGGGTCGGGTCCAAATGGTGTCAAGAAGCTGCACAAAAAATTTCAGATTTTTCTGATAAACGAGCGAAAAGTTATGCCTGTTTACCGAAGGTATCTCAAGGTATGTTTTCCGGGAGGCACAACACGGCGGCGGCAGTTAGGGCAAAGCGTCCCTAAACTCTAACACCGATCACAGCAGTAGGTATTCGCCTGATGATGTAAGGAGGGCTACGATGCAGGCAAAATAAGAGCGGCTGGCAACCTATCTAGGGTTTGCGCGGCGGCGAGAAGTTACACAAGGCGGCTAGCGGGGTAAGTCGAGTAATGTGGTGGCTTCGACTTGTTGTTTGGGAACGGTGGATGGGATAGCGGCGGAAAACAAAATCACAGCAACGGGCGATTGAACTACGACCACGAACACAATCCTAAACCAGCAACAAGACTCGACCACGGACACAAACTCAACAACACGAATCTAAAACGAAATTGCAAAGGCACAAAGGGCAATAGGACAGCGGAAATTGAAATATTTTTGGGCTTTTTGTGGACTCTAGGTAATGAACAAATATGAATCTAAGGCAAACGAGATTATACCTCGTGGGAAACCTGAAATATCTGATACCAATTGATGAGTACAGGCCCGATCTTCCGGGAGGTAGCCAGTAAGTTCGATTTGTGGAGATCTCGACGTTGGCGATCCGGCTTCAAATCAGACACGATTCGAACCCTGCAACCATTACACCACTGCTCCGTTGGTTATCAACCAAGCACAACTTGATTGACCTCGCCAAGAAGGCTTTTCCTACAAGCGAATCGAAGAGCACAAGCAAGAAGGTAAAACACGCAATCTGAAATTGCAAATATGAATGACGCGAATATCAATAAAGGATTCAAGAACTCAATTCCAAAGGACTAATCGACACAGTGGAGGAGATCAAGAACGGGGGCCCTGGATCACTGTAAAAGGATTTGTCACCACAATTACAATGAACGATTCAGTTCCTCGATGGAAAACTAAACTCTAAATAAAACCCAATTGTGTAGCAGCGGCGGTGGCTGTGTTTATAGTCTAAGACTTGACCTAGGGTTGGGGACGGCCAGGGGTTGGGCGCCCACAACTTGGGCTTAAGGCCCGACACGATACATGGCCAAGTTGGGCCAAATAGGTGACGCAGCACCTTGCCGTGGTCACACAGAATGATCCACGGACCTCCTGGAGCTGGGACCAGATCCAAAACGACGGCGTTGTCGTCCCCTTTCCAACGCATCCAAGAACGGCCCGTTTCGATGTCGTATGAGGAAGTTATGATCGAAACAGTGACGACGTGTCTGCTGAATCCGAGGGCGACGTGGCAGCTGAGTTGGGAACAAATTGGAACTTGGGGAAGACCATGGCGTCGGAGTGTCCAACATGGCGATGTCCTCATCAAGTACTTTAGAAAATCTGGATGCAACCATTCCTAACTCTGAACAAGTTGAGAACATACCTCTGCGAGAGAATAATGAGGAGGATAACAATTCAGACATCACTCCGCGCAGGAGTAAGAGACAAAAGGTTCAGAAATCTTTTGTAGATGACTTTATTGTATACCTTGTGGATGATGTGCCTACAACTCTGGCTGATGCTTATGCGTCTTCGGATGCTGACTATTGGAAAGAGGCAGTCCGTAGCGAGATGGACTCCATCATGACAAATGAGACTTGGGAAATCACTGAACGTCCTGTTGGGTGCAAACCTATTGGATGTAAGTGGATTTTCAAGAAAAAGATGAGACCGGATGGCACGATTGAAAAATATAAAGCGAGGCTTGTGGCCAAAGGCTTTACCCAGAAAGAAGGAGAAGATTATTTTGACACCTATTCACCTGTGGCCAGGTTAACCACCATTAGGGTGCTCATTGCATTAGCTGCTTCCTATGGTCTACACATTCATCAAATGGATGTAAAGACAGCTTTTCTTAACGGAGAGTTGGAGGAAGAAATCTATATGGAGCAACCTGATGGTTTTGTGGCTAAGGGACAGGAGGGTAAAGTTTGCAGATTGTTAAAATCATTATATGGCCTAAAACAAGCACCCAAACAATGGCATGAAAAATTTGATCAAACCTTAACTTCTGCTGGTTTTGTTGTAAACGAAGCAGATAAGTGTGTATACTATCGCCATGGTGGGGGTCAAACAGTGATCTTGTGCTTGTATGTGGATGATATACTCATATTTGGGACTAACACTGCCGTGATTGACGAGGTCAAATCATTCTTATCTTCATGCTTCGACATGAAGGATCTGGGTGAAGCAAGTGTTATCCTGAATATTAAGTTGATCAAAAATGAGAATGGGATTATTCTAAATCAATCTCATTATGTGGAAAAAATACTGTGTCGCTTTGGCTTTGAGAATGCCAAAGTATCCCCTACGCCCTACGATGCTAGTGTAAAGCTAAGGACAAATAAAGGCGAAGGGTTGGACCATTTGAGATATTCACAAATAATTGGGTCCCTCTTGTATCTCGCTGGTGCAACACGTCTCGATATATCTTTTGCTGTGAGCAAATTAAGTCGTTTTACTTCTAATCCAAGGAAGGATCATTGGGATGCACTGGAGAGAGTGCTACGTTACCTGAGAGGTACAATCGAATATGGAATTCACTATACTGGTTATCCATCTGTATTGGAAGGATATAGTGATTCCAATTGGATTTCTGATGCGGATGCAATTAAAGCCACGAGTGGCTATGTTTTTACACTAGCAGGTGCTGCAGTTATATGGAGGTCATGTAAACAGACCATTTTGACACGGTCGACCATGGAAGCTGAGCTTGTAGCACTTGATACGGCTACTGTTGAGGCCGAGTGGCTAAGAGAGCTACTCATGGACTTGCCACTGGTAGAGAAAACAGTTTCAGCAATCCTTATGTACTATGACAACCAAACGGTATTGATCAAAGTTACGAGTACTAAGGATAATTCGAAGTCCTCGAGACATGTGAAGCGGAGGCTTAAATCTGTTAGAAAGCTGAAAAACTCCGGAGTAATTGCTGTGAATTATATTCGCAGTGAGAAAAATCTAGCAGATCCCTTTAAAAAGGGCTTGCACGGACAGCGATTTCTGTTGCAAACTTGGACATGGGGTTGAGACCCATTTAGTTGCAAAGTAATGGCAACTCATTTCCTTTGATAGGAGATCTCTGATTTGGAAAATGAGAAAAACAAGTTACTGTTGTAACAGGGAGTACAGACTGTTTAAAAAAAATTAAAATTACCCATGTTCTATGTAATGTACTCTCTTCTGTATGGAAGGCTGGCTATTATGCCTTAATGTATTCTAGTGTCCACCGAGGGAAAAGGTATCGTCCTACAGGATACCTAAAATGAATACACCTATGTGAGCTAAACTGTTAGGTCGCAGTTCATGAGAGTGGGGTACTCTTTGGAAAGCTCATGAGAAGATCGAGGAGCAAGACCTTTAAAAGCTCCGTTTGGACTTGGCGTTCTTGCAGCCTAGTACCAGTTGGATCTTTAAGAGAAATCTGACAGCAAAAAGCTATGAATTCAAGGCTTAGTCCATTCACAAGCTGCTGGAAGATGGACCTGGTTGATCTAGGTGTAAGTTCAACCCGTACGGGACTTATACTAAAAATCTGGTATATATAAAGAGTGTTCAGTACAGCAGCTTTGGAATTGGTGGGGGATTGTTGGATTTAGGCCCATGTTTGGCCTAATCTGAAAATTCCAAAGCATGCACAACCTATAGTCCCATATTGCTAATTCAAGGAGAGATTACCTTGCTTAAATATGAGAGTCTCCTCTCTATGCAAAATAGGTGAAAATGAGAGAGAAGGAGACTGTTGCTACACGCACGCGTAGCTCGTGCGCATTTTTCGCGTGAAAAATCGTGTGACTTATGACTTGCGACGAGCGCGACGCGTACGTGTATAGCAGGCTATTATTTGTGCAGTTTCTATTTTTTATACTGAGCGTAATGGCGCTTCAATGTGATTGAAACTGCCGTTTTAAACAGTAATAAGGTGTGTCAGTTTCTGCTATTTGATTGTAGCATTTTCTGTCATTAAATTGGGTAGTTTTTACTGCTTGATGAAGGGAATTGATGCACTATGAAGGCCTATAAAACTAGGAGACGTCCTGGTTAAAGGGTACGGATTCACACGCTCACCTTCCCACTCGCTGTGCTGAGCTTCTCGCTGCTACGCCTCGTCGACCTTTGAGTACGGCGTGCACCGGACTTGAAGAGAGCGGGATCTCTGAAACCACTGCCGCGAGACTCCTGCACAGGGCGGCAATCAGGTTTTTGGGCAGCGTCTACACGCGACCGCTTGGTGATCTGCAACATCTACTTCAACACGTTCGACTACGTTTTGCGCGGGATCATTGAGTAATTTCCTTGCGCAATCCTGTTCTAGTCAGTATGTTGCATGTTTACTTGTGTTATGTGCTTGCATTATTTTTTATCTATGAGTTTTTCCTCCAAACAAAATTTAGAATGTATATTAGGCACTTATTTCCAACATTCCAAAAACCTGATTGTGCCTATTTTTGTGATCTAGCAATGGCAAATAATGCATCTGATGCCATGAAACCTGAGAGGTTCGGAGGTGAGAACTTCCGCAAATGGCAGACAAGGGCCAAGTTTTGGCTCATGTCATTGGGGCTGTGGTGGGTGATATACCCTGTGTTTCCCATCATAGAGGAACAGACCATGTAGTTTGAGAATGCGAATAACACCGCATTGGGCTGCATCCTCACCATTTTGGCGGATCAACTCTATGATGTGTATATGAATTACTCATCGGCCACCATGCTGTGGGAGGATTTGGAGCAAAAATATGCAGAAGCCGAAGCCGGTCGCTGGCTGTATGTATGCGAAAAGATCTTTGATTTCAGCATGGACAGTGCTAAATCAATTGTAACTCAAGCACACGACCTCCAGCTTCTGGTTGGCGAGATTGCACATTTGGGATGTGCTTTACCTCCAAAGTTTGTTGCAGCAGCGATTGTTGCTAAACTTCCTGCAGAGTGGTGTGATTTTGCTACAGCTCTGAAGCACAAAAGAGAAGAGATTTCTATTGAAGATCTCATTACAGCTCTTGATGTGGAAGAGAAGGCAAGGGGAAAAGATGTGCAAGTGAAGAACGTGTAGAACAGTGCCAATTTTGTTCAAAACAAGAAACAATTTAACAAGAAGAAGGGTCCCAAGGCGAATAAGGTTACTAGCTTTAAAAAGAAGAAAACAGAGAAGAAAACAGAGAAGAAGGATCTAAAAAATCTCACCTATTTTGTGTGCGGTAATCCTGGTCACTTTGCCAAGGATTGTTCCGACCGCAAGGACAGGACCACTAAACTGAGCAAAAAGTTCACTAATGTGACCATTGGCGAGGCCTCGACTTCAGGAGGGTACGGTAAATCTCCTGTTGTTTATTCTGCATTTTAGTCTATCGACTGGTGGGTTGATACTGGTGCAAATGTTCACGTGTGTTCTGATGCTTCCTTGTTTTCTTCATATCAGGCAGCAGGGACTTCCAGCGTCCTAATGGGAAATGGAACGCGTGCTTCTATTCTTGGTGTTGGTACGGTAGATCTGAAGCTCACTTTAGGGAAAACCATCCAATTGAAGAATGTCCAGCACGCACCTGCGATAAACAAGAACCTGCTGAGTGGGTCTCTCCTGTGTAGGAGTGGTTATAAGCTAGTATTCGAGTCGAATAAAGTTGTAGTGTCTAAATTTGGGGCTTTTATAGGAAAAGGCTATGACAGCGGAGGCTTGTTCCGCCTAAGTACTATGGATTCTTGTTATAGTTTGAATATTACTACTAGTTTGAATAAAAATTCTGCTGATGTATGGCATTCGAGGTTCTGTCATGTTGGTTTTGATACAATTGCTAGAATGTCCAGATCTGAGTTAATTCCTAAATGTGACATAGTCAAGAATTCTATGTGCCAAACTTGTGTGCAAGCAAAACAACCTCGAAAACCTTTTAAGGCATTAGAGTCTGAGAAGAATCTGGCACCACTAGATTTGATCCATTCTGATTTATGTGAGATGAATGGAGTTTTGACTAAAGGAGGAAAAAAGTATTTTCTTACTTTTATTGATGATGCAACACGTTACTGTTATGTTTACTTGCTGAAGTCTAAGGATGAAGCGCTGAACTATTTTAGAATATATAAGGCAGAGGTTGAGAACCAGTTAGAAAAGAAGATTAAGAGACTTAGAGATGATCGGGGAGGAGAGTATATCTCTAATGATTTTTCTAATTTCTATTCTGAGCATGGGATTATCCATGAATTTACACCACCCTATTCACCACAATCAAATGGTGTAGCTGAGAGGAAAAACCGGTCACTTACAGATTTGGTGAACGCCTTATTAGAGAGTGCCGGTATGCCAAAGATGTGGTGGGGGAAGCAATCTTGACTGTAAATTTTGTGCTCAATAGAGTTATCACCAAGAGAAGTGACATAACTCCATACGAGGCAAGGAGGGGCAGAAAACCCAATGTCAACTTTCTGCGAACGTGGGGATGTTTGGCGAAAGTCAACATTCCAGAGCCGAAAAAAGGAAACTTGGGCCAAAAACAGTCGATTGCATTTTTATAGGATACGCTCAGAATAGTCCTGCCTATAGATTCTTGGTAGTTAAATCCGATACTCTAGAGACTATAGTAGATACAATAATGGAGTCTAAGGATGTTACTTTCTTTAAGGATATCTTTCCTATGAGACCAAGTAGCAGTACTGATGAGTACAGGCCCGATCTTCCGAGAGGTAGCCGGTAAGTTCGATTTGTGGAGATCTCGATGTTGGCGATCCGGCTTCAAATCAGACACGATTTGAACCCTGCAACCGTTACACCACTGCTCCATTGGTTATCAACCAAGCACAACTTGATTAACCTCGCCAAGAAGGCTTTTCCTGCAAGCGAATCGAAGAGCACAAGCAAGAAGGTAAAACACGCAATCTGAAATTGCAAATATGAATGACGCGAATATCAATAAAGGATTCAAGAACTCGGTTCCAAAGGACTAATCGACACAGTGGAGGAGATCAAGAACGGGGGCCCTGGATCACTGTAAAAGGATTTGTCACCACAGTTACAATGAACAATTCAGTTCCTCGATGGAAAACTAAACTCTAAACAAAACCCAATTGTGTAGCAGCGGCGATGGCTGTGTTTATAGTCTAAGACTCGACCTAGGGTTGGGGATGGCCAGGGGTTGGGTGCCCACAACTTGGGCTTAAGGCCCGACACGATACATGGCCAAGTTGGCCCAAATAGGTGATGCAGCACCTTGCCATGGTCACATAGAATGATCCACGGACCTTCTAGAGCTGGGACCAGATCCAAAACGACGGTGTCATCATCCCCTTTCCAATGCATCCAAGAACGGCCCGTTTCGATGTCGTATGAGGAAGTTATGACCAAAACAGTGACGACATGTCTACTGAATCCGAGGGCGACGTGGCAGCTGAGTTCGGAACGAATTGAAACTTAGGGAAGACCATGGCGTCGGTGTGTCCAGCGTGGCGATGTCCTCATCATCCTCCCCTTCTCAAATTGGAGTCATCCTCGACTCCATCTTGGCGATGTCCTCATCATCCCCTCCTTGTAGAATTGGAGTCGTCCTCGACTCCATCCCATCATCAGCGAACTCCTGCAAAAGGTTAGTGACAGCAGGCAATGCACCAGACATAAAAGGTTGACAAAACATAGTATAACATGGTGCATCAGGATTATCACATAACTCAGCAGTAGCAGGAGTTGTAGCAAGAAAAGCACCTCTTTTTAACTTAATCCCATTATTTTTAGCAATGTCTGTTGGAGGTTTGTTTTTGATCTCATTAGCATATTTAATAATATCCGTAGGAGACAAAGGCAGCAATATAATTTTCTTATCCTTATGTATGATAGTGTATGTATTAGTTCTACCATGGTGTAAAGCATCATTATCAAATTCCCATAGGCGACCTAACAAAATGGAACAAGCTTACATAGGGACAACATCAAAATCAGCAGTATCATGATAAGAGCCTGTGAAAAAGCTAATGCATGCTGATTTAGTTACCTTAGTCTTACCACTATTATTGAACCATTGAAGTTTATATGGATACGAATGTTGTCGTGTGGTCAAGCCAAGCTTGTCAACCAAATCTGAACTCACCAAGTTGTTGCAACTCCCGCTATCAATGATAGTGAGAACACGACAACCCTGCACAATGAGATACATGTGGAACAAATTGTGGCATTGGATCTTCATCTCTTCTTCATGACCCACACGTGTACTCAACACACGCTGCACAAGAAGGCTAGGGTAGTCCGCGGCAGCAGCCACGGAGTCAATGGTGATGGCCTCCTTGTCATGATCGCCCTCGGTGGGATCTGCATCAATGTTAGCAGCAAGGGCTAAATCATCTTCAACATCACTAGCACTTACATATCCATCCTCGGTAGCAATGAAAGCGCGACGACTGGGGCATTCCTTCATGACATGTCCCATGCCTTTGCATCGGTGGCAAATGATTTTAGAGCTGGACGAGGAGGAGCTAGTAGAAGCACCCGGAGTGCCACCTTTCTTCAGCTGTGGAAACTGCACATTAGACAATTTACTTACCTCGGAAGAAAATGGAGGTGTAGATGGCTGTGGTGCAACAGGAAGCTTGGGCGTCTCCGGCTCGGAATGCTGCTGAAAATTCCTCCCATTGTTAGACCTGAAAGGCTGGTGTTGTTTGCATCCCTATACTTCTCGTTCGGCCTTAATAGCAAGATGATACAATTGGGAAAAATTGCGCCATTCTTTGTAATCAAGTATGTTCTATATATCATGGTTTAAACCACCAAAAAATCTAGCACTAGCATCATCATCATCTTCATTTATACCACAACGTGCTAAACCAATAAGCAATTCTTGATAGTATGCTTCTACTCCTTTATCACCTTGTTTTAAAGTTTGTAGTTTCAAACGTAAATCACGTTGGTAATAAGGTGGAACAAAACGAGATTTCATATGTTGCTTTAAAACATTCCAAGTTTGAGGCACAGCAGCAGCATTATTGGCATTGCAAAGATCACTCCACCAGAACAAAGCAAAATTAGTAAACTCACTAGTAGCAAGTCTAACTCTATACTTAGCAGGAACATTATGAGAATCAAATTTTTGTTGAACAGCAAGCTCCCAATCTAAATATGCCTCTAGATCAACATTACCAGCAAAAGGAGGTAGACTAAATTTAATTTTAGCAAAAGTATCATTATTACCATGATTATTACCTGCCATACCACGACGATTGAAGTTGAGGCGGCGACGGGCACCACCGTCAGCATATACATCTTCATCACCAAAAGCAACCGCATCTTCATCATCAGCACGATAAGGTGGAGGGCGTTGCTCAAGCTGTTCAATGCGGGTGACCAGATTGTTCACGTTGCGCGTCAGCTCGGTCATAAGATTGCGTTGTTCAGTCATGAACATTGCAAGCTCGCCCTTGGACACGCACTCATTGAAGTCCGTCGGAGTTCCTGCCATGGTTAGAAGATAGAAAAAGACAACACCAAAGTATTATCGCTATCAACTAAAAGGAAACAAGTGGTGGTGATGGTGGTGAAAGTGGAATGCAAAATCACAAGCGGCTTACCACCCCGGATTTTTCCAAAAGGCACTAGTAGGAAACAAACTTTTTTTTTACTATTTTTTTATACTTTTCTCTGAACAAGGATCACAAGAGATGCAACCACAAAAATTGGCACCTACAACTGAGGTGGGATGTGGTCTACAGAAATTCAGCATGTTCTCTGAAAAGCGTGCAAAAACTTTGACAAATTTTTTTCTATATTTTCCTGAATTTTTTTGGCAATTCTGAGGAAACCAAATAAGGCGAAGCCAAGTTTGGGTCGGGTCCAAATGGTGTCAAGAAGCTGCACAAAAAATTTCAGATTTTTCTGATAAACGAGCGAAAAGTTATGCCTGTTTTACCGAAGGTATCTCAAGGTATGTTTTCCGGGAGGCACAACACGGCGGCGGCAGTTAGGGCAAAGCGTCCCTAAACTCTAACACCGATCACAGCAGTAGGTATTCGCCTGATGATGTAAGGAGGGCTACGATGCAGGCAAAATAAGAGCGGCTGGCAACCTATCTAGGGTTTGCGCGGCGGCGAGAAGTTACACAAGGCGGCTAGCGGGGTAAGTCGAGTAATGTGGTGGCTTCGACTTGTTGTTTGGGAACGGTGGATGGGATAGCGGCGGAAAACAAAATCACAGCAACGGGCGATTGAACTACGACCACGAACACAATCCTAAACCAGCAACAAGACTCGACCACGGACACAAACTCAACAACACGAATCTAAAACGAAATTGCAAAGGCACAAAGGGCGATAGGACAGCGGAAATTGAAATATTTTTGGGCTTTTTGTGGACTCTAGGTAATGAACAAATATGAATCTAAGGCAAACGAGATTATACCTTGCGAGAAACCTGAAATATCTGATACCAATTGATGAGTACAGGCCCGATCTTCCGAGAGGTAGCCAGTAAGTTTGATTTGTGGAGATCTCGACGTTAGCGATCCGGCTTCAAATCAGACACAATTCGAACCCTGCAACTGTTACACCACTGCTCTGTTGGTTATCAACCAAGCACAACTTGATTGACCTCGCCAAGAAGGCTTTTCCTACAAGCGAATCGAAGAGCACAAGCAAGAAGGTAAAACACGCAATCTGAAATTGCAAATATGAATGACGCGAATATCAATAAAGGATTCAAGAACTCAATTCCAAAGGACTAATCGACACAGTAGAGGAGATCAAGAACAGGGGCCCTGGATCACTGTAAAAGGATTTGTCACCACAGTTACAATGAACGATTCAGTTCCTCGATGGAAAACTAAACTCTAAACAAAACCCAATTGTGTAGCAGCGGCGGTGGCTGTGTTTATAGTCTAAGACTCGACCTAGGGTTGGGGACGGCCAGGGGTTGGGCGCCCACAACTTGGGCTTAAGGCCCGACACGATACATGGCCAAGTTGGGCCAAATAGGTGACGCAGCACCTTGCCGTGGTCACACAGAATGATCCACGGACCTCCTGGAGCTGGGACCAGATCCAAAACGACGGCGTTGTCGTCCCCTTTCCAACGCATCCAAGAACGGCCCGTTTCGATGTCGTATGAGGAAGTTATGATCGAAACAGTGACGACGTGTCTGCTGAATCCGAGGGCGACGTGGCAGCTGAGTTGGGAACAAATTGGAACTTGGGGAAGACCATGGCGTCGGAGTGTCCAACATGGCGATGTCCTCATCAAGTACTTTAGAAAATCTGGATGCAACCATTCCTAACTCTGAACAAGTTGAGAACATACCTCTGCGAGAGAATAATGAGGAGGATAACAATTCAGACATCACTCCGCGTAGGAGTAAGAGACAAAAGGTTCAGAAATCTTTTGTAGATGACTTTATTGTATACCTTGTGGATGATGTGCCTACAACTCTGGCTGATGCTTATGCGTCTTTGGATGCTGACTATTGGAAAGAGGCAGTCCGTAGCGAGATGGACTCCATCATGACAAATGAGACTTGGGAAATCACTGAACGTCCTGTTGGGTGCAAACCTATTGGATGTAAGTGGATTTTCAAGAAAAAGATGAGACCGGATGGCACGATTGAAAAATATAAAGCGAGGCTTGTGGCCAAAGGCTTTACCCAGAAAGAAGGAGAAGATTATTTTGACACCTATTCACCTGTGGCCAGGTTAACCACCATTAGGGTGCTCATTGCATTAGCTGCTTCCTATGGTCTACACATTCATCAAATGGATGTAAAGACAGCTTTTCTTAACGGAGAGTTGGAGGAAGAAATCTATATGGAGCAACCTGATGGTTTTGTGGCTAAGGGACAGGAGGGTAAAGTTTGTAGATTGTTAAAATCATTATATGGCCTAAAACAAGCACCCAAACAATGGCATGAAAAAATTGATCAAACCTTAACTTCAGCTGGTTTTGTTGTAAACGAAGCAGATAAGTGTGTATACTATCGCCATGGTGGGGGTCAAACAGTGATCTTGTGCTTGTATGTGGATGATATACTCATATTTGGGACTAACACTGCCGTGATTGACGAGGTCAAATCATTCTTATCTTCATGCTTCGACATGAAGGATCTGGGTGAAGCAAGTGTTATCCTGAATATTAAGTTGATCAAAAATGAGAATGGGATTATTCTAAATCAATCTCATTATGTGGAAAAAATACTGTGTCGCTTTGGCTTTGAGAATGCCAAAGTATCCCCTACGCCCTACGATGCTAGTGTAAAGCTAAGGACAAATAAAGGCGAAGGGTTGGACCATTTGAGATATTCACAAATAATTGGGTCCCTCTTGTATCTCGCTGGTGCAACACGTCCCGATATATCTTTTGCTGTGAGCAAATTAAGTCGTTTTACTTCTAATCCAGGGAAGGATCATTGGGATGCACTGGAGAGAGTGCTACGTTACCTAAGAGGTACAATCGAATATGGAATTCACTATACTGGTTATCCATCTGTATTGGAAGGCTATAGTGATTCCAATTGGATTTCTGATGCGGATGCAATTAAAGCCACGAGTGGCTATGTTTTTACACTAGCAGGTGCTGTAGTTACATGGAGGTCATGTAAACAGACCATTTTGACGCGGTCGACCATGGAAGCTGAGCTTGTAGCACTTGATACGGCTACTGTTGAGGCCGAGTGGCTAAGAGAGCTACTCATGGACTTGCCACTGGTAGAGAAACCAGTTTCGACAATCCTTATGTACTATGACAACCAAACGGTATTGATCAAAGTTACGAGTACTAAGGATAATTCGAAGTCCTCGAGACATGTGAAGCGGAGGCTTAAATCTGTTAGAAAGCTAAAAAACTCCGGAGTAATTGCTGTGAATTATATTCGCAGTGAGAAAAATCTAGCAGATCCCTTTACAAAAGGGCTTGCACGGACAGCGATTTCTGTTGCAAACTTGGACATGGGGTTGAGACCCATTTAGTTGCAAAGTAATGGCAACTCATTTCCTTTGATAGGAGATCCCTGATTTGGAAAATGAGAAAAACAAGTTACTGTTGTAACAGGGAGTACAGACTGTTTAAAAAAATTAAAATTACCCATGTTCCATGTAATATACTCTCTTCTGTATGGAAGGCTGGCTATTATGCCTTAATGTATTCTAGTGTCCACCGAGGGAAAAGGTATCGTCCTACAGGATACCTAAAATGAATACACCTATGTGAGCTAAACTGTTAGGTCGCAGTTCATGAGAGTGGGGTACTCTTTGGAAAGCTCATGAGAAGATCGAGGAGCAAGACCTTTAAAAGCTCCGTTTGGACTTGGCGTTCTTGCAGCCTAGTACCAGTTGGATCTTCAAGAGAAATTTGACAGCAAAAAGCTATGAATTCAAGGCTTAGTCCATTCACAAGCTGCTGGAAGATGGACCTGGTTGATCTAGGTGTAAGTTCAACCCATACGGGACTTATACTAAAAATCTGGTATATATAAAGAGTGTTCAGTACAGCAGCTTTGGAATTGGTGGAGGATTGTTTGATTTAGGCCCATGTTTGGCCTAATCTGAAAATTCCAAAGCATGCACAACCTATAGTCCCATATTGCTAATTCAAGGAGAGGTTGCCTTGCTTAAATATGGGAGTCTCCTCTCTATGCAAAATAGGTGAAAATGAGAGAGAAGGAGACTGTTGCTACACGCACGCGTAGCTCACGCGCATTTTTCGCGTGAAAAATCGCGTGACTTGTGACTTGCGACGAGCGCGACGTATGGATTCACACGCTCACCTTCCCACTCGCTGTGCTGAGCTTCTCGCTGCTGCGCCTCGTCGACCTTTGAGTACGGCGTGCACCGGACTTGAAGAGAGCGGGATCTCCGAAACCACTGCCGCGAGACTCCTGCACGGGGCGGCAATCAGGTTTTTGGGCAGCGTCTACACGCGACCGCTTGGTGATCTGTAATATCTACTTCAACACGTTCGACTACGTTTTGCGCGGGATCATTGAGTAATTTCCTTGTGCAATCCTGTTCTAGTCAGTATGTTGCATGTTTACTTGTGTTATGTGCTTGCATCATTTTTTATCTATGAGTTTTTCCTCCAAACAAAATCTTGAATGTATATTAGGCACTTATTTCGAACAGCTACTAGCTAGTAGTACGGGTAATTTAATAAATACGTAGTGCAGGTCCGTACTCTAGCAGCCAAGCAGGACACATGCATGCATACGAGCGAGCATGTGCTGCATGCATGCTATTAGACCCTGAGGTTGCCTCCGAAGCATTTGATCTTGGGCCCCGGGCCGAGATTGTTGGTGCACACACATATTGCCAGCTCAGGGTATAGGAGACCCAACTTCGCAAGGATGGTATCGAGGATCCGCTGAGTGTTAGGCACGAAAGTCACAAGGACCTTGTCCACGAGCGCTCTAGCTGCCGTTTCAAGGGCCTGAATGTCTTTGAAGCCATTAGGGCACAGATCTTGGGATGGCGCTGGTGCCAGTAGTGTCGAAGGCTCCAGTAAATGGGCATGAGCAGAAGCCTCAAGCACGAGCACCATAGCAAGGAGCAGGAGGGCAGGGGAAGCGATGGATTTAGAGGCCATTGCTATTTGCTAGCTTTTGCACCGCAGATATATATGTGTTCAGTGTTCTCAACCGTGTGTGACTCGCTTCAAGACGATCGAGCATAGCAACTATTTATAGGCATGCGGCAGCCACCGCGCCCGGGCCGCGATCGTCATTCGTCAATGAGCCAGGTTGCAAGTTTCTTGAAGGGTACGGTAATGGCGGCGAAGATCGATCTATCACTACCAGTACTACTTTGTATTAATGTCGTTTATTAGAAACTCTTATTTTTTTATTTTGCTAAAAAAATACATTCTAGGTTTCTGGCTATGTACACTAGCTCTTTTTTTACGAAGGGAAAGGGGGTTTATATTAAATCATGGCACAGTACATCTTCAAATTACATATGAAAAAAACTAAAATAAAAAATACATAATAATCTATCCAGATTCTTCTAGGATACGACTTCTTCCCAAATGGCTTCTCTCGAATGCTGGAATCAAAGTGTAGTCTTTATGCCGAATCCAAAGACTAACTCCAAAAACATTGGACATGCCGTAAGATCCAACGTTTTGGAACCAGTCCAAAACGCATCTAAATCGCTGAAAGAATATCGGCAGTTGTATCGTCGGGTACGACATAGGATGGAGATACATCACCTTGAGATCTTGATTTTCCCTCCTCGACCATCGACGAGATCGATGTCCCAGAGTCGCTGTCCTCATAGATTTTTTTTTAAAATTTTAACACTTTTTCGAACTTAATTTTAAATCTAACACTCTCGGTTTTTTTTAAACTAACACTTTTGGCCGCGCCTATTACCCTGTCGCGACCAAATGCCTGTGCCGCGCCATGCATGGTGGCGCGGCAGAGGGCTGACGTGGCGGCGACCAGAAGCGTTGGCCGCTGACGTGGCAGGGCTTTGTCGCGCCACCGATCTTGGCGCGGCAGAGCCGGGTATAACCTCCACCGCGGCCCGCGTGCCCGAGCAGTCTCCGTTCTCCGAGTAGCGCAGCAAGGCTGGCCGCCGCGCCCGCCTTCGCCCGCGCCTGCCCACCGCCGTGCACGCCGTCTGTCGTGGCCGCATCCGCCCACGCCAGCCAGCCCGCCCGCGCCAGCAAGCCAGGCAGCCAGGCCGCCGGGTGCGGCCGCCGCGCCCGCACGCCGGCGCACCTCCCCCTCCGGCTAGAACCTCCTGTCACTCATGGCGGCTGCCCTGCGCCCGCGCCTCCCGGTCTAGTATTACGTGCTGCAACGAGGTACTCCACTAATATAGTTAACACGGTTAATAAAGTTAGTAAAATTATTAAAGTATAGTTAGTAAAGTTAGATAGTTTAGTTAGTATACGTAATATAATAAGTTAGTATAGGTAGTAAAGTTAGGTAGTTTAGTTAGTACAGTTATAGTATGCCTTGTATAGATGTTAATATTTGATTAGTTAGTATAGTTATAGTTAGAAAATATATTAATGTTAGTATGGACATTACGTACGATGATTTCGACGACTTAATGAAGTTTCTTGAAATGCTTCTGCAGATGGATTGTTGTGTTAGAGTTTTGTACGGAGGAAGTGTTAGGAGAGAGGATGGTATGTTTGAGGATATGGAAGAAGAATTAGAATGGTTTGATGAACCTCCTAGCTTCAACGACCTTTGTGTCCGTTTGAATATAAAGTTTGATGGTGATTTCACACTAAAGGGAAGGTTTGATACTGGGAAGACTAGGGCACACTATGTTCTCATGCCCTTGAGTGACCCTGCTCATTGGTCCCGCTACACTAGGGTTCTCCAAGATTCTAATGTGCCCATGGCTGAGGTGGTGGTGGAGAATGGGTACAGGATGCATGGTGTTCAGGACGGCCCGTCCATTGATGGTTTTGGAGACAATAAAAAAGAATTAGGGGTCAAAGGGGAAGCAACTCAAGATAACATGGATTTGGACGGTCGGTTGACGCAGGAGCAGTTTTATTCAACTGCAGTAGGCTGTATAAGCAATGACTTCGATGTGAATGAGTTCGAACGGGAAGAGGAGGAGCAGGAGGAGGAGGATAGGATCGGTGATGTAGTTAGCAGTGATTCAGATGATTCTGATGATGACCAAGGAGGTACAGATGCTATGGCAACAACAGCTGATACCATGCCAGTACCGGTATATACTATGCCATTACTAGTATCAACTAAGGTTTTGCAAGGTGTCCATGCTCAGGGTAGACTAGTCACATATTTGGCTGCAGATGATATTCCCTATGATTCATGGGCGAATTAGCGAAGCGCAGCAGTATGTTCCACCACCACCTTACACAGCGACTGAGCTTGAGCAACTAAGGTCCAAGAACGTACCTTTCAGGGGCGTTCCGAACTATAGGGATGTCAGCATGATGGATATGGCAGTTTGTGATGCCAGTCTCTAGATGTGTAGGAATTCATTGTATAACCATAAGACAGAAATTCTTAGGAAGGGGATGATATTCAACACAATGTCAGAGATAAAACTCTTCCTTCAGGACTATGCTATGTACCACCATAGACCGTACACTGTCACTCATTCAGACCAGGAGTTGAGGTACCACTTGATATGCAAAAATAGTTATCTGTGAGGTTAAATGCACGAAAGAGACAGAATGATGGCAAGTGGAGGATAACTAAAGTTGTTGAACCCCACACTTGCTTAGACAATAGAGGGAAGGAAAATCATCAGCAGCTCACTGCACGTTACCTTGCCCGTCGTATATTGGGGCTCGTTGATGACAACAACGACATCTCGGTGTCTTCTTTACAACAGTCCATATCTAGATTCGTTAAGTACAATGTGACATACGAAAAGGCTTGGCGTGCTAAGCAAATTGCTCTGGCGATTCGATGGGTACTTGAGAGGAAGCATACAACAGGGTGCCCCGCATCTTATGTGCAATGCATTATTACAACCCTAGCTTGAAATGGTTTGTGGACACCAGAGGGATGTTTTTTTAGAACCCATTGAGGCATGTCCTCTATCGTGTGTTCTAGTCGTTTGCGCAAACGGAACATGTATTCTAGTTTTGTCGGCCAGTCGTACTTGTTGATGGCACTTTCCTGACAGGAAAGTACAGGGGCACCTTGATGATGGCTGCTGCTATTGATCCTGAGGACCAGATAGTACCCGTTGCATTTGCTTTGGTAGAGGGAGAGAACAATGAATCGTGGTCATGGTTCATGCGGCTTCTACGTGTGCAAGTGCTTGGCCCAACTCGCACTATATGTTTGATCTCCGACCATCACGTAGGGCTTCTTAATGCTGCAGCTGAGCATATAGATGGGCTCCCGCCTCTAGTACATAGATGGTGCATGAGACACTTTGCCGCTAATTTCTAGCGGCGTCAGCAGAAGCAGGAGGTATGTGACAAGGTAAAGGCTCTATGTTGTGTACGTATAGAGCACCAGTTCAAGGAGACAAAGAGAGAACTAGACAAGATGGTAAATGCAGCGGGGAAGGCCTGGTTAGAGGCGCAGATGGAACAGAAGGCTCAGTGGGCGTTAGCATATGACGAGGGGGGTTTTAGGTATGGCATCATGACCACTAACTCCTCGGAGTCCTTCAACCGTGTATTCACCGAAGTTCGATCATTGCCTATGTCTGGAATTGTTGAGTTCTCCTTTCATAAGTGCAACGAATATTTTGTGAAGAGGTGGGAGCGTGCGTAGAGGAATATAGCTGAGCAGGGGCATTTTGGCAAGGCTGGAGCTGAACATTTGAAGGAGGCCGAGGAATTGGCCAAGCAGCACACCACTGAGCATATGGACCCCGCCACCATATCTTTAGTATATGGGGCAAGGGTGGCACAAGCCTGGGCGGCGAACGTTATGGTGGATGAAACTACCGAGTTGATCTTGAAAAGGTAGAGTGCAGTTGCAACGTCCCTCAGATCATGCATGCCCCTTGCTCTCATATGATCACGGCCTACAGGGTTCGCGGGTACAACTATGAGGATCTACCCTATATGTCACCCTTGTATCTTTGTTCGAACACCGTTAATATTTGGAAGATGAGCTTCGAGCCATACCTTGACACAATACAGTGGCCACCTTATAATGGTTATGACTACATGCCGCATCCGGATCTAATGAAGGTAGGGAAGGGTAGGAGGAAGAAGAAGAAACGACTGAAGGGGGACATGGACGCTATGAGAGGGTACGACAAAGACATGTATGGCAGGGGAGACTTCAACGAGACCCGTGGCAGGAATCTTTGCTCCGTTTGCAAACAATCTGGCCACAAGGCTAGCCGGCATAGAAGACAGCAGGTGATTTCATATTGTGTTCATATTGCATAACAAGTAGTTCAAATTTTGCAATGCTACATAATGTTACTCTAAAAATTGTTAATTTGAATACTCCAACCCTTTGTTTATCATTTTGTAACAGGATGGCCCCTCCCATGCCGCACCAGCTGGTCCCCCTTCTTGATGTAGAGTACGATGACCCCCTTCTTGTACCGGATGATGAGGTTCATTACGTCATGGGACTTAGTTCATTACGTCCAACTTATGTTGAACGAATATTGTCGTCGAAAACTTGTAGACTCATAAACCAATGAAAATGTTGTATAGCAACTTATCGTCCATTTATTTGCTTCATGTTCGTTTTGTACAGCACTTGTAGTTTTGTACAGCACCTCCGCCTGTAAGCCCACCTCCGCTTGTAGTTCTGTAGTTTTGTACAGCACAGACGTGCCGTGGGCTATGGCGCGACAAATGATTATGTTCATTTTAGAAATTTTTAACGCATGATACAAACAGATGTGATCACTTAAGATCGATCATGGGTAATCCGAGTACATCATACATAGGTACAATACATCATTAGTTCAAATGGAATAAAAGACAACACAATAGAATTTCTACTATATGGCTACATTGATCATTAATAAAGCATGGAACTAACAGACGGCGCAATCAAAAACCCTCAGTCAGAAACATACTGAGTAAGCAACTCATTGTCCAAGTACCAATCCTCAATCACAACCCTGTTGCTATGGCTAGGCTCACCTACGTTGCTCGGACCTGCCTGTCGCCTGTAGTAAGCGGCCCCGCTTCATCTGCGGCCGCTGCAGCCCGAGTGAAGAACGCGTCGTCATCCTCCTCCGCTTGTAACCCCACCTCTGCAAGAGCGATGAGCTCGCTCAGTCTGCCAGTGTCATCCTCATCCTCTTTCGCCTGCAAGCCCGCCTCTGCTAGAGCGATTAGCTCGCTCAGTCTGCCAGTGTCGTCCTCATCCTCCTCTGCCTGTAAGTTTGTCTCTGCTATAGCAATTAGCTCACTAAGTCTGGCAGTGTCGTCCTCATCCTTGTCCCCCTCATCAGACAACACAATCGATGATTGAACTGTGCGACCAGCACGCTTTCTATGCTCATCTAACTTTTTTTCCTCGTACCTTGCATGAGCCACCTCTGTAGCATGTTTCTCGCTGTATCCAATCCCTTCATATATAAAATGCAATCAGTTAGCAACATGATTATATTACATTTACAATCAGGCAACGAAAATAGGCGTTCAAGCACTCACTGGCACATAATGCAGCAACATGCTCGTTTAAGACCTGCATCTGTACTCTTGTCTCCTCCCTTGCCTCCTTCCTTGCCCTCTTCTCCTCTAACGTCATCCGTCTCTCCAATCCCCATTTGTTAAGGCCAACATCGATCGGGTTACAAATACCGCGTTGTCTAGCAAACTCACGCATCTTTTCTTTGTGATGTTTAACGAATAGGTTGATGTAGTCAGGTCCATATCCCCTCTTCCTTGCAAGTAGTTGCCTCTTCTTCAGTTCATCTAAGAACTTAGCTTGACCATCGTAACGTTCCCATCTGAATTTCCTAGTGCTCTGTTCAAAAGAAATATTATATCATATGTCTTACCAAAAGAAACAAAATACCATTTCATATTTACCATAAAAATAACGAACCTCTTCGTACTCAACCATATGACCGCAATAATGACCTATTCCAAGCTCCGAAGGGACTAGGCCATAGTTAGAATTAACACCACATTCGCACTTGACTGGTGGTGCTTTGTAAATTAACCTTTCTTTCTTCTTTTGTATTGCTTTTGGAGGTTCTTCGGGCCATTTGTTCTTAGGACCATACAACCACTCCTTGAAATGACACTTTGCCATTGAATACACCTAAATAATGTGACATTAGTACATGACACATATAGCTCAACATTTCAACACATACACTTTGCACTTACTTCATGCTTGTTTGGACACACAAACTCTAACGTATTGTTAGGGTTTATCACGGCTCGGTCTCTGCAATGGCACAGAGGAGGTTCCTCGAGTCATCTAACTACGGCTAAGTGCTTCTCCTTAGCCGTCATTGGAGGGGGTTAGGGGGAGGTGGAACCCACCGCTCGAAGTGCTCTCATGGATGTCGCCCTCTCCACCAATCGTCGAAAAGGAGGTACCTGGGGTCAAACTTGTCTGCACCGTCGATCCACTGAAAGAAAAAGCACCTCTTATGGGCCTACACAACAAAAATTCAACAAAATATTAGTAACCTAGTAATACAAATGAAGAAGAAAAATATACAGAAACAATAACTTACATTAAAACGACTGCACGTGTAGAAGCAACGAGCCGTTGTGTTCGGATGTCTCGATTGAAACACGTCAGCCGGATGACCACATTCACAATTAGGGACAGGGAGTTCAGGAGGGACGGGGGCATCTTTGCTAGACTCATCGGGGTACATTTCTCTAGGATGACCCCGTTTTCGCCATAACTGCTCCTGAAACATGTCTTCCATCTAATAAAACGGTTCAAATTAAACACCAATCAAAACAACGCAAATTAATGCAAAATGTAATCATTTGCAATGCAACTAAAATATTATAAACAACAATTATAGCAACAAAAATATACATGGCAAACATACTTATAACTAAATAATTAACCTTAACATTGACAAACTCATACTAATATCTTCACCATAGTTCTCAAACATAATTTTCCTACTAACCTTAACTCCCATTCATAATATCCTATCCACCATTCAAACAAAAATAAAATGTGCGTTATTACTTTGAACTAGGACGAGGAGGGAGAGAGGCGGCCGGAGAATGGAAGGGAAGGGAGGGAGGCGGCAATGGAGGGCCGGGCTGCCACCGTTCGTGGCGCGGCGTGCTTGGATGAGCGGAGGCCGTTTTGCTGCTCGGGCAGCGGGACTGGCCACGGTGGAGGTTATACCCGGCTCTGCCGCGCCACCGATCAGGGCGCGGCACTGCCGCGCCAAGATCGGTGGCGCGGCAGAGCCCTGCCACGTCAGCGGCCAGCGCTTCCGGTCGCCGCCACGTCAGCCCTCTGCCGCGCCGCCATGCATGGCGCGGCACAGGCATTTGGCCGCGCGCAGGGCAATAGGTGCGGCCAAAAGTGTTAGTTTTAAAAAAAACCGAGAGTGTTAGATTTAAAATTAAGTTTGAAAAAGTGTTAAAATTAAAAAAAGGGCTCCCAGAAACACTCCTCCCCTTGCAGATAAAGGTCACAAATTGGTTACCTACCTATGAAATCGACGACTGCAATGGCGATCTCATCGTGGCAATCACCGAAGTCATCACAGGAAACACGAACCTGGCCGAAAATCATCTGATTTTGCCAGAAGATTTATTTGAACCAAAACCGAAGCAACTAGATATGAAAACTACGAGAAAAAAGATGGGTCACCTCCCCTTCTTGTCCCCAGCAGATGCATCGGAGAGGAAGAAGGAGAGGGGGCCTCGGCGACGGCGGTGGTAGCGATCAACTCGTTGGTGGCCGCGGCTGCGGGCGTAACCCTACAGGAGCACGTACACTAGCTCTTAGTTACAAAAAATGGCAAGAATTGCTTTATAATAAGCACTCTTATCAACATAAAAAATTAGTTTAGGTATTGTGTGGGTACCTAAAACTACGTTCAACTCAACGTGGGCGCAGGGGGTAGAAAGGCTGATCAAAATTTATTGCTGCAGCTATACATTCGATGTAGAAGAATTTGAATTTTAGAGTCGAAGGTTCATAATATAAGACTTCTCGGCTCTTATCCATTTTTTTGGAATGAATACATCATTCAATTTGGCAGGCATAATAGTAAAGATTTCATCGAAAACTTACAGTAGCTTGCCAAACAAACGCTAATAGAAAAAAGAGTACAGGTATGACAGGACATAACATGCATCTCGATTGGGTTGAAAATGGCATAAACTTCGAGGTAATTTGGTGAAGAAAAAGCTAGTCGGACATAGAACAGAAATAAAACAGATACAGGTTAAACTAAGTATATTAGGCATAACAAGCATTTCATTCTTGTAGAGTAGATAATTGGATTTTGATTGAGTTATTTTTCTAAGGGAAAAGCAAAAGAAAAGGTAGATTCCAAATCCTTTTTTTCTTCAGACTTTCCCAAACACAAAATTCCTCCCTGTATTCACATTCTCAAATGCAATTTTAGAGCGAATTGTTTGGAGGGGTAGTATACCCTTTTTGATGCATTTGGCATGTGCAATTTCTTTTCCTGCTAGACAACCCATAATTTGGATTTTTATCCCCTTTATATCCGCCTTTTTAGTTAAGTCAATAGCTTTTTTCATTGTTTTTCAGAATGAAACTCTATTTTTTAATTGAAAAGCTATATATTTCGCAAGAATATTAGGTTGTCTATAAGGTTCGCATATCCTGAGGTGCGACGGCAGGCAACGCATAGCTGTCTATACATCCATGCCAGGACTGCGCTGCCCCAGCTGTACGCCGCTATGTTTTCCTACGGCTGGCATAGTATGTAAGAAAGATCCAGCTGATGGTGTTGCTCGAGGCGTCTGGGAAGAGGAAAGCACCAAGAAAGTGCCAGAGCCACACTCAAGCGAACCTGTCGATGTAAGCCTCCTCAGCCTGTGGGTCCAAGTAATCAAAGCACTTCGTGATCCAGGACTACGAAACACTGGAAGTTTTCCTGAAATTTACCAAAGAACATGAGACCCGATGGCTGCAGGAAAGCAATGTAAGTATTAAATAGGCTTTAATTTCTCACTTATTTTTCTTGGAAGCCTCGTCGTCCGGTGGAAGAAAGCCAGTAAACTGAGCCACCAGCTCCCTCCAGTGATCGTTGTCAACTATCCCTGTCACTAGAAGTCCCCCCAACCGAAGGCCAAAAATAGCCTTCACATCCTGCATGGTCAAGGTCATCTCGCCACAAGGTAAGTGGAATATATGGGTCTCAGGCCTCCACCTGTTATAAGAATAAAACGACTATTAGTTGTCTCAAATTTGTTACAAGAAAGTTTACGTACAAAGAATGCAATCGTATCTGCCTACAGCTGCAGTAAGTAGTGCTAGGTCAAGGGGCGGAAGACCGTAGTTGACAACACGGACAAGCTCGAGGAAGCCGGCACGCCGTATGTAAGGCGCATAACGCTCGTCCCACTGGTGCGCCCTGGTGTGCGTGCGGGGCCTCAAAGTAGGCAAGGCCACCTCTGCGTCGTTGTCGCTCAAGATGTGTGCTCGGTGCTGGTCGTCGTACTCCACCTCAAGAATGGGGTACAACGGGTGCTGCGTGGGAGGGGCCATCCTGTTACAAATTGATAAACAAAGTGTTAGAGTATTCAAATTAACAAAATTCAAATTAACATTATATAGCATTGCAAAATTTGAACTACTTGTTATACAATATGAAAGCACATGTATATATTCAAAGTAAAATTAACAGATATATCACGCACTAGTAATATAAACAACTTCACTAGGAATATAAGCATTTGATGAAACTTCATGAAGTCATCAAAATCGACGTATCACGCACTAGTAAGTACCGATATTTATAAACTAGTATCTATACCCAAAATCCCTAACTAAATAACTAACTATAAACTAAATAATAAATACCTAATCAATCCCTAAACTTAAAATCCTAACCTCAAACCTAAAAACTACCTACGTAAATCACAAACAAATTCACTAACCTAACTATCCTAAATCACTAACTATCATAAATCAATAACAATCATAAAACCCTAACTATCCTATATTACTAATTATCCTAAATCACTAATTATCCTAAAACAATAATAATCAAAATAACATAAAATCGAGAGTGAGGTACCTTAGGAGCGGGCGGCCTTAACGCGCCGGCGTTCGTGGCGCGGGCGCGGGCAGGCGCGGCCGCGTGCGGGCGCGTGCGGCTGGCGGCGGGCGGGCGGGCATGGGTGCGTGTGGGCAGAGGGCTCGCTCGCGATATTTATTCGGCTCTGCCGTGCCACGAATCAGGGCGCAGCAATGTCGCGTCAAGATCGGTGGCGCGGCAGGCCCTGTGCCCGTCAGCGGTCAGCGATTCCAGTCGCCGCCACGTCAGCCTCTCTGCCGCGCCACCATGCATGGCGTGGCACAGGCATTTGGCCGCGCTAGGGTAATAGGCGCGGCCAAAAGTGTTAGTTAAAAAAACGACTGTAGTTAGATTTAAAATTAGTTTTTAAAAAGTGTTAAAATTAAAAAAAAAACTGCACTGTTAGTGGTATGTGTAGACATGTTTGATCTTATCATTTGGGGATGGCAGCAGGCGCGGGCGTCCGTCGGAGCGTGTGGGTGCTAGCCACTCCCATAAAAAATAGAGATTTGAGGCACTGGGTGGGACGAGGAGTGAATAGCTAATTAATTAATTGACTGCATGTTAATCTTTGATTAATTGACACATCACGTG
Source organism: Miscanthus floridulus (assembly GCF_019320115.1). Classification (NCBI taxonomy): domain Eukaryota; kingdom Viridiplantae; phylum Streptophyta; class Magnoliopsida; order Poales; family Poaceae; genus Miscanthus; species Miscanthus floridulus. Next base: position 158,257,907 of record NC_089581.1, read on the forward strand.
CATGTACAAATTCTACGTACTCTCACTGTCTCACACGTCACGCCTTATTCGTTCTGTATGCAGTTCCATTACCATGTTTGCTATAGAGTATACACGCAGCGTGACACATATCATGCACATGTAGCTAAGCCAGCACCAAGACGCGCCGATCACTCGGAGCTCGGAGGCGCAGGAGGGAAGCTAGCGGCGCCGCCATGGCCTGCTGCAAACCCTGCTTGTCCTTCCTCGCTGAAGCTGCCGCTGTGATCGACATCCGCTGCCCCTTGCTGCCAGGCCGGGTCCCAGGCCGGAACATGCCAGGCCGGCATCATCGGCGCCGGCTGCCCCATCGGCGGGTAGTAGTACGGCATCCCGGCGGCCGGCGCCCCGCCCGGGGCGCCACCACCCCCGATGACGCCGGTCCCGGACGCCGCGAAGCCGAGTGCGCTAGCCGGGCTCCTCCTTGGCCTCCTCGCGTGGCACGATGTCGACGAGGAAGTCGAAGACGTCGGTGCGCGCGATGGCCGCGGCGACGTCGTTCCGCTGCAGGGTGCGGCGCTTGTTCTCCTCGGCGTGCAGCCAGGAGCGGATGGTGAGCTCGAGGATGAAGAGCTCGCAGGCCTTGGCGAACAGTACGGGCGCCTCGGCGGAGATCATGCGCACGTCCTCGTCGGCCTTCATGATCTTCTTGATCCGGGCCAGCGGCAGCTGGTGGTTCTTGAAGTCCGACGCGGACGCGCGCTCCGCCTCCTGACGCTGGTACGCCCAGAACGCCTGCAGCTGGGCCTGCTGCTGCTGGAGCAGGTGGTGCTGCGGCACCGGCGGAGGGCCGGCTGCGCCAGGCACGCCCGCTCCTCCGGGGGCAAGGGGCTGGCCGGTGGAGTAGGGCAGCGGCTGGTTGTCCATGGATTTGGATTAATTTGCTGGGTAGCTTGTGACTCTATCAATGCTTCTTCTCGCCTGGTCGTCGGCGTTGTGGCTAGCTGCATGGATGTAGAAAATTTAGGTTACGTGCTGCAAATGAATGATCTGAACGTGTCCCACGTATGCAGCAAATGGCTAGCAGTTCACAATACACATGCAACGTTTCGGACGTACTATTTCTGAAGAGAAACAGGTCTACTATAAGTACTACTGCAAATCGATATTTTCGTTGTGGTGAGAATTAGCCACTGCGAATTGAAATCGGTATCCAAATTCTAGTGACTGGTGGTACCTAGCAAACGGATCAGGAGATGACGAGGGGAGACTCGCTATAGGTGGCGGAGCGCAGACGTGGGGGCCTACTTATCTAGTTCTGCTAATAATTATATATCATGCACATGCTGCATATATTGTTCTTGAGAGGCTTTTTCATACCTATATCTTCAAAATAAACATACAAATTGGTCTAAAAATTATCAAAGCATGCAAATCGATCGAAGAAGCTAGCTACCTATATATATCGTAATAATTAGGGAATTATTAAATTTCCCAATTGCCTCATAACTAAATTACATCGATTATATGCATGTCCTCCCGTGTATGTATTGCCCTCGATCTTAGCTTGGTGCGTGGTGGTGGGTTATATAAGCTCGTTTTGTGCAGGGTGTTACTCCTTATTAATTTTGTGCGTATGTTGAAGTGCGTGCTAGTTCGATGAGAGAACTCCACAGTTTTCAAATTGAAGGAGGAAAAACGGAACATATTGGATACTAGCTAGACGCATGTGATATTCAGTATTTTGGATCGAGTTGAGAGAAAAATACATGTTTCTTTTCAGAAACAAAAACTTCATGCATTGACCGTGAGAAAGCAGTATGGGTCGGATGACAAAGTAATGAACAAGTAAATGATGGCTATCCATGTACGATCCATTACTTAATTTGAACCAAAATAGAAACCAAAACTGATTATGTTAGTTATTTGATCGAGCCAAGAAGAAAAATAAAATATATGCTTAGATCGAAGGAGAGAGGGGAAGAAAAGAAATTACATATGCAGACACTACGCCTGCTCAAGTTTGTCATATATTTGTGTAGAAAACTTAAAGAAAACTGATCTGTACGTGCAAAGCGAACGACATATCTCAGAAAAAAAATGCACACGATCAATGAGATGCATGCATGCAGCAGCAAAATCGAGCTTCAAAATGAAGTCAGATCAGACTAACCTTGCGCCTGAACTGAGGTTTTTGCGTAGCTACATATACGTACTGCCGGCTATGGATATATATGAAGCTATCTTACAGGAACAGGAGTGAGTTCCTCGCGGCCGCCGCCGGCCAGTCCCAAGCTCTCCCAGCTGCCGCCGCTGCAGGCCTGAGCAAAATGGCAAGCTTCATTTTCTTATGAGAAAGGGGGGTTGGGCGGGTTGGGTTGGGTCCAACCAACGGGGACTGAAAAAATCGTGCAGTAGACGGAGACATTGCATATCTGAAAGCATATGCACGTCATTTTTGGCTGCTTGGGACGTAGCTAAAATGACGTGCATATGAAGCTATGCTTTGTTCACTGTCAACTGTAAATGACATGGTGCAAATGGAGAGTTATTATTTCTCTCGTTAATTATTACAGACCATATATATAGTACTCATGGTTGTCAAGCCGTGGTTAAATGCTCCACGAAGGGGGGAAAAGTATTCATCCTTCCGAAAGGAAAATGGCGACAGTGGTTATCAGCTTTCACCAGCTGATTATTAACACCAGAGTTAATTACTGAATTATACGCAGCTAGCAGAACAGAGCTCGATCAGCTTCTCTCTTGCTTATTAGTCGCACTGACATGCCTTGTCCACGCGCGCCCACGAAATCTGCAGTCAAAAGGGTCGCTGGTGTCTTTTTTGGCTGGTACCTGCGGATAAGAAAAGATGAAGAGGAGATCGGGAGAGCAGGCGTTTCGTGGCCAGGCTTGGTCTTTTGGGATATGCATATGGATGGATATTATCCGTTCTGGAAGTTCCGCAGCCTCTCAAATTTCGCGCTTACTTTTATCGATCCGGCGATCCCGATCTATGCATCACCTGAAAATCTAAATCTGCCGCACGTATGGCTTCGGTACTACTCCCTCCGTCCAAATTATAACTCATTTCAGCTTTATTGGAAAGTCAAAATATCTCAAGTTTGACAAAAAATATATATAGAAAGTAGTAAGAAAAATAGACCTTAAGCTCATTTATTTTGGATTTTGGTGTTTAATGGTCAATACAACCAAATTGGACTACTGAATTTGTTAGTGCTTATTTTGCAGTCCAATAGGTTACACGGCGGACTTGGACCTGAGCTCGAAGAAGAGGTTCATCACTCAAAGAAAAATACTAGAGAAAGTGTTGGAAGCATGGAAGAGAAGCAAGAAGTTCAAGACGTGAAGATAAAGAAGCCCCGACGTCGTTGGAGGAGAAGGAGCACCGCCCTGGTCACCACCCTAGGCATGGCGGTGCACCGCCGGGGGTGGCGGTGCCACCAAGACAGAGGGCTGCTGCAGCTGGAGGAAAGGGGGCACCGAACAGCACCGTGTGCACCGCCCTGGTCACCGCCATGGGGTGGTTGTGCATCGGACATGGGGTGGCGGTGCCCCGCCCTATATTTCCAAAGAGCAGCGAAGGGGGACTTGGGCACCACCCTGGTCACCGCCCTAAGGGTGGCGGTGCACCTGCCCTATGAACAGTACCCCAACGATTGGGTGTCAGTGGCCAACGGCTAGCTAACGTGGTAGGGCACCGCCCTATCTAGTGCTAGGCACTGCCTTGTCCGGTGATCTCGCAGAGATGACCATCTCGGGCACAACGACTAGTTCTTCACTTTGGGACTATAAAAGGGACCCCAACCGGCCATTTGAAGTGTGAGGGAGCTATGGGAAGATAGGAGGGTGTTGATGCACCTCATTTGTGCTCTCCACATGCATAGAGCTTAAAGATCACTTAGTGATTAGCGTAGGTGCTTTGCGAAGTGCTTAGGTTAGTTAGACCACCCTTATATGCGTTTGCTTTAGGCTTAGGTCTAGTTGCTAGTGAGGTTTGCATACCTCTAAACCCAAGGTGCTTGCGCGCACCGTGTTTGTACTCGACGCGGCTTGTAGTTTTGCGAGACCACACCAACCGCGTTTGTGGTGTGGCCACCACTGTGTACCAAAGGGAACAAGGCCCGCGGTGTTTCGACCGGAAGCTTGGTAGTGAAGACGGCGGGGTGTGGTCCGGGAGAGGCACATCAGAAACCCACTTGTGCATGGGGACGATCCGGGGCTATCCACGGAGTTACCCGACCAGGAGCTTAGCCCTTGTGAGGGATTCCTTTCGTGGGGCTCCAACGAGGACAAGGGGGAAGCTTGTGTGCTTCTCGATACCTTGGTAAAAATACTTGAGTCATCGACAGGAGTTTGCATCTCTACCTCATCTTTACCTTTCGTATTTTTATTGCTACTTTGGTTGTGTGCTTTACTTTCCTAGCTTAGTTGATAGGATAGTGATAGGATTAGAACCTAGGTTGCATAACTCTTTTGCGGTAAAGATAGCAACACACCTATCAAAATCGTAGTTGCACATTTAGATAGATTACTTTCTTGCATAGGTTTTGCTAAGGTAAAAATTAGAAGCCATAGTTAGAAGTAGAATTTTAAGTTGTCTAATTCATCCCCCTCTTAGGCGTAATCGTCCTAAGAATTACAAAAATTTATGACATCAAATAGGTATATACTATAAATATATAATTAACGACGAATCTAATGATACTTATTTGATATCATAAATGTTATTATTTGGGAACAGCTGACTGACCGAGTGGTTAGTGCAGGCTCAGTACCTCTCTGGGGTGGTCAGAGTTCGAGTCCTGAGGGACTCACTCTCGTGTCCTCGGCTACAATGACTGGGGTGGGGAAAAAAACTCCCTCGTCTGTCCCACATCCAAAGCACAAGTCTATGGCTAGCTCATCTTACGGAGCTACGGTGCCGCTGTGTATGGGTGGACAAACGTTCGGAGGTTTTCTCGATCTGCGTGAGAAGATCTTCTGAAGCCGTAATATCCGAGGCCTGCCTAGCCACCGCAGATCGATTTTTTTAAATGTTATTATTTTATATATAAACTTGATCGATGTTTTGATATTGCAAGAAAGTTGAAATAAACTATAATTTAGGATGGAGGAAGTATTACTAAACAGCGCTAAACCATGATGCATAGAAATTACGTACGACTACTATATGTAACTGTGTAACTGGAACCAAATGGAATGAGATTTCAAAATCACTTGCTAAACCAATGACTATGCCAAGTGCATAAACGAATAGGAGGTCTTTGTTTGTCTTTCTCTAATGGCTTTCAACTGTTAGAGCATCTCCAAAAGCTTCATAAAAATAACTTGGTAAATCAACAGGCATGCCAAGTGAACAGAATATTTAGCAATAAGCTCTATTTTGTCCAATTCGAATAGTTCCAATTGTTAGTTTCCTAAACCTTGAAATCTTAGCAGAAGGCGCAAAATCAGGCGAGAGGAGGAGAAAACTAGGCATGGGCATAATTGATCGAAGACTGAAGACCAAACTGAACAAATTGAGATCGAGACCGAAGTTTTCGGTTACTACTACTAGTTCAATCCCGAGTCCATACTACCTGAACTTTTTATGGTTAGCTCGGTTATATGCCAACCGAATTAACTGAACATTTGGATTTTGTTAACATAGTGTGTACTTTATATTATTATTAGTGGTGTAGTGAATTTATATCAACTATCACTCTTATCACTTTATTTAATCTATATGTTGTATTTTCATTTTTTGCCTTAAATAGAAAAAATATTATCAATTTTTCTACAAATTATGCTACTTATTGTTTTTGTCTAGTCAAGTTAGTTCGATGACCGAGACCGAACTGAACTAATCGAGACTGAATTTGCTTAGTCCTAAGTTTTAGAACTAACCGATTGATCTCCGTTTTTAGATGACCGAACTTTCAAATTGACTCAAGAACCTATCAATTCAGTTCGGCCAGACCAAACGCCCAGGCCTAGGGAAACCATGGAAGAGGGGCGTCTGTACAGATAGCAAGTGTTGAGCGTGCATGCATGTTTGTGAGTTGAGGGCGAAATTTACAAAGTGTTTAATTTTAGGGAGCTCAAATACAATAAAGTTGGAGTCATCATTCTTTAGTCAAGGGCACATCAACCTTGATTTCTCACAATGCATGTTGCAAAATTATGTAAAAACAGGATAAAGATGGAAGTCGCTAGAGCTATGGAAAAACAATCCAATCTTTAAACCAAGAATTGATCGACCCTAGATATAGCGAGAAAGCATGAGGACAACACAATAACAACCAAACAAATGAACAAAACTATTTTAAAACTACTTGTTCACTTAAAAGAATAAAATCTTATAATGATAAATAAAGCGAGCTACCTGAGCTATTTGAATAAACCATCTTGCTAGTTGAATTCATTTTAGGCAAATTTTTTGTAAAATTTGTTTGCATGCTAGAAAGGGGCCTTAGGTTTTTTTTCCCAAACTTATACAAAGCAAAACCCACGAGACCAGTTTATAACGCTTTAAACTAAGCCGCTATATAAGTTGTACGTCTCCATGGCTATTTGGGTCTCGTCTATGTGGGCTCAAATATAAGCCCATATGAAGGCTATAGAGTTATGATGGCCCACGCCTCGCCTCAATTAATACCGACCGGGCTAACACTTAAACTAACCAAGGCACGCTTCGTTTGTCGTGGATTCAGTGCCCGGAACGATTGCAGGTGGAATTGGTTAGTAAGCGCGTGTTTAGTTGAACCCTAAATTCCCAAAAAAGTGCTACAGTACACATCACATCGAATCTTGCGATACGTGTATGGAGCATTAAATGTAGAAAAAAAACTAATTGCACAGTTTGGTTGGAAATTACGAGACGAACGTTTTGAGCCTAATTAGTCTATGATTGAACACTAATTGCCAAATAAAAACGAAAGTGCTCCAGTAGCCCAATTCCCAAATTCACCAAACTAAACACGCGCTAATTTGTATACTTTTCAGGGGCTGCCGGACTAACCGAACGCAACCCCAAGGAGAACTCTTTTCTCATCCACAGGCCACGGCTACGTACCTGGCCCGGGTAGCCTAATCACAATCTTCCCCGCGAAATCCACACTCTTCTTCATCGCCGCAGGCAAACAAAATCCCAAATCGCAATTCACAAGCACCCAGATCCGAACTCTGTCACCTGGGCCCCACGGGTCAGAGTCCCAATCGGTGCTCGGCCCCGCCACGTCTCCGCATAATACCCACATGGTCCACCGCCCGGGGCTGTCTCTACCTCCCCCCTCGCTCACCTCCTCACGACGCGAGGAACCGATCAGGCCACCGCCGGACCCGCCGGAGATCCTCTCCGCCCGCGCGATTCCGATCAGAAACACCTCGTCGGATCTCCTGGGATCTGACGGAGGAGCAGCGCGTCGGCTGCTGACCCGGCAGGGGCACGCGCGCACGCTAGCCATGGCGCGTTGTGGCGGAGGCGGCTGCTGCCCGTCAATGGATCTGATGCGGTCAGAGGCGATGCAGCTGGTGCAGGTCATCATACCCGCTGAGTCCGCGCACCTCACCGTCTCCTACCTCGGCGACCTCGGCCTCCTCCAGTTCAAAGACGTAAGGCCGCCTGCCCCTGCTTTTCCCTTCGATTAGGCAGTTCCAGGCTTAAGGTAGTTTTAGGTTTCTCGTGGGGGGCGGGCGATCCCACTTGCTCCGAAGCTGGATCCCCTTTCGATTTCGATCTAAGATAGTGGCTAGGTGATAAGTAGTACTTTGTGATCGGGGCTTCCTGGGAGTTAGAGAGGGTTTCCTGTCGGCATTACAAAATTGGGGAACATTGGTGTGATTGGTTGTAGTCGGAGCCCAGAATTAGCATATGAATGTTTGTTGTTGGGAATTATCTCGCATATGTAGAATTTCCCATAGTCAATGAAAGTTACAGTTCCCACGTTGGTATGCTATTGTGCTTCATTAGCTGATCGTGATGGTGTGCTTTTGATGTCTGCTCTAGGTACATACCTGTTGGTTTTACTGTTAATCTGATTACTGTTTTTCACCACAGCTTAATGCAGAGAAGAGCCCATTTCAACGAACATATGCTGCCCAGGTACATACTCCAGTTACCTTGGCATCAATTTTGTCTTAATTTTGCCTTAACATTAACTTGAAATCGTCATCAATATGCAGTCCCTTCTCATTGCTGACTCTCTTTCGCTATTAATGAAATTAACCCCTTTCCTTATGATAAATTAGGGCGTAACCTTGACAAGCTATATAAACTTGGCATTTTTCTAAACCATAGTTGACCTCACTTTTTATTTATTCACTATATAAAGTGCAATTAGGATTATTTACACATGTGTCTAATATGGTTTTCCATGTTATGTTTGTTGTTCTACTCTACTTACAGATCAAAAGGTGTAGCGAAATGGCTCGTAATTTGAGGTTTTTTAAGGAGCAGATGTCAAAAGCTGACATAACAACCTCTCCTGCACAACTAAATGAAACTCATCTGGATTTTGATGACTTGGAGGTATGTTAGTCAATGGGATGCTCCCTGACCATGCACAATAAATCTTGAGTTGATGTTTTAACACTGCCTAATAACAGATAAAGCTTGGAGAACTGGAAGCTGAGCTAACTGAAGTTAATGCAAACAATGAAAAGTTACAGAGGACCTACAGTGAGCTATTAGAGTACCATACTGTTCTCCAAAAGGTATAACTTTCTGAAAGTATTCTGTTGGATCGAATATACCTTTGATGCATATTTTGGCATCATGATATGTGTATCAAATAGAGGAGTAGGTCGGGCCCATTATATATTTTGTTTCTTTTTGTTGCTAATTTCATTCCCTGTGAATCACTCTGCACAAATATGTGCCATTTCCTTTGGTTTGAATTGCGTTAGTTCTAGCTACTACGAATTGGTTCTTCACCCTGTTCTTTTGCTTTATTTTATATGTTTCTATGTAATCATTTGCTGCTAGTCCTCATTGAGTATTGCCAGCTACATCTGTTGCCTCAGTTACCTCCATAGTGATATGGCAATTCAATGGAGGAAACACTCCTTTGTGCTCTAATATCTAAGCTCCAATTATTTTCCCATGTTGACAATCAATATTGTTCACCTAGCAACACATTGGATGCATAAATTTATTAATGAGCAGGATATTGTTTTGTCATTTGATTGTATATACATGTTTTGATGTCACCCTATTAATGAACTAATTTAGAGAGCCTGTTTCCCTTCTCACCCTGTTCTCATTCTACAACTTCAGTATAGTGGCCAAGGTACCCGTGCAATGTCTGGCACCAAGCTTCTAATTAATTGTTTTTTTTTTCAGGCTGGCTGAATTTTTCTATTCAGCTCAAAGAACTGCTGCAGCACAACAAAGGGAAATGGAGGCAAACCAATCTGGTCAAACTTCACTGGAGAGCCCTCTGTTGGAACAGGTAAAATGATTGTTTTGATAATAAAGCAGCACCACCCTCCTTCTCATCTTATCTTTTTTATCATATTCCTTTTTAATAAGATATTGACACATTGGTTGTATTCTTTTAGGAGATGTCAACTGATCCATCAAAACAAGTGAAGCTTGGCTCATTGAGTGGCCTTGTTCCAAAGGAAAAGGCAATGGCTTTTGAAAGGATCTTATTCCGTGCCACAAGGGGTAATATTTTCCTTAGGCAAGAGCCTGTTGATGAGCCCGTCACTGATCCAGTTTCTGGGGAGAAGGTTGGCACATATTTTCTAGCATTTTTTATTTTTTTAAATTATTTTGGAATTTTTTCGTTCCTGACCCTTTCAAAATATCTACATTGATAATGGTTCTTATTTATATGCACAGTTAGCAAGAAAATTCTGAATGATATCAATATAACTATTCTTTGTACCAAACGTAATGGCAGGCAACTCAGTACAAATACTTGGACAATTCTGATTGCAGTAACACTGATACTTATGACTTTATGACTATTTTGGTATTTAAGTGATTAATTCATGAGTGATGATTGCTACACTTGATAATATTTCTCATTTATCAGCACCCTAATTGTTCTGTTCTAACTTTAAGCTTGGTGTTTATTCTTTGCTTGGACTTATCTGCCAACCTTTTGTATGGTTATGCAGGTAACGAAGAATGCATTTGTTATATTCTACTCTGGAGAGAGGGCAAAAACCAAAATTCTGAAGATATGTGATGCCTTCAATGCGAACCGTTACCCGTTTCCAGAAGATGCTAGCAAACAACTTCATGCTGTTCAGGAGGTCAGCACTTGAGATACGATATTTGTTGATATTCCTTATTGAGTTCTTTGTGGTAGATGATAACTTCTGATGTTGTGTTACGTGGTTTAGATTCTTGTGAACTAGAAATTCAAGTTAGCAAATTCGGCATGTGAAGAACAATGTCCTTTTGGATATGTGTGCCTTGCATGTGATATGAGTGTGCAATTAAATCCTGTTGTGATGCTACTGGAATGGTCACATTGGATACTTAGTTCCACTCACAAATGACTCTGCCTTAGTCTTAAGATTGCATGTAAGCATTTTCAATACAAGGTGAACATTTTATTACCTAAGTGTTGTCAATTGCTCAAAAATAATTTGCTGGCTGTGCTTGCATTTTTAAGAGTTTTGAATTAATGCTGAGGGGGGCACTAATAGGAGAGTCTTTTCCTGTATCAGTATTTAAACCTATGATATGATCTGAATTTTATGATCTTATAGGTATCTGGGAAGATCTCAGAGTTGAAGGCAACAATTGACATGGGTTTAGCTCATCGTGACAGTATACTAAAAAATATTGCCTCTGATTTTGAACAGTGGAACCATCTGGTAATCTTCACTTGTTATCTCCATGAATTTGATGAAATTTTACGTTTTAAAGTTACTTATATTGCTTTACTTTGCATTCTATTTATCTCATATCACAGTTTCATTATCATTACTAAATTTCAAAATCAATGCTACAGGCGAAGAAGGAAAAAGCAATTTATCACACCTTGAACATGCTGAGCGTTGATGTTACGAAGAAATGCCTAGTTGCTGAGGGCTGGAGTCCAGTTTTTGCAAGCGTTCAGGTAGTTAAAATGTGCATTCTCTATGTTTTCCTGGCTGCCTTCTTGATTCTCCTTTTGACATTCGAATGGGAATGGTTTACAATGGATCTCTGCAGATTCAAGATGCTCTCCAGCGTGCTACTGTTGATAACAAATCCCAAGTTGGCTCAATATTTCAAGTTCTCAACACAAAAGAATCTCCTCCAACATATTTCCAGACAAATAAATTTACTACAGCGTTCCAGGAAATTGTTGATGCGTATGGGTATGTTTTCTAACCACCCTTGCAGTTTACCTCACATGGGACAAGTGGCATAAATGATAGTGAATATTTTTTGCGTCACTAATGCTAACGAACTGTTGTGTCAAAAGTATATTTTTCTTAACAATTTTTTATTTGGATACGCGTAGCGATTGTTGATCAAGGTTAGAATTCACAGTTATTTGCTTAATGTTTCTGTCAAAATCAATTCTTTATGTTTTAGAAACACAAATTACTTCCTTAGACAAAGGCTAACATGGACTGCTTATTTTTTTAATTATAAATAAGTGGAATTCATGTCATTTGAGGTTTGGCTCAATACTGTAAGGTGGATAAGTGCTAATGCTGTGTTCCATGTGGTACAGTGTGGCCAAATATCAAGAAGCAAATCCTGGAGTATTCACCATTGTGACTTTCCCTTTCTTATTTGCTGTCATGTTTGGTGATTGGGGCCATGGAATTTGCTTGTTACTTGCAACACTTTATCTGATAATCCGGGAGAAGAAACTAGCTTCACAGGTTTGTCCACTAGTCTTGATTGCATTTTGCTTCACTTATCTGTGTGTCTGTAGTACTAAAATTCTACGACCTGTTTTGGAGTTGAAACCTTTAGCTCTATTCCCCAAGATTTTTTTTTTACTTAAGAATCTGGGATATGAGAGGACTTAGTTTTGTTAATAATTTCTTTGTTAAAGCTGCCGTTACATCTCTTTTTTTGGTCACAGAAACTTGGAGACATAATGGAGATGATGTTTGGTGGGCGTTATGTAATTTTGATGATGGCAATTTTTTCAATCTACACAGGATTAATATACAATGAATTTTTCTCTGTTCCATTTGGGCTTTTCGGTAAATCTGCCTATGAATGCCGTGATCCTTCTTGTAGGTAAGGAAAATGATATAAAGAAACCTATGTTTATTTATTTATTTATAAAATTGCACATTTATCTGGCTAATTAATTTCCCCACTTTTGGTCATAGTGATGCTACTACTGATGGACTAATTAAGGTAAGAGATGCATACCCTTTTGGTGTGGACCCTGTCTGGCATGGTAGCCGCAGCGAGCTGCCGTTTCTCAATTCACTGAAGATGAAGATGTCGATTCTTCTTGGAGTTGCACAAATGAACCTTGGGATTGTGATTAGTTACTTCAATGCAAAATTTTTCAGGAACAGCCTTAATGTGTGGTAAGTTTATTCACCTTTTATTTTATCAGACAATATGACATTCCATTTTGAGATGAGGATCTACAACAATTGTGAAGAAGCAGTTGATCTTTTAACAGCGTGTTACAATCAATGGATTATGATTTTTCCACGTACTCATTTGAAACAGGTACCAGTTCATTCCCCAGCTGATCTTCTTGAACAGCTTATTTGGTTACCTGTCCTTGCTCATTATTATTAAGTGGTGCACGGGGTCAAAAGCAGATCTATACCATGTTATGATCTACATGTTCCTTAGCCCCACAGATGAGCTTGGTGAGAACCAGTTGTTTAGTGGCCAGAAGACATTGCAGGTCTATATTCATTGTTGATAAGTTCTCTTCTGTGAGGCAGACTGGTCTATCATGCCTAACCATTCACCTTTTCCAATGCAGCTTGTTCTACTTCTGCTTGCTTTGGTGTCTGTACCTTGGATGTTGATTCCAAAACCTCTTCTATTGAAGAAGCAACATCAGCAAGTATGTTTACATAATAGTATTATTCTATCGGTGACTTGATGTTTTGTGGCTGCAGTTTACTTTTACACTGACTGTTTTTCTATTTCTTTTCAATCAGAGGCATCAAGGTCACCAGTACGCTATGCTTCAGGGCACTGATGAATCAGTGGGAGCAGAGTTGGGGGAACATCATGAGGACACACATGACCATGAGGAGTTTGAGTTCAGTGAAGTTTTTGTTCACCAAATGATTCACACGATCGAATTTGTTCTTGGTGCAGTCTCAAACACAGCTTCATACCTTCGTCTTTGGGCTCTGAGGTAATACTATTTTAAGCAGTATATTTATTTAGTATTTACACAGCCTCACCTATGCACAGTCCCATACTTCCTAGGGCTTGTTTGGCTGCACCCTAATCCACATAGGTGCATTGGAGTGCAGCCAAACAAGTCATTTTTTTTTACCTCACTGGCTACTAACGAGCTATGGATATTCTCCTTTCAGTCTTGCACACTCCGAGTTGTCCACTGTATTCTACGATAAAGTACTACTAATGGCATGGGGGTAAGCAAACAAGTCTCTCGAGCCATTAAAATAAACATTTTGGCACTTTCTGAAATGCAATTGTTTCTTGTAGGCTTAACAATGTTTTCGCCCTTATTCTCGGTGGCATCGTCTTCGTCTTTGCCACGGTTGGTGTCTTGCTTGTTATGGAGACCCTGAGTGCATTCCTTCACGCGCTGAGGCTTCATTGGGTGGAGTTCCAGAACAAGTTCTATGAAGGTGACGGTTACAAGTTCGCCCCATTCTCCTTCGCACTGATTCGTGAGGAGGAAGATTGAGCTCGCCCCAACATTTGTATTTATTGTAGCCGATGTAAAATCTATCTTTGGTGGCCTTTGTTCCCAGAACAAATCATTTTTTCATCTGTTGTCTCGGATGGATCATGAACCTCAGTCCCTTTGTTTAAGCATGGGACGAACAGCATCATTTTTCCTTCCTTAGCTATGCAGAGGATTTTTGGGGTAGTTGGCAATAAATATGGCGTGATATCACCCTTGTATGATGCTAATAAGTAGTTGCCGATTGGTGGTGTGTTGGATATAAATAAGCACTGTATTCAAGGCTAAACATTCCACTACGTTCATTGTCAATAAAGAGTGCTATTTACGCTGCTGGCGTTAGTCATTTCCTGGTCTGTTAAGCATTGTCAGTGCTTCATCTTATCTCATTCATACCCTGAATCAGCTGTCTTATAACCAAAGCAAAAGCTAAACCAGAAGCACGTTATAAAAGTTGTGTTAAACACGTCTGACTGCATGTGACATCGAAGCAAAGCCTAAAGGAGTTGTGGACAATCTAATAATATAACAAACTAGCAGCTGCTAGGCTAGTTTCGTCACTCGTCAACGACGTCGGGGACGCTGCTGGCGCTGCGCCTAGCGCTGCTGAAGGGTCCCGTGACAGTCCGGCCGACGAACTTGCCGGCCTTATGGAGTCCACTGCCGAACGCGCCAATGCCGGAGCCCACGGCGCCGATGCCCGTGCCAACCATCCCAACGCCGGAGCCGGCCGCGCTGACGCCCGTGCCGGCAACGGTGCCGGCCGCCGCGACGCCCGTGCCGGCCACGCGGGTGACCGTGGACGCCATGCCGCTTGCCGCGTCCGCGGCGCCGCTGACCGCCCCCGTCTCGCTCTTCACCTTCCGCCGCTCCTCCACGGTCTGCTTCTCCAGCTCCAGGGCCTCCCGTGCCTCTGCGTTGGTGAACTGGTGGTACACCACCTGCAATATAGCTTGCAAAAGGAACGTCAGACAACCAGGGACTTGTTGCTGCCAACTGAACTGAACATGAAAAGGACGAGACTGATCGATCCTGCCTTGATGCTGAGCACGCCCCTGTCCTTCTTGTCCTTGACCTTGGTCGTGTCCAGCGACGACAGCAGCTGCAGGTTCACCTCCTGCACGGTCTCCATCTCCAGGTCGCTCAGGGGCAGCTTGGCGATGCCAAGCCTCTTGTCTTGCTTCATGTTGTCCTCATCGAACACCTGAAGGTCCAGAGAAAAATGAGTCCTTGCCTTAGGAGTACCTGGAAGGAAACAAGCAGTGAGGTTTATCAGTTCGTGTGCACCTCAAGAATTAGGAACTGCGTCTCCTTGTCTTCCGCGATCAGATGGAACGTTTCGTTCCAACGAGGGTTGAGGTTGTCGTCAATGACGCTGGTCTTCTCCTTGAACATCGGGCGTATGAACAACACCACGTAGGGGTCGGATTTGCCGATGAGTTCCTTGTTCTTGAGGGATTCTGCGCGGACCACAGTGACCGTGAGCTTCCCGTGCGGCTTCAGCTCCAAATCGCTGCACAAGAGCGCACCATAACCTTTCTGTCATTCTAACAAGTTCTTCGAGTAGACAGATCAAACAACTTCATGCACATGATTCTAACAATATCAGATTATATTAACCTGACGTCAACGTCAACTCCACCCAGTGGAACAACGATTCTGTGTGGCCATTGGAGCATGTCAGTGATCAGTGACGCCACTGTATCCTACATAGACATAACGGGGAAATATGATTATTTTTTCCTTCTCAGATTTGTAGATAGGAATGAAACAAAGGTGAAAACAAAAGAAAGGAAAGTTCATTTCATACGTCAATCATGTCTGAAAGCCCAGGCATTGCGGTCAGGCTTCCTCCCACGGCTTTCAGTATGTAGTCGATTCGCGGTTTTGGCTGCAATTGCAGGGAAACCACGTGTCTCAGAATTCAGAAACAAATATATTACAAGAAATAAAGCATGTCTCCTTGACATTGAAACAAAAGAAAGACTGCTCTCCTATGCAACATCTCTGACAACTAAGTGTTTTGAACTAGAATTCAAAAAAATCAAAGCGTAGACTAGATAACATAGGACTAGAGGAGTTTCAGTAGCTAAAAGAAGCACACCTCTGCCAGAAGAGCAACGACAACAGCAGATATGCATGGTATCTCGTCCGACAATTGGAAGACAACACGGATGATGGTGTACACCTGAAGGTTCTTAAACTGTATACGTATATACAAATAAACACAGGAATTGTTAAAATAATTAGCAAGATGAGAAAACAAAATTTGAAGTTTAAACATGAGTTCCTGTTTTTTTTAGACAAGTGCAAACATAAAATCTTATACTGCAGGCAAACAATTGTAACGGAGTCTAAAAGGATATAATTAAGAGGATCCATTTTTACTTGGTTTGTTTAAGCTGTAATTACCAACATCGTTCCACGTGGTAAATTATTTTATATACGTTTAGGTACTTTAACGACAAAAATTAACATTAGTTTATAAAAATGTGGGAAATTAAATCTAATATCCCTTTTGGTCGCGGGCCTGTGGCGAACTGCAAACCTGAATGGGAAGCGAAGCAACAAGTGTTTCGACTGCAAGAATAATATTTGGATCCCCACCCCACCGGAAGTCCATGTCCATTGTAATCTGCCCTTTCTTAAAACTCTGAATCCGAATGCCTGAACACAAAATAGCATGTCACAGCGAGATCCTATGAGAGCATATAACTGTTAAATCGACAGCATTTTGTCTTAGCAACCTTCTATTTTCGGTGGAACAGTCCCAAGGGAGAGTCTGCTGAACTTCAGTGAGGATATCCCTGGTGGTCGATAATCATCCAGTATCGGTTCGACAGAATCCCTAATGACCATGGTTGCTGCCTATAATTAGATGCAACTATGAATCAGGATAGTTATTGGCAGCAAAATGGTAAGATCTGTATGTCTAAAATGGGAGTAACTTCATTCTAAATTGTTTGCCCCCATAATGAAGTTTTCTGACAAAAACCAAAGTGATCATCTTTCCTCTTCCACAAAGGGCCAAAGCTTGCTCAATTGTTTGTTGAGCCATTTGACCTGAAATGAAAACAAAAAATATGTATCAAGGGAAGCATGCAAGCAACAAATCAAGGGGACATAGCTCTAGGAGAGACAACTGCATCAGATGGAACAGTTGATGTTTCATTTTCCAGGTTTTATGCATTGAGGAGTTCTGAGGTAAATATATGGACTGCAAAAGGTTTTCTCTCTGCGAAGCTCTGTCTAGGAGTTACAACAATAAAATTCAGATAACTTCTGGGTATTGAATATCGTGGGACAAGAAATAGTCAAATTTACAAAATAGCCAATACAGCAACAGCATTTTTACAGTTTCACGATTATAGCTACATAAGTCAAGTAGCATTTCACCTGTTCATATTCTGGAAATGATATCCATTGGGGAACATTTTCTCCACATATTTTCTTCACGTCTTCACGGTTGAGAGATCCTAGTGCATTGACATCCGCAGCCTGTTTCAAAATGTGTCACTATGTTGAAAGTTATCCCAAACTAAGATGCACAAATTTAATTCCATAAACCCAGATGAAACAAAATTGCAGTGAAGCGGCGTCCACTTTCAAGATACATTTTACATGCTGGACACAAATCAACAACAGAGAACACACGAAAATGTAACACATAGGCTGTGTCAATTAAACCGTTTGCACCAAATTGAAGATATACACCGCACTTTTAACAATCAATCTGTATTTACTAACCAAAGGCTTATCTTCCACTGTCAAATCTATCAGAGAGAAAATCAAAGACCCGATAACTGGAGGCGGAGATATCAAGATCAAAACTTTTCAAGATTGCATAGATCAAATCGGAATGATGCAGCTGCACCTACCTTGTTGCTGCGTTTGGCGGCGCGGCGAGCCATGGCGCGCGCCCAGCCCGCGATCAGGGCGACGCCGACGATCATCCCCATTATGACTCCCGATATGAACCCCATTTCTTCTGTCCTCTTCTCAACGCGCCAAGAAAGAGAAGGAACCAGGGAGGAAGAAAACGAGTTGAAGTCAAAATGTGGCAATTACATACGGAAATTCTTGGATCAAATCGATGACGATTGTCTCTCCAAATTGTTTATCACTGCTAACGCTGCATTTGGGACCCATTTTTTCGCGTGCTATTAGTAACAATAAAGAGGAGAGAGAGAGAGAGAGAGAGAGAGAGAGAGATGGGCCGACGTGCGATTGGTGAGAAGAGGTTGTCAGTTATCACGGCGAACTGGATCTCTACGATTGGTGCTTGGCGAGCCTTTGATTCCACGCAGACCCAAGATTTACATGGCCCATGCGAAACTAAAATTTATAAGACTCTTAATACAATCATTGTTATAAAAAAATACAATCATCAAATAAAAAATTTATAAAAAAGAGAGTGTAAAGAGTTATAAAACCAAATTAGTATCATTATATACACCAATTTTTTTTTTTGTAATATACTCATTTCATGTCATGAATATTTGTGCTCTTTTCTATAAATTTGGTCAAACATACAACTCTAGGAATTGATTTATTAAAAGACCAAGGCAGTAATCGGTAGGTAAAAGTCTAGATTACTCACTCTAATTTTGTTTGACCTATGTCCAGATAATCCTCTAAACTAATGCTTGGTTTGATTTATTCTGGCAAACTATTTCTATCGGTACAATTTATCTCTTAACAAGATTTTTGTTTATCTGTGCGTAAGTTGAGTTTTAGGGACCATTTCGAAGCAAGAAACGGTTTTGTTTTTCACTGAAATCGGTAGAAACGGTGCCAAACACCTTCACTGTGAAACGGTTCTGCCATGAAATGTTCATCTCATTCTCTGTTTTTTGCTTGGGCGAGTGAAACGGCTCTGGGTTGGTTTCACTGTATTCTGTTTCTAGTCTCTCCCATACAATAGCGAACTTTTTTTCTAGTTATCCTTTTTAAGTGCAACAAGTTAAAATAGGTTATATTTAAGATATTCTTCGTCCACAAAAGTTCTAAATTTTTGAAGTATGTTTTTATGAAAAACATTTATTTTTGAATAAGAATCTATCCTACTAGCCAAACAATTTTGTAAAGTGATTCTAAAATATTTTTTGAGAGAATTTGGATTTAAAACGTTTATACGAGAATCTTGATCCCTACCAAACGGATCCTATATTTCAAAATTTGTGAGTGATATAGGACATTATATTTTATGTTAAGAAATACTTTCATTATGTATCTAAACATAACTTATATATAGGTGCGTAGTAAAAGCTATGAATCTAGAAATACTCTCTCCGTTTTGACTTTTCAAGATTCATAGCTTTTACTATGCACCAAAATATAAGTTATGTTTAGATATATAATAAAAGTTGTGTATCTAGAAATATCAAAACGTCTTATAATCTGGTTGATATTTTGATAGGTTAGGAAATCTAATGTAAGTCAACACTATAGATACAAAATTGTAAGAACTACCCTGATGCAACCTATTTACACTAAAATTTGAGAAGAAGAGCGTGAGAACTCAAAGCTTCTAGCATTGTGTCATCAAGGAATCGATTAGATATGAATCGGTATCAGCTGATTTAGATGTGATGTCAGAATCGATTATTTTATGGATGATGTTAGCAAACAACGTCAATGTTATTATTAAGTTAGGAAGCTTCTTTTATTCCAAGAATTGTAATGAGTCGTATTTGAGTATGGCTCATGTTTAGGTTTCGGGGTATAAATATTAGACCCTAGTTATTATAAAAAAGGACGAACATTTAATCAATACAATCTTTTCAGCTTTCGTCATCGCATTAGGAGTAGGAGTATTGTAGATCTTGACGAGTTCTTCAGCAAACAAGGCTGCATCGACTGATCGACCTCCAGCTTACTTATGAGTACCGTCACGACTTGTATTTTGCTTATAAAGCTACATCAACTGATTGATCTTTTATGAGCTGTAATATAAGTTAGTTATCAATCTGTATCGTAGTTTTGTAAGGCTGCATCAGCTGATTGATCTTTTACGAATCATGATATAGATCAAAGTTATCGATCTTGTGTTAAATAATCTGTTATTTAATACAATATCACCAGTTATCGAATCTGCTAAGATTAGTAAGATTTTTCTTACTGTTTTTGGTTGATTCACCAGTTATCGATCTTGCTATAATTAATGTTTTATTAATTATAACAAAATCACCCGATTGAGATAGAGATAGATCGATATCATATCATCTTAATTGGTCATCTTTTGATCTGGTCACGCTTCAAATCTTATAATTGATGGCCTAATTCCGCTAGATCGATTGTTTTATCTCTATTCTAGTCAAACATAGTATGCATCCAAAGACGTGCTTCAATCTTAAATAAACTCACTAGTTAATAAGATTTAATCTAATGACACTACCATAGCTGCATCGATCTGGTCGAACCTCACCGGTAAGACTTTAGATTAGAAATTATCGATTAGTAGTCTTATTTATGATCAAGTTATGTACTATGTTTGTTTGCTATGACTGCATCGGCTATTTTAGCCGATTTGCCTATACTCTCACGCATATAGCATGTTTTCATAAATCTGTCAATATATAGATGGTTTTATAGATTCTTTGGCTTTAGTTTGTTATAATTATCATAGTTGCATCGATTCGATCGAACCTCACTATTGATGATAATAGATTAGATTAAAATTGTTTATAGATTTATTTATATTAGGCAGTCAATTTGTTCGCATGTTATACTCTTTTTATCAAACGTATCGGCTCGACGCTTTATATCGATCGTATTCCATTTAGCCGATGATGTTTTTTGATGTTCCATGAACATCGGTTATTTTGATTCGTATCATTATTATTTAATATTAACCGATAATCCTTGATTTAAAGATCTTCATTTCATGGATACGCTGGATATCGACTATTTAGTCGATAGCCTCATTGAATCGGCTATTTAGTCATATATTTGGAACTGTTAGGTTCAACACCGACATGTTCCACCTTAAATTACTGATAAGATTTTCTCTCCTTGTCAATTGCAGGTTAAATTGACTAGCACGTCATTGGGTTTTTATAATCGGTTGGTTCTATATTGAAGCCAAGCAGATCTCTGGTCTCATTCTATTCGGATCTTCTGGCTTGCTGTGTGTTGATCACATCGCCACATTTTTGTGTCCACACACTTTTTGACACATCCGGTGGGACCACAATCGTCATGGCGGTTCACAACAACAAGGATATTCTTATGGTACCTTATGAAGACTTACCTGATGAGAATAAAAATATCATTGGTAAGGCTATAGAGGAGTTTTAGAATAAATATTTATTGTCATACATCAAAACACGTGACAATAAAGTTATTCAGAAATATCTACTGCTGAGAGTTTTGATGCATGGATAGTTAGATACAGATGAAGCCGATGATAGGCGTTTCTTTGTAGAAGCTGTCAACAAATATGTTCATGATGCAATGTTAAATCATAATACAACTTTCTTGAATATATTCCACAATACCATGAAGGAGGTGTTTCATGGATTTCCACTTGATTAAGTCAGACCAGCTTATTACAATATTCCACATCTGTCGACTCAGGAGACTAATCAAGCCGGTACTAGCCATCAAGAAGTAGCACTAGCTAAGAGTGATGACGCCCAGACAATTCAGAATTCATCTGAGCAAATTTAGGGTGCTACTATTAATCAAATATAATATAATCCTAGATCATTAGTGCAGCATGTGCAACAACCGACAGGGCAAGTTCAGAATTAGATGGTTAATTTTGGTACATCAGGCCAAATACTACCGTCGGCTCAAAAAATAGCACCATCAGTTCAAAGGATTCTTAGAGATATATATCCTAATATTTTTAATCAGAGATTTTAAGAAGTAAATCAGCAAGGGGCTTGACAGATAGATATTCTACAAGGATATTATTATGGTTCATATTATAATACCCTCAATATGATTCCAAATCTAGGATATCAAGGCACTTAGAATTTCAATCTGCAGATGGGTTAGCAATTGTCAAGAAATTCAAACTTAAATGTTGATGAATTGTTGCTCAGAGTAACCGAAATGATGAAAAATCAGTTTGGTTTAAAACCAAAAGGGTAGACCATTTCATACAAACATGCATATCCAGAGTGGTATGATTTAGTGGCCCTTCCTATGAATTATAGGCTTCCAGAATTTGTTAAGTTCACTGGTCAAGATAGCACAAGTATAATAGAATATGTCAGTCGATATCTTACTTAGTTGGGAGAAGCCTCTATTGAGGAAGCGCATCGAGTTCGTTTCTTTTCTTTGTCCCTGTCAGGACCAGCTTTCACTTGGTTTTCATCACTAGCGGTTAATTCTAGTGCCAATTGGAGTGATCTTGAAAAGAAATTTCATACATATTTGTACATTAGGATAGGGGAAAGAAAGATCACTGATCTAACAACTATAAAGCAAAGAGCTAATGAATTAGGTGCTGAGTTCCTTCAGAGGTTCTGAGAAACAAAAAATTTATGCTTCTCATTGAATTTGACTGATGATCAGCTAGATGCGTTGGCTGTTCAAGGAATGTTATCAACATAGAGAGAAAAGTTGCTTGGACAAGAATTTGACAATTTAGGTCAATTGGCTCAATGGGTGGCAGCACTTAATAGCCAATTCTAGAATATGCGCAGAGATACCCGATACAGAAGAATGCTGCAATCGTCGAAGCTTATAATCCATATTTAGTCGATGATGATGATGAAGAAGAGGAAATTACCACAGCTGAATAGAATTGGGGTAAAAAGATAGTAATGGTTCTAAATCCTTGGGGAAAAGAAGTTGAAGAGAGTTATAATTTTGATGTTACAAAAGCAGACAAACTTTTTGATTTCTTGCTTGAGAAGGGACATATTAAACTGCCTGCCAATCATGTTATATTACCTCCCAATCAGTTGAAGAACAAAAAGTTCTACAAGTACCATAACACTACTTCTCATACTACTAATAATTGTAGGATTTTTTGGCAGCATATTCATAGAGCTATTCAACAAGGGAAGCTTAAATTTGATACAACTCGAAAAATGAAAGTTGATGATAATCCTTTTCTAAAGGACCAGAATATGGTTGATGCTAAGTTATTCAAAGGAAAAGCTAAAGTTTTAACATCAGCCAGAGCAAGAGAAACTAGAACAGTTGATCCAGAGATGTAAATATCAGCTGATGAATATAGAGAATTCAAAAGGTGCCGTGACCAATAAAAGAGCTGATATGAGTAGGGAGAAACATCGAGAGATGGTGTTGAAAGCATCTAGGCCCCTAATTGGGTTTCGGTGGATTAATGACAATACACGATTACTATAACTAACATGTGTTTTGCAGAGGCAATTAAGTTAGGTCATGGTAATGGAGATCGATTAGGCTATCATGGTGGTCATGCCCCTACAATGGAAATTGTTTCGGTTTTCAAAGGATGGACGACAAAATTAAGGATAGACTAGTTCTAAGTGTCGATTGGAGTTGAAGAGACACTTAGAATAGTTTAGGACTTTGTTTCTCCTTTGGCCGTACTATTAAGGGGTGTATGGATGGGTAGCTTGACCTAGGTGAGTCTAGTAAGTTAGGTGTAGTGCACACTTGCTAACCTAGCACTAGGTAGCTTCTAAAAAGCCCTTAGATCCATTGGATCAAACTTCATTTATGTACGTTCGAAAGTTGGAAGTGAATGGAGGGTCAAATACTGACCGGACACTGGCTTCGGTGTGACCGAACGCTGGCACAAAGTCCGGTTAGTTCATTTGATCAAGGTGAAGTCGTCTGGAAGTGATCGGACGCTGAGAGGTGAAGTGATTGGACACTGAGGGCTAGTGTCTGGTCGACTCTAGTAAGGTTCCAGAGAGGGAAATTCACGACCGAACGCGTCCGGTCACACTTTAAACACTGGAGTTTGGGGTGAACTAACCGGCGTATCTGGTCAACATGACTAGAGCATCCGGTCACCCCACAGAGGCACATAACGGTTCATTTTTAGCCCATGTTATAAATACTTCCTCCACTCATGTGTGGGGGTACTTTTGCTCATTTCAACAGCTAAAAAACATCTTTGAGAGTGTCAAGAAGAGCAAGGTCCTAGTGAGGTGATTGAGATTTGAGAATCCCAAAGAGAGTCCTCATTAGTGAGATCAAGAGTAGCAAAGTGTGCATCCTACCTTCTCATTAGGCTTATCGTGGTCAAGTGAGAGTTTGTTCTTGTTACTCTTGGTGATTGCCATCACCTAGATGGCTTGGTGGTGATTGCGAGCTTGGTGATCATCCGATGGTGCTTGTGAATGACCCAACTCGAGTTGTGAGCGGTTGTGGGTGATTCACCACGACGGAGTGTCAAAGAATCAACCCATAGAGAGTACTTGATCCTTGCAGGGATCAAGGGAGAGCTACACCCTTGCGTGGGTGCTTCAACGAGGACTAGTGGGGAGTGGCGACTCTCCGATACCTCAGCAAAACATCGCCGTATTCCTCCTTCTCTCTTTACTTTGAACATTTACCTTGAGCATTTACTTTGAGCAATTCAATACTTGTCTTTACATTCATAGAATTACCATGTTAGAGTAGGATTGGAACTTAGGTTGCAAGACTTTTTGTGCGATAGAACATTAGAAACACTTTCTAGGCACAAGGGGTTAATTGGGCTAACAATAGGTTTTAATTATTGCAAAGAAATTTAGAATTAGCCCAATTCACCCCCCTCGTGGGCATCTTGATCCTTTCAATTGGTTTTAGAGCCTTGTGCTCATGTATTTAGGCTTAACCACCTAGAGAAAGATGTCTCATGGGGATGGACCTCCTCCTATCTTTGAGGGGGATGATTTTCCATATTGAAAAATTCGCATGGAGGCGTACTTAGAAGCTCTAGATGTTGGAATACTTAGAGCCACCTCATAAGGCTTCCCAAAACCTCAGGATGCTACTAACCTACAAGGCGATGAGGTGAATTACGAGAAATGGAATGTAAAGGCTCGAAACACCATCTTTAGAGGCCTTTACAAAGATATGTTTAACCAGGTGAGGAACCACAAAGATGCCCATGCACTATGGTCAGACATTTGTGCACTCTATGAGAGAACAAAGAGTGAGCGTGAGGAACGCTATCATCTTATCATGAAAAAGCTTAACTCTTTTGAGATGCTTCCTAAAGAATGTGCTAATGAAATGTATTCACGCTTGAATATTCTTATAGAGGAAGTCAATGGGCTTGGACTCACTCAAATGCAACCATCCGATGTTGTAAGAAAGATCTTGAGTGTCTTCCCCATTGACAAATATGGGCATATTATGACCGTGCTTCATCAAGGTGATCTTTCCACTGCTACACCGACACAAATCTTAGGAAAGATCAATGCTCATGAGATGTACTTGCACATCACACCTCAAAATGGCTCATCCTCTATAAAGAAGAAAGAAAAGGACTTAGCATTCAAAGCTAGCCAAGAGAAGGGCAAAGCAAGACTTCAGCATGAGAGCTCAAGTGATGATGAAGTTGATGATGCAAGTCATGCTCTTATGGTGAGAAAAACCACCAAGATGCTAAAGAAGCTCAATAAGAGTGGCATCAAATTTGATGGCAAGAAGAAGTTCTTCACTAGCTCTAGAAGAAAGTCAATCTCTGAGATGGATTGCTATAATTGTGGAGAACTTGGTCATCTAGCACACCAATGCACCAAGCCCAAAAAATATGAGTTCAAGAACAAGTACAAGGGTAAGAAAGATGACTCAAGTAATGAAGAAGAAGATGAGAAGAAAAGGAACAAGCCATACAAGAAGAAAGATGGCAAGAAGGACTTTCACAAGAAGAAGAGTAGAAAGGCATACATCGTCAGTGATTGGCTCACGGACATTGATTCATCAAGTTGCTTATCCGATGATGATAGTGACAATGAGAAGGTGGCCACCATTGTTATTGACTCTTCATCATCTTTACCGCCATCATCCCCTACACACCTATGCCTTATGGCAAAGGGTGATCACAAGGTATCAAATGATGATAGTAGTGGTGATGAACATGCTAGCAATGATGATAGCGATAGTGATGATGATGAATATGAGTCACCTTCCTATAATGATCTTGTTAAATTACTAAATCAATACACCAAGATCATTAGAAAGAGTAGAGCTAAGAATGAAAAACTAGAGGTTAAGAATGATTCACTTTTAGCAAAATGTGATATGGCAGAAAAGGCTAGTATTGAGCTTAGAGAAGCAAATGATGCTATATCATCCAAACTCAAGGAGCTCAAATCTTCTAAGAAAGAGCTTAGAGAAAAACATGATAAACTTGAGAGGATACACAATGAGCTCATCACTAGCCATAATAAGCTAAAAGAAGAATATACAACTCTAAAGATCAATCATGATAATCTTATTATTGCTCAAGAATTCTTATCCAATGAGCCACATGATGCTACTAATGATGTTGTTAAGATTGATATATCTACATCATGTGATGATTTGATCATTGAGAGCATTGAGCAAAGTTCTAGTAGCAAGGGCAAGCAAGTGGTTGAGGCCGATGATTATGATGAGTTTGTCAAGCTCAAGAATGACAATTAAAAGCTTAAGAAAGATCTTGAAGAACTCAAAACCACCAAGTCTATAGTGCTAGAAACTCTTGTTCATGATGATGGTTTGATCCTTGAGAATGAAAAGATCAAAGAAGAGAACAAGAAGCTCAAGGAAGAGAAAAACAATGATGCTCTCAAGGAAGAAAACAAGAAGCTCAAATTGGAGAAAGAGCATCTCAAGATTGGATTGAGCAAGTTCACAAGAGGCAAGTATCTACAAAGTGAGCTACTTATGAACACCATCATGAAGATAGATAGAAGTGGCATTGGGTATTTAGCAAACCAAGAGAAGAAGGCTCAAGCTCAACAACAACATAAGTCAAAGCCAAAGCCAAAGAGATATTTTGAATGTGGACAAGAAGGTCACTTTGCCCATGAGTGCCAAACTCCACCACCACAACCCTTGTCCAAGCATGCTAGACCTTTTGCCTTCAATGCTCACTACATACTTAGAAAGGATTCTAGTGGAAAGATGAAAGTCATGTTCTTAGGACCTCTAAACAAGAATAGGCCTAAAAAAATTTAGGTTGCAAAGTCACTTGTTGAGAAGGTGAAGGGCCCTCAATAAGTTTGGGTTCCTAAAGCTTGATCTCTTGTGTGTAGGTGAACTACAAGACCGGTAGAAGTCATTGGGTTATTGATAATAATTGCACACAATATATGACCGGTGATCCTCATATGTTCACCTCACTAGATGAAGAAGTAGATGGACAAGAAAGAATCACATTTGGAGATAACTCAAAGGGCAAGGTTAAAGGATTGTGCAAAGTGGCAATATCAAATGATCATTCTATCTCAAATGTGCTATATGTTGCTTCATTGAGCTTCAACTTACTATCCATTGGACAATTATGTGATCTTGGCTTCCAATGCTTATTCACTAAGAAGGAAGTTGTTGTATCTAAGAAGGATGATGATCAAGTCATATTCAAAGGATTTAGATACAACAACCTATATCTAATGGATTTCACCTCCAAAGATGTAAATTTGAAGACTTGCCTATTCACCAAAACAACACTTGGGTGGCTATGGCATAGAAGACTTGCTCATATTGGGATGAGCTCACTCAAGAAGCTAATGAAGAATGATTTGGTGAGAGGGTTGAAGGATGTGAAGTTTGAGAAGGACAAGCTTTGTAGTGCATGTCAAGCTAGCAAGCAAGTTGCAAATACTCATCCAACCAAAGCCTTCATGTCAACCATAAGAGTGCTAGAACTCCTTCACATGGATTTATTTGGACCAACAACATACAAAAGTTTGGGAGGAAATCTTTATTGTCTTGTGATTGTTGATGACTATTCAAGATATACATGGGTATTCTTCCTTCATGACAAATCCGAAGTTGCATCTTGCTTTAAGAAGTTTGCCAAGAGAGCACAAAATGAATTTGAAGTAAAGCTCAAGAAGATTAGAAGTGACAATGGAAAGGAATTTGACAACACAAACATAGTAGCCTATTGTGATAAAGTTGGGATCAAGCATGAGGTCTTCGCAACATATACTTCTCAATAAAATGGTGTAGTTGAGAGAAAGAACCAGACATTGATCACTCTTGTAAGAACAATGCTAGATGAGTACAACACCTCCAAAGCTCTATGGGCAGAAGCTATCAACACCGCATGCTATGCATCCAACCGTCTATTTCTTCAAAAAGTTTCTTGGCAAGACACCTTATGAGTTGCTCAATGAAAAGAAATCAGACGTCTCCTTCTTTAGGGTGTTTGGTTGCAAATGCTATATCTACAAGAAGCGACAACACCTAGGGAAGTTTCAAAGACATTGTGATATTGGTTTTCTTGTTGGTTACTCATCAAAGTCCAAAGCATATAGAGTATTTAATCATACCACCGGCTTGGTTGAAGAAATATATGATGTGGAATTTGATGAATCTAACGGCTCCCAAAGAGCACATGAGAATCTTGATGATGTAGGTGATGAACCATTGAGGGAGGCTATGAAGAACATTCTAGTTGGAGACATCAAGCCTAAAGATGATGAAGATGATGTACAAGTGATTGATCCACCTTCTTCATCAAGTGTGCCACAAGATGATGATAAAGATGGGAGAGTAGAAAATGAAGACACCCATGTTTCTCATGATCAAATGGTGGTACAAGCACAAGATGTTGATGCTCCACAACATCCTCCTCAAGTGGTCAATAGAAGAAATACACCTCTACTACAAGATCATTTACAAGATCTCATCATAGAGAGTCCATCAAAGGGTGTAATGACTCGCTCACAAAAACTTGCTTCATTTATTGCTCATCACTCTTTCGTCTCTTGCTATGAGCCTACCAAGGCAGAAGAAGCTCTTTAAGATTCGGATTGGATAAATGTCATGCATGAAGAGTTAAACAACTTCACCCGTAATGAAGTTTGGACTCTTAAAGAGCGGCCAAAAGGTGCAAGAGTCATTGGAACAAAGTGGGTGTTCCGCAACAAGCAAGATGATCAAGGCGTAGTTGTGAGGAACAAGGCAAGACTAGTTGCAAAGGGGTTCTCTCAAGTTGAAGGTTTGGATTTTGAAGAGACCTTTGCACCGGTTGCAAGACTAGAAGCCATTCATATCCTCCTTGCATATGCATCACATCATGAAACTATATTAAATGGATGTGAAAAGTGCTTTTTAAATGGCTTTATTAATGAACTAGTCTATGTTGATCAACCTCCTAGGTTTGAAGACCCTAGATATCCTAATCATGTTTATAGGTTGTCCAAGGAATTATATGGGCTTAAGCAAGCCCTAAGAGCTTGGTATGAGCGCCTTTGGGACTTCCTCATTGAGAAAGGCTTCATCATCGGGAAGGTCGACACCATACTATTCACCAAGAAGCTTGGTGGGCATATCTTCATTTGTCAAGTGTATGTTGATGATATCATCTTTGGATCATCAAATGAAGATTCTTGCAAGGTGAATTGATATCAAAGGAGTTCGAGATGTCAATGATTGGAGAACTTACATTCTTTCTTAGTTTTCAAGTCAAGCAAATGAGAGAAGGGATTTTCATCTCTCAAGAGAAATATACAAATAATCTTTTCAAGAGATTCAAGATGGATGAATATAAGCCAATTAAGACACCAATGCCAACTAATAGACATCTCAACCTAGATGAGAGAGGTAACATGGTTGATCAAACTCTCTACCGCTCTATGATTAGTAGCTTGTTATATTTAACCACATCTAGGCCTGACATCATGTTTAATGTGTGTATGTGTGCTAGATTTCAAGCTAATCCTAAGGAAACTCATTTAATTGCTATAAAAAGAATTCTTAGGTATCTTAAGCACACACCAAGCATTGGCCTTTGGTATCCGAAAGGAGCTATATTTGAATTAGTTGGCTATTCCGATTCGGATTATGCCGGTTGCAAAGTTGATAGAAAAAGCATATCCGGAGGGTGCCATTTGCTTGGTAGATCACTTGTGTCTTGGTCCTCCAAGAAACAAAATAGTGTGGCCGTGTCCACCGCCGAAGCGGAATACATTGTCGTGGGTGCTTGTTGTGCACAAATACTTTATATGAAGCAAACTTTGCTAGACTATGGTGTAGTTCTAGAGAAGGTACCTCTTTTGTGCGACAATGAAAGTGCAGTAAAACTTGTAAACAATCTGGTTCAACACTCTCGCACTAAGCACATAGATATTCATCATCACTTTCTTAGAGATTATGTTGCTAAAAATGATATATCATTAGAAGGTGTAAGGACCGAGGATCAATTGGCGGATATCTTCACTAAACCGCTAGATGAGGCGACTTTTTGTCGATTGCGGAATGAGCTCAATGTTCTTGATTTTAGTAACTTCACTAAAAATTGAGCTTGTGTTGTCCCTTGCATTGCATTGTAATATACAACATGTTTAATTTTTGGTAATGCATATAGGGCTTGTCTAACATGGTTAAGATAACCATCGTAAAGCATGTGAAGAAGCTTAATCTTGGATCAAACTTGACAAGCAACTAGATTTATCTTTAAGTATTGCATTGCATATGCGTGAATATTGCTTTATCGTTTATCTTCAATTGCTCTCATATTGCCTATTTTTATAGAAAGAATTATAGCCTAAGGCAAAATATTTTTGAAAAACATGAGGGTTTGAGAGAGGTCACTTATATCAGTCCCAATTGGTGTTTATTTGGATCTTATTGAAGTTGGAACTTGATTATGAATAGGCAGCACGAAGGACTTTGAAGATTTGCTAGAAAAAGAGTGATCAGACACCGCATCGGACTCTAATGTCCAGTGTTCGGTTAGTTCACAGGAGGTGAACCTGCTGTGAAGGAGTGACCGGACGCTAAAACAGTGTTCTCCCAGCGTCCGGTTAGATGATGATCCAGCATCTGGTCAATCAAAGACGATGATGGTAGCTTGCACCGGACTCTGGCTACGTCCGGTCAATATCCACCGGACACGTCCAGTCGTGATTCTAAGGGATTTGGACCTCTCTAGAATCGACCGGATGCTAGGTGGCAGCATCTAGTCGCTGCCACCGGAGCGTCCGGTCAGTAGAAAACGTGCAGGATTCAATCTCTTATCTTTGTTTCCTTTTATGTTCCACGGGGGACCTCATATAACTCATCGCCCATGCCCTAACCCACACCGCCACCGCCGCTCACGTCTCACTACCGCTCCCAGTGCCATACCCCAAACCACCGCTCCCTACGCCGCCCACGCCGTGCCGCCGCCGCATCCCCGCGCCACCGCTCACGTCGACGCTGCTCAAACCATTGTGCCACCATTTCCCCAACACAGCTCCCACGCCAGCACTGCCTCCCTGCTCTATTTTAGCACTGGAGTCCCTGCCGCCGATCCTCATCGACCAGCTAACCCTAATCTCCAGTTGCCAACCCTAACCTTTGGATTTCTGATGGTTCCCTGATTCGCTTTGCTTCTCATTGATTCACCGGTTCGTCAGGTAGCAAGCCCTCGTTTCCAATTTCATACCTAATTGCTTGCTTCCTAGGGTTTCATATCTATAGATGAATAATTAAGATTATCTATATATCCTCTATTCTATCGTGTAGTGAGTCGATGTCGTTGAGGTCCTATTTGCAGTTGTCAGTCAACTCAGGGCCAAGCTCACGAGTATAGATCGAGGCCAAGCCTCGGAAGTGACAGTTGATAGTTGTTTCTTGTCAGTGATAGTTGTTCTTTTTAGATCCATCAGATGGTTCATGTCAAGAATGTTGGAGGTGGTCCCAGTGATGAGGATCTAAGACACCCACCTCGCTTGCCTGTAGATCCAAAAGGCAAGGCGACAAAGAAACTTGCAACAAAGAAGCGGAAGTATCCAGATGTAGATACAGCTAGAGCAGTAGTAGTAGAGTGTGCAGAGGCAGGAGGTGCTAGGAGTGGAGTCTAGATCACTGATCAGCTCTCTCCATCTATGAGGGCTACACTAGAGCAGGTTAAGCGCCGTCATGGTGGTCTAGCTGGGACTGTCATGGTTGCGGGACGACGAGTTGTCTTGGATGAGAGTCAGTCTCAAGGGGGGTCACAGCAAGAGCCACAGCTAGTAGCGCAAACTTAGGAGGGAGAGCAGGACATGGAGACAGAGTAGGCACCTCAACCGTAGCTTTGCCGCTCTAGACGTACCCATGTGCCAGTCACTCCAAGGTCTGAGACTCAGCGGAGGGGTTCACGTCCACCGCCTAGACCATAGGGTCCTCCTCTAGTGACCCACCTAGATTTGAGGGCCACCATGACCAAGCAGGTTCAACAGCTCAGATTTGTAGATTTTGAGTAGTGGTTTCCACCGAGGTGGGATGAGCATGCTTCAGAGGGTTTCTACACACCTCTGCAGAAAGATTTCTATAATACATATCTTAATAGTGGAGCCGTATTCATATCTCAGAGGGTGTGTAACATTGAGACTATTGTTGCAGCAGCTAGAGAGCACATTCGCCCCTACCTTTCTAACCTGCCTAGGCTATTAGATTTACTTGAACGGATAGGCTTATATGTTCTATCTTGGGTCCGTCAGTTCTATGCTTCTCTCTGGATTGACCCGCAGCACAGATTCATACACTTTGCATTTAGTGGTAGAGATTATAGGCTGATGAGCACTAGGGTCAGAGAGATACTCAGGCTTTAGGAGCAGCCTGTCTGACTAGATGAGGTTTACTATGGACAGACAGCGCCCCCCAGATGCCCTCATGGCGGTATGGTGCCCCCTATAGATCTAGTCCACCACTGGTTCATAGAGCCATTCAGCGAGGGGTCTAGTAGGACACCCAGTGATCTCACTTCCACTACTAGAGTGCTTGATGCCATTATGAGAAGGACACTGCTTCTGAGGATTGGTTATCGCGAGGGCTTGACTTGCATACAGTTGTGGTTACTGAACTATCTGATGTAGTAGACAGTGTTTGATATTTTAGATCTCCTTCTATCAAAGATGGAGGATACTATTGCAGAGGGGTTTAGGGGGTCATCGTCAGTTACCCTATGCTCACTGGATCACATTTCTTATTCACAGGGCAGTTATAGTGAGGCTGCCTAAGATGCTAGCTAAGTACAGTGGTGCTACTATAGAGTTTCCTGTATATAACCTAACTTAGATGATCCATCATAGTACACCGAGTGCATCGAGCCAGCCGCATCATCATCTAGAGGTGCTAGAGACTGTAGCCTAGCAGGATGATACTATTAGGGGCATAGCAGCTATAGAGGAGGAGGAGCTTGACGCTCGGCAGGAGGGGATGGTTGAGAGTGACCCCAGCGACAGCTCAGATGAGGACTACCGCAATATCCCTCAGATGCCTCCTCAATGACATAATCATGAGGTCAATAGCTCCAGTTTAGCTCCATCTGCACCGCAGACAGACCCTGCTCTACTTGCCATACTTGAGCGGATGAGGTAGGATCAGGCTCACTAGGCTCAGGAGACTGCCACTACTTTTGTATAGTTCTAGACTCGACAGGATGAGTTTCAGCGGTAGTAGCAGGCCATACAACAACAACAGCAGGCCATGCATCAGCAGTAGGTTCTCATGCAGCAGTAGCTACTTGGGTTTATGCAGCATATTGTGTCAGCTATTGGGGTTCCACCGCCATAGCCTTTACCCTAGCTTGGTCAGCCTGCCACCACTTCTATGATTCTAGCTTTATAGCCTAGTGGGCTTTAGAGTCAGGGACATCCACCAGCACAGTTTGCTTCACCTACAGAGCAAGTGTCCTAGTGGTTTGCTTCGCCCATGTTAGCCCTACAGTTCACACCTCTCCAGACGGGCTTCACACTGGCTTAGACTTCCTCGCTACTAGTGCCAGATACTTCAGTCTCTAGGAGTCTTGGAGCGACCTTTAGTGAGTTGATAGGGTAGCCTACTCTGCCATATTTGCATGTCCCAGGTCCTTCTATAGTTGCACCTATTACCGGGACTACAAAGACGCTCCCTTCCTCAGTGGCATCATTAGAGCTGGCTGCTCCAGTTATACTTACACAGTCTACAGCAGCTCTAGTTGTCGATCCAACCTAGACCGCTTCAGCGTCACTTCTAGCTACAGAGGGTTAGACTGCTCAGAGCACTAGTTTAGATGATGATGGCACTCAGTTCCAGTTTGCTCCTCGTACTTCAGCGCTCGACTCGTTCGCTGTAGCCCCACCGATCGACCCTTAGATTTTGGTGTTTGACGCCAAAGGGGGAGAGGGATTAAGTATGCTAGACTTAGGGGGAGCAACTTAGCAGGAGCTTAGTTTACCTATTTGACTATCTATTATATTTGGTTTTTATGTGTGATACACTATTATGCATTCGTGTGTTTACTTTTATGCATCAAACTATATCTATGTGATAGTGATATCTATGTAATCATGATATATGACATGTGTGCTCTCTACTTTGAATTATTTATATGTCATATCACTTGTGCTATGCTCAATTGCTTTGCTTCTGCATTTCACTCTGATGCAAATGAGGTTTATTACTTATACTCATGCTTATTGTCATATCTCTTGAGTACATCATGTTGGCTTGGGTCATATAAGCTTGCCTAACTTTTTTGTTCTTATTATCAAAAGCTTATATGAACCAAGCATATCAAAAACCTCAACTCTTTCACATACTAGAGGTAGTATTGTCACCAATCACCAAAAAGGGGGAGATTGAAAGCATCTAGGCCCCTAATTGGGTTTTGGTGGATTAATGACAATACACGATTACTATGACTAACGTGTGTTTTGTAGAGGCAATTAAGTTAGGTCATGGTAATGGAGATCGATTGGGCTACCATGGTGATCATGCCCCTATGATGGAAATCGTTTCGATTTTCAAAGGATGGACGACAAGGTTAAGGATGGACTAGTTCTAAGTATCGATTGGAGTTGAAGAGACACTTAGAATAGTTTAGGACCTTGTTTCTCCTTTGGCCATACTATTAAGGGGGTATGAATGGGTAGCTTGACCTAGGTGAGTCTAGTGAGTTAGGTGTGGTACATACTTGCTAAACCTAGCACTAGGTAGCTCCTAAAAAGCCCTTAGATCCATTGGAGCAAACTTCATTCATGTACGTTCGAAAGTTAGAAGTGAATGGAGGGTCAAATACTAACCGGACGCTGGCTTTAGTGTGACCGAACGCTGGCACAGAGTCTGGTCAGTTCATTTGATCAAGGAGAAGTCATCTAGAATTGACCGGACGCTAAGAGGTGAAGTGACCGGACGCTGAGGGCCAGCGCCCGGTCGACTCCAGTAAGGTTCTAGAGAGGGAAATTCACGACCGGACACGTCCGATCATTGCTGACGGACGTTGGCCAGCGCCCGGTCACACTTTAAACACTAGAGTTTGGGGTGAACTGACCGGCGTGTCTGGTCAACATGACCAGAGCGTCTAGGCACCCCATAGAGGCACATAACGGTTCATTTTTTAGCCCATGTTATAAATACTTTCTCCACTCATGTGTGGGGGTACTTTTGCTCATTTCAACAGCTAAAAAATATCTTTGAGAGTGCCAAGAAGAGCAAGGTCCTAGTGAGGTGATTGAGATTTAAGAATCCCAAAGAGAGCCCTCATTAGTTAGATCAAGAGTAGCAAAGTGTGCATGCACCCTTCTCATTAGGCTTGTTGTGGTCAAGTGAGAGTTCGTGCTTGTTACTCTTGGTGATCACCATCACCTAGATGGCTTGGTGGTGATTGCGAGCTTGGTGATCATCCGGCAGTGTTTGTGGATGACCCAACTCGAGTTATGAGCGGTTGTGGATGATTCACTGCGATGGAGTGTCAAAGAATCAACCCATAGAGAGCACTTGATCCTTGCGTGGATCAAGGGAGAGCTACACCCTTGGGCGGGTGCTCCAACGAGGACTAGTGGGGAGTGGCGACTCTCCGATACCTCGACAAAACATCGCCGTGTTCCTCCTTCTTTCTTTACTTTGAGCATTTACCTTGAGCATTTAATTTAAGCATTCAATACTTGTCTTTATATTCATAGAATTGTCATACTAGAGTAGGATTGGAACTTAGGTTGCAAGACTTTTTATGTGATAGAACATTAGAAACACTTTCTAGGCACAAGGCGTTAATTAGGCTAATAATAGGTTTTAATTATTACAAAGAAATTTAGAATTAGCCCAATTCACCCCCCCTCTTGGGCATCTTGATCCTTTCAGGTGTGATGAGACTACGTGTTACATCTTGAATTATGTTGAATAAATGGCAACGGTAGAAGGAGAAAGATTATTAGCGCTGGTTAGAAGAGAAGGAATATCAACGTCAATAAGAAGAAGAGAGATATGAAAAAGAACAAGCTGAGTCACATTAGAATTGTCATTTCTTCATATATTATTGGAACAAAGGTTTGAGATTGCCTACTAGGAATAATTGCCTAGAATGTAATGAACAATATTGGGAGTTTAGGCAATCTCAAGTCAACTGTCGATCTATTCATGATTAAATTAAATATCAACATAATGATGTGGATCGACGTTTAAAAATAGAAGCATTCATGATTGGCTTAGAAAGCGAGTTGTTGATCAGAACTAGGCTGATTATGAAGAAGAAGATGATGAAGAGTATGTTTGGCAGGAAGGATAGTGGTGTCCAGGAGGTTTAACAAGAAGTCAAAAGAGAAGAGTACAACGCCTAAGGAGCAGAGAATTAGAACTGGCTTAGAAATCTAGTAAACCATAAGTATGGTGTGCTAAATAAACAGCCGATAAGGGTCAATCATCGGCTAATATTCAAATGGTTTTTCTTTTACCATCTGAATTTAAAGCTCCAGCAGATCAAGAAGTTTATTTAGATTTTGATGAATCAGAGTATGAAGAGATGATAGCCCAGTTGACATTGATACAACAAGCTATATTTGATAAATCAATTAAGCATTGACATTTGAAGGCTTTATATGTGAAAGGTTTTGTCGATGGAAACCCGATGAGTAAAATGTTGGTTGATGTAGGTGCTTCTGTTAATCTGATGCCTTATACTACTTTTTGCAAGCTTAGTAAAGGACCAGCAGATCTGATTGAGACCGACATGATGCTTAAAGATTTTGGGGGTAATGTGTCCAAGACCAGGGGGCAATAAATGTTGAATTGACAATTGGAAGCAGAACTTTACTCACTGCATTCTTTGTCATTAATGGAAAGGGTTCATACAGTTTACTCCTTGATCATGATTAGATTCATGCCAATTGTTGTGTACCATCAACTATGCATCAATGTTTGATTCAGTGACATAGAGACAATGTTGAACTAGTTCATGCTGATGATTCTATGAGTATATCAATAGCTAATCTAATGTATTGGAAACTAAAATATTTTGAGTGTTTTTCTGGCAAGCAATGGGAAGGAGGCTTCATTAGAATCAATATTGAGGGCCAACAGCCGATCCGAGTAGTCGGCTTTGAAAGTTTGTTTTAATGGATAATCCAATAGATGGTATGGTAAATTAGAATATGGCTTTACGTCGGCCGATGAGTTAGAATAAATAGATATTAGTCCTAGAGATAGACCTAGGCCAACATATGTAAGTGCTAAATTGGATCCTGAGTATAAACAAGAATTGATAGATTTGTTAAAGGAATTTAAAGATTGTTTTGCTTTGGAATATTATGAAATGCTAAGTTTAGATCAATCAATTATTGAACATTGATTGCCAATCAAACCTGAATATCAGCTATTTAAACAAGCTCCAAGGAGATTTAATCCAAATGTTCTTGATGGCATTAAGGAGACTAAAAGACTACTAGAAGCAAAATTTATCTGACCTTGCCGATATGCATAGTGGATATCGAGTGCAGTTCCTGTGTATAAGAAAAATGGGAAGTTGAGAGTCTGTATTGATTTCAGAGATTTGAACAAGGCTACACCGATGGATGGATATCCAATGCCAATAGCCTATATATTGGTAGATACTGCAGCCAGACACAAGTTAATTGGTTTTATGGATGGTAATGTAGGTTATAATAATTTTTTTATGGCTGAAGAAGACATAGCAAAAACAACCTTTAGGTGGCCCAGCGCAATTGGCTTATTTGAATGGGTTGTGATGACTTTTGGATTGAAGAATGCTGGTGCAACTTATCAGAGGGCAATGAATTATATTTTTCATAAGTTGATTGGCAAGATTGTTGAAATCTATATTGATGATGTGGTGGTGAAATCCAAAGGGTACAAAGAACATCTGGCTGATCTGTGGGAGACTTTGGAGTGCACAAGAAAACATGGTTTAAAGATGAATCCTAATAAATGTGCCTGTGGAGTGTTAGCTGGTCAATTTTTGGGTTTTATGGTCCACGAGAGAGGAATTGAGATTGGTCAGAAAAGTATGAAAGCAATTGATAAGCCAGTACCTCCAACTAATAAAACAAAATTACAATCTATGCTTAGTAAGATTAATTTCATCAAAAGATTTATTTCAAATATGTCAGAAAGGATTTTGACGTTTTCTCCTTTATTGAAGTTGAAAAATGATCAAGAATTTAAATAGGGTGACGTACAACAAAAAGAGTATATGAAATCTTACCTATGCTAGTTTCTCCTCAGTAAGGTAAGTGTGGGGGGTACGACCCCAGATACCCATGGCAGGTCACATGAGCTATGCCTCTAGGGGCGGCCCAGCCCACAAGAAGGAGACTTGCGGGGCACAATTCTGCTCGGCGACCCCCACAAGGCACGGAGAGGATATCCTGAAGATGTTACGAGATCTGATAGGATATGTACGATCCCATGTTTCTTGTAATCTATTATTACTTTTCGATTATCTCTCAGATCTAACCGACTTGTAACCTTGCCCTCCAGACTATATAAGGTGGATAGGGACCCTCTATGAATTCATGGCAAATCATACGATAGCCAATGCAAACCAACAAACAACAGGAGTAAGGTATTACATCATACCGACGGCCTAAACCTATATAACTCGTGTGTCTCTGTTGCCTTCTTGTTCTTGATTACATGCTCCTCTACCGATCAATCTACCATCACGGGGTGCCCCTTGGTGGACTGCCAACGATATTCTGTCGACAGTTGGCGCACCAGGTAGGGGTGTGCGTGTTGTTTCCTTGTCGAATAAGATGGTTTTTTCCGTAGGCTCTTTGTCCCTCCCGTAGCCCGGCCAAATCTTCACGGTCGGATCCATCACGTGGGTCATCAACGCCGATAGAGTTGGAGAGCTTCTCGAGCCGGTGCAGATCTATTCTGCACCGACCACCCTCGCACCTGCAACTGTAGATCTAATCTCGGAACCAATTCCAGGGTCGACTCCATCAGCCACCCGCCGCTCTCTTCCTTGCTACCAGAAGAGGCATGTCAACAATGACGATCTGATCGAATCTATCGATCGGGTCGACCTGAAGCTCGCTGATTGCCTCTCCATTGCTGAGTCGGCTCTAGACACCCTTGTTCAGCACCGAGCACCCTTCGATCCTGATCTGTCGACGTTCAATGCTCGGTAGACTCTAGGGCTCACTGCCCTGCCTTTTGGGCTCGCCAACACCGCAGCTACATATCAGGATGCTCTGAGGGGCAAATTCACCGACCAGCTTCCACCAACCGTCAACATGCTGCACGCCGGCCGAGGTCTCGGAGCATCTCTCCAAACTATCCTTGAGGAAAATCTGAACTCCAAATCTCAAGGATCCACCGAGCCCCTCGCTGAGACCTTCACCAAGCAACCTCCTCTCCTGCCTTTCCGGGGTGGCGTGATTTTTAACGTTAGTATCGACAGCCCCCCTCGGAACGGCAAAACAAATGAGGAGCGCACCGCCCGTGAAAACAGGAACGCCAACCATGCGCAACGGCGTGATAACGAACACGCAATCGTGATGGCCGAGGCCACTCATGATAACCAGTTCGATTCACAAGGAAGGCCCCTCCATCGCAACCTCAACGAAGAATTCCTTCACGTTGATGGCCACAACATTTAAAAAGACTCAGAGCGCTAATTTGGCCATGGCCGCCAATGAACTTGCTCACCTCCCGTAGACGCCTGAGCTCGCCAAGGTCGTCGCTATGCTTAAAGCGGCACACTATAAAGTTAACGAGATCCAAGAAGTTCAGAGACCTTCATGCTCCACAAGCATGATCCGGCGATCAGCTAATCCTAGATCTAATCGCCGCCCCAGTCAAAGTCGCTTCACCAACTAGTCACCACCTCACCAGGGGAGAGTTGGAGGCCACCATGCCGAGCATCATCGCCAGCACAACTAAGAGGTCGAACAGGACACCCGAGTGCACCTCAGCAACCTTCGGGATGCACGACGGCGTATCAATCAACGATGTTTCGGGCACCATGAAGATGAAATACGACGTCACCAGGAGTATGAGCAGGAGTACGGCAACCCAGACTCAGCTCTGGAGCCGATCGTCACCGCCAATACCGCCGATGTCGGTCTCGATAGCCTAGAAGGGCCCCCTGCGTTCACCAGGGCACTCCGAACGCTCCAGTGGCCCCGTGGTTTCAAAATCACCAGAGTCAAGCCCTATGAAGGAAGGATGAACCCAACTTAGTGGCTGCAGGCTTACACCACCGCCATCCGCATCGCCGGAGGAGACACCAACATCATGGCAAACTATCTCCCTATCATGCTCACGCCAGCTGCCATGAGCTGGTTCACAAGCCTCGCCCCAGACTCCATCAGCTCTTGGGAAGATCTGAAGCGAGTTTTCACCGACAACTACATGGCAACTTGCAGGCGGCCGGGCACTAAGCATGATCTCAACCGCATCAACCAAAAGCCGTCCGAACTACTCCGCAGCTACATTAGACACTTCTCCGAGATGAGGAATTCTATTCCCAACATCACGAAGGCCGAAGTCATCACCGCCTTTGTCCGAGGACTTCATCATTGAGAACTCCATTCTAAGTTCAATAGAAAGCCACCTACCGGCATCAGCGAGATGATCACAACTGCCAACCAGTACGCCGATGCCGAGGAAGCGGAGGTGCGTTTTAATAAAGATACGGGCACTAATCGCCTGCCTCACCGCCATGACGACCGCAACAACGACCAACAGCACAACGTTCGCCACCACAATGACCGCAACGACAACCGATAGTACAACGATCGCCGCTACGACAACCATAGTTTCCACCAGGACAGTGGACATGATCGGCCAGATGGATTCAAACCTGGTTAGAATCGCTGCCGCTGACCAGATCACTTTGTTGCCAACGTCAATGAGTCGTGCACAAAGTGTAACTACGATGAGTAGTACAAGAAGATCCTCGACAGTCCGTGCCCCCTGCACAAGAACACCAAACACAAGATGAAAGATTGCCTTGGCTTGGCTAAGGAGTTCCAGGAGAAAAAGTACAATGACGACAATGGTGGGAACGGAGGACGCCGACCACTAGGGGATAATAATAATGCCTTCTAGGACCACAACAAGGTGGTCGCCACCATCTTCGAGGGTTTCACCTCCAATGAAAGCAGAAGGGAACAGAAGCTCGTCGCCCGATGAGTGCTCGCCATAGTCTCAGAAGAAACTACCGCCAACCCCAGCTATCGTCCATGGTCCGAAATCTCCATCACCTTCAACAGGGCCGACCAGTGGGCGGACATACCCTACATAGGGCATTTTCCCCTCGTCCTTGATGCGACTGTCCAGAAGGTGCTCTTCAGAAAAGTCCTCGTCGACGGTGGGAGCGCTTTGAATCTACTCTTCGCTGGGGCCCTAAGGGAGCTCGGACTCAGGACAACAGACCTCACGCCCTCAGACTCCTCCTTCTAGGGCGTGGTACCTAGCAGGGCATCTAGACCACTTGGGGAAATTACCCTACCAGTACAATTCGGCATGGCAACCAACTATAGAGTGGAGCATATCAACTTTTATGTCGCCGACTTTGACACCGCCTACCACGCCATACTAGGGCGTCCGGCTCTGACCAAGTTCATGGTCGTTCCGCACTATGCGTATTTGGTGTTGAAGATGCCTTCACCTGTAGGAGTCCTATCTCTATGGGCCAACCTCTCCGTCGCCTATGCCTGCGAGACAGAAAGTCTCGCCCTCATCGAAGCCACCGACCTCTCCATCCAGATGGCCAGCGTGGTCGCTGAAGCCAAGACCACATTTGCTGACGACATGGAGATCCTAGAGCCTCACGGGCCTCTGCCAAGTCTAAGGAAGTCAAGGAGATCGGCCTCGGCCTCGATGACCCTTCCAAGATGGTGAAAATTGGGGCTCACCTTGACCCCAAATAGGAAAGCGTGCTCGTCTCCTTCCAACGTGCCAACGCCGATGTGTTTGCTTGGAAACCTACAGACATGCCGGGGGTACTACGGGAGAAGATCGAGCACTCCTTGAATGTCTCGCCGATCGCTAAATCGACCAAGCAGAAACTTTGCCGATTCACGCCAGACAAAAAGGAGGCTATTAGGGTAGAAATAAAACAGCTTTTAGTTGTTGGATTTATAAAAGAAGTGTATCATCCAGATTGGTTAGCTAATCCTGTTCTTGTTAAGAAAAAGAATAAAGAATGGAGAATGTGTGTTGATTATATTGATCTTAACAAACACTGCCCTAAATACCCCTTTGGCTTGCCTCGGATAGATGAGGTTGTAGACTCCACCGCCGGCTGCGAGTTGCTCTCCTTTCTCGACTATTACTCAGGCTACCATTAGATCTCCCTCAAGGAGGAAGACCAGGTTAAAACATCGTTCATCATGCCTTTCGATGCATACTGCTACACCACTATGTCCTTTGGACTAAAGAACGCCGGTGCGACCTACCAAAGGGCTATCCAGACGTGCATTGACCAACAGATCGGCCGCAACGTCGAAGCCTACATTGACGATGTGGTCGTCAAGACTAGAACCGCCGACAATCTTATCACCGACCTTGAAGAAACTTTCTCCAACCTAAGCAAATACCGATGGAAGCTAAACCCTTCAAAGTGCATCTTTGGAGTTCCATTCGGTATCCTGCTCGACTACATCGTCAGCGCTTGGGGCATCGAACCAAACCCTGACAAAGTCTCCGCCATCACCAACATGAAACGGTCGACGTGTGTCAAGGATATACAGAAGCTTACGGGCTGCATGGCTACGTTAAGCCGATTTATCTCGCACCTCGATGAAAAAGGGATACCTTTCTTCAAGCTCCTCAAGGCCTCCGAGCTTTTTTCTTGGTCGGAGGAGGCAGACACAGCTTTCGAGTAGCTCAAATTGTTTTTAACAAAACCTCCAATCATGACAGCGCCACGACCAGATGAAACTCTACTAGTTTACATCGCTGCCACTTCTCGAGTTGTCAGTACGGCTATTGTCGTCGAACGTGAGGAAACTGGACACGCCTACAAGGTACAGCGTCCGGTCTATTTCATCAGCGAGGTACTTAATGAGCCCAAAACTCATTATCCTCAGGTGCAAAAGCTGTTATATGCAATTTTAATCACCTCACGCAAGCTCCGACATTACTTCGAATACTACAAGATCGCCGTGGTCACTGAGTTCCCTCTGGGAGACATTCTCCAAAATAAAGAGGCCAATGGTCGTATCATCAAGTGGGCTGT
Source organism: Miscanthus floridulus (assembly GCF_019320115.1). NCBI lineage: Eukaryota > Viridiplantae > Streptophyta > Magnoliopsida > Poales > Poaceae > Miscanthus > Miscanthus floridulus. Next base: position 158,301,227 of record NC_089581.1, read on the forward strand.
TGAGCTCGGCACCTACTCCATTGACTTTAGAAGCAGGCTGACCATAAAGTCATAGGCGCTCACCGATTTCATCACTGAGTGGACTGAAATCCAAGAACCCATCACCGCCACTTGTCCCGAGCACTGGGTGATGTACTTCGATGGCGCCCTTAATATCAATGGGGGGTGCGGGCATTCTGTTCATCACACCGACAAAGGATAAACTCCGATACGTTCTTCGCATACATTTCGCGGTCTCCAACAACGCCACAGAATACGAAGCATGTCTCCACGGCCTCCATATAGCCGTCGAGCTCGGCGTCAAACGCCTCATGGTATATGGGGATTCCGCGCTGGTTATCAATCAACTTAATAAAGATTAGTCCTGTTCCAGTGAGAAGATGGATGCTTACTGCACCGAAATCAGGAAGCTTGAAGGGAAATTCTATGGCATCGAGTACCACCATGTGGTACGGGATCAAAACCAAATAGCCAACCAGCTATCGAAGATGGGATCTTCTCGCACCATGGCTCCGCCGGGGGTCTTCGTTCAGGACCTCTTGACACCATCCATTAAGGAAGACAAGGAAGTCATAGAAGTAACCCCTGTAGAGAAGTTGGTACTCATGATACCTTCGCAGGTCACCGATTGGAGGGAATAGTTCATCAAATACCTCTCCAACGGCAAAGTACCCGTCGACAAAATCGAAACCGAACGATTAATTCGCCGATGTAAGCACTACATGTTGGTGGACGGTAGCCTAATGAGGAAAAGTGCCAAGGAAGGGATACTGCAGAAGTGCATCATCCAAGACGATGGTGTGAAGCTACTATTTGAAATTCACTCTGGCTCCTATGGCAATCATGCGGCTTCAAGAACACTGGTCGGCAAAGCTTTCCAGGCAGGTTTTTACTGGCCCACGGCTATTACCGATGTAGAAGATCTCGTTCAACAATGTGAGGGGTGTCAATTTTTCACCAAACAAATACAAGTGCCGGCACAAGAATTACAGACCATTCCAGCTTCCTGGCCATTCGCATGCTGGGGACTGGATATGATCGGGCCTTTCAAACCTGCGCCAGGAGGTTTCTGGTACATGAACGTTGCCATTGATAAGTTCTCCAAGTGGATCAAGTACAAACCACTCGTCATAGCTACTGCTAAGAAAGCAGTCGAGCTCTTTAAAGACATCGTACACAGATTCGGTCTCCCGAACAGCATCATCACCGACCTCGGGACAACTTTTACCGACCATCATTTTTGGGACTTCTGCGAGGACAGGTGCATCTCTGTTAAATACATTTCCGTTGCTCATCCTAGAGCTAAGGGTTAGGTCAAGCGAGCTAATGGTATGATCCTCGATGCCCTCAAGAAAAGGCTCTATCAAAAAGAAGAAAAGCACCCAGGCAGATGGCTCAAAGAACTACCAGCTGTAGTCTGGGGACTGCGCACTCAAGCTAGTCGCAGTACCGGCGTATCTCCATATTTTATGGTCTACGGCTCAGAGGCCATACTTCTAGCGGATATTGCATTCCGAGCACCCAGAGTAGAAAACTATGATGAAGACCAAGCCATAGCTGTTCGGACAGAAGACATTGATCGGGTCGAGGAAGAATGTCTGATTACTTGCATTCGCACAACCAAGTACCTCAAAGGTCTGCGGAGGTATTACAACCGTAACGTCAAAGGTCGTTCGTTCATGATCGGCGACCTCGTCTTACGTCGGAAACAAAAAAACAAAGGGCTTCACAAGCTGTCTTCACCATAGGAGGGCCCTTACATCGTAAAAGGTGTTACTTGACCAGGGTCTTATCGCTTATGTGACTTAGATGGACTCGATGTTCCCAACTCCTGGCACATAGAGCACCTTATACGTTTCTACCCGTGAAATAACATAGATATGTATTCTTTACTTTAATATTAATAAAGTTCTGGTCTCCATAATTTCTATACATTTTTTCCTCCATCATAAGCTTCACTTACCGTTAGCGGGATATAAGCCACTCTGCGACGGCCTCCAATACGCTCGACTAGTACGCCCAAATCGCCGAGCACGATCGCCGAGCACGGTAACTCCAAATCACCGAGCACTAGTACGCCCAAATCGCCGAGCACGGTAACTCCAAATCGCTGAGCCTGGTAACTCTGAATCGCCGAGAACGGTAACTCCAAATCACCGAGCACGGTAACTTTGAATCGCCGAGCATGATTTCTCCAAATCGCCGAGCATGGCAACTCCAAATCGCTGAGCATGATTTCTCCAATTCGCCGAACACGTTAACTCCAAATCGCCGAGCACGATTTCTCCAATTCACTGAACACGACCTCTCCAATTCGCCGAACACGACCTCTCCAATTCGCCGAACACGTTAACTCCAAATCGCCGAGCACGATTTCTCCAATTCACCGAACACGACCTCTCCAATTCGCCGAACATGACCTCTCTAATTCACCGAACACGTTAACTCCCAATCACCGAACATGACCTCTCCAATTCACCGAACACGACCTCTCCAATTTGCCAAACACGACCTCTCCAATTCGCTGAACACGTTAACTCCCAATCACCGAACACGATTTTTCCAAAAATCGCCTATTATGCTTCCTCCGAGTCGCATAGGTTTTCCTACAAAAACAACGATGGTGCTGCGTTCCAATTTTCGCAACATAGCCCACCGATCGTCAAGCAGCACACATTTTTCCTTCTATTTTCTATGAAAACGACCCAGTCCCTGACTACATCCTATACGTGCTTAGGGGCTCCGCCCTCTGCGTTACGATTGGTCGGCTGCGGTTCCTTGGCCATGCCTGTTTGTCCTACACATGTTAGTGCCTCTGCGCTCAACGTTATGGACTATAGGCTAGTCAAGGCCTAGATTTCAGATATGAACTAACCGCTCGGACTCCACTTTAGCCATTTCTCTCGCCACGTTACTCAAGTTGGCTGCTGGGCAGCATGTTTTTTTTGCAATAGTAACTCCAGAGGACACCAAGGCTCTAACATCCCACAAAACGTACCATGGGCTCGGTGCTCTGCGTGTTGGGCGGTAGGCCACAGTCTTATGACAATGCCTGTTTCTCCAACATACGCATGGGCTCCGCGTTATGCATTACGGATCACGACCTAACTAAGGCATCAAGTTTAGTGAAAGCTAACTGATCGAACACAGCTTATATTGCGCACAACTGCATCGGGTTGATAATACGCCGATTCTTCATAGCCAGATAAACCAAGTATTACAGGCGGTAATATCCGAGCAGTTCGTTAAGCTTCGCCAACAGCTTTTGTTTCGCCAAACAGGTCTATATCACCGACAAGCACCTTCACCACATCCTCAACGTCATCCTCCAGCTGCTGGGTCTACGCGTCACTCAGCCCATCGGCGAACCCACCACCTATCGACTGGATGTCGACGGACGGATAATGGGACCGAACCACTGCAAGGGCATGAGTAGCGGCGGTCAAAATAGCGTCGCGGTTGAAGTTTTTGAAGTTCTCCCACGCTGCCTTGCATCTCTAAACGATGGTGTCTAGCCCTTACTGCCTACCATCAGGACGGGGCACCGGTTCAATGTCGACGTAGTCAAGCACTGGTTTATTGCGATAGTTATAGTGTTGAAGTTGTCCTTCTGGACTTTGGCTTCTTGCACCACCACATCGAACTGTGCCTTGGTTTTATGTCGATAATCTGCAAGAATTACAATGGTTCGTCATGGCAAAGAAGTATTATGGCGTCACTTTCGATCAGGGGAAACCTACCTTTCAATTCTTCGGCCAGTTTGTCGGCTCGCTCTGACTCCTTTGTTTTCTCTTGTCGGATTTGTTCGACGGTCTGCCAAAGCTGGTTGAGTTCTGCATCTTGCTCTGCAAGCACAAAAGATAAGAAACGGAAAAATATATAGCCACTTACTGTAAAGCACATTATATGAAAAAGAATACCAGATTTCAGCTTGGATACATCCTCCAACTGCTGGCACTTCCGGTCGAGCTGTTCAGTTTTACTATCGAGTTCTCCGTTTTTCTTGCTCAACTGCTCGAACATTTTATTAAGTTCCTCGGATACAATCGCCAGCTCCTCGGATGTCTTCTTCAGCTACTCGGACGAAGCCGTTAGTCGCTCGGACAGAACCCCATTCTGATGTTCAAGGTCCCGCAAGTTTGACTCCGTAAGGTCCCACTCGCACTGGGCCCTCTGAATACTTTTCTCCGAAAGACTTAAAGCCTCCCGGAGTATCTTATTTTCCTCGGCGAGGGGCTCCATCCTCTTTATCAGTTGGTGCCATTGATCGGCTGTTCGAGCTATCCCCTGTGGATTAACAATGAAAAAAATAAACCTTGATCTTTCGACAACATATATCGGTGTTATTGGCGTGGCACTCACCTCAATTTGAGTCATAACTCCGGTGATGGCGGATTTCAACCTCTTTATCTCCATGGTGGTGTTTTCTTCCTCGACGACTACCACCTCCTCCCCGCGTTTCTGGAGAATCCGGACAGACTGGGGCTCAGGTGCGGCACGCTCGATCTCCACTACCTCGTCCTCCTCCACCGTCGCTTAAGGCACCACCGGGGGGCTCCGTGGTCGAACCGCCGCTACAACCACTCCTGGCATCCCTGCGGGTGACGACGTTTGCTCCTCAGCCATTGACGGAGTTGCATCTGTAACCTCCGGCACATCAACAATAGCCGCAATTTCCGCTTCCAAGGTAACGACTTTTTTGATCGTAGCCGCGGTTGTGGTCGATGACGCATCAGTCGTGTGTGCCAAGGATTCACCATCGCCAGGTCTGCTGGGAGCAGCGGCTGGCCCGTCCTCTGTTCATCGAGCACTAGGGGACTCCTAGACGGGAGCAGTCGTCATTTTTTCTTCTGAGGTCACGGGCCTCGGCGTCGCACTGCGTAATATTGGCTTCTCAGAAACAAGGAGAAATCAAGGAACAATATTATTACTCCAAGGCAAATATACTTACGGTTTGGTCTTCCGATTGATTTTCTTGAATCGGCGATGCCTGTCTGACCCCCAGGTGTGGCTGCTTGGTCGGCTTTATTGGAGGACTCCTACGCCTCTACAGTGGGCTGCCGCTCTTCTTGGTGCCCAAGGGCACCCCTTCTGTGTGTTGTTCGAGGACTTTGGTAGTTTGCATCACCGGGGCGTCCGCCGTTGCCCAACCATAACTTTCCCCTTCTCAATGCCTGGGAGCGTCAGCATCCACCGGTACCTCCGTCGTGCTCAGCAGAAGCGCTGACTGGTCCTCGTCATCATCCGACCACTCTAGCACAGCCGTTCGTCATGGCCGAACTGCTCGGTCCTCTCCAAGAGAGATGCTGCCTGGTTTGTGTGCATGAGAGCTGGCGGTTTTTCTCCTTTTTTGGACCGGCTCGTCTACTGCCGGTCTTTTCCCATAGACCTTCTCTAACACTGGGGATGGACTATCCAACAAGGAGCTCGGCTCACCCTCTTCAGGCTGCAGTGGCCGCCAAGGATCTACTCCTTTTGGCCAATCGGCTCTCGGCACATCTGAAAAGTATATTGCCCTATCCTGTGAATGGATCTTTTCATAAGTAAGTCAGTCCTATGCTTGGCAATTAATGCCTGATAGACACGAAGCGAAATGGTTACCTGAGGAGGTGGGTTGGTGCAGTTGAAAGCCTTCGTTCCTTTCGGCCAGCTGAATGAGACGTTCGAAGTAAATAGATCCATGGCACGGTCTAGCACTTCCTTCTTCGTCAGATGGTCTATGTTTTCACAGGTACCGTCGTTGTCACCTTTATAGTCAAATGCTGGGTGGGCCCTCTCTTTGCAGGGCTGAAGGCGCCGCACTATAAAGCTAGCCGCCACCAGTTCACCCCGAAGCTCAATGCCCTTAATCAAGTCCAGCAGTTCCATTACCTGCTCCATCTCAGAATTGTTGGGTATCTCCGACCAGTTAGTATGATTAACCGGGATGTGGTGGATGTTGCATCGAATCACTGGGTGACTTTGTTTGATATAGAACCAACTGGCATTCCAACCTTTGAGGGAGGTATTTAGTGGAACACTGATATATTCGCTGACCATCCCATCCCTGAGTTGCAGGTAAACACCGCCGACCACCTTGGAACCGCTACCCCCCTTCTTCTTCAGACAGAACAGGTGCCTAAAGAGGTTGAAGTACGGAAGAACACCGAGAAACGCCTTGTAGAAATGGATAAAGATAGAAACATGCAGAATGGTGTTGGGGTGCAGATTACAGAGGCTAATTGCCCAAAACTCCATAAGATCCCTTAGAAAGGGGTGGACAGGAAACCCTAATCCTCACCAAAAATAATCCTCAAATACTATAGCCTCATCAGTATGTGGTGTTGGGAAGGGCTCACCACTAGCTGGCCGCCATCCAGCAGTAAGACGGTCTGGGAGAACGCCCACCGCCACCATCTTATCGAGATCCGCCGCCAACGTCTTTGACAGCACACACTCCTTGTCGCGGCTGGCTCCGGTGGACACATTCTTTGGCTTGCGGCTCCTTTTTTTGGCACCATTTCCTATGGTTTGGTCCTAGGGTTGGAGGCAAATGCTCGTGATTGGTGCGGAAGGTGAAGCACAGGGATTGCAAAGGCAGGAAGCAGGGTGGCTTGACAGAGGTAGGAGGCGATGTGTGTGGCGGCGCAGTTATAAAGCACTTTCCCCACTCTCCCTTGACTCTAAGGGTTTTTGGGAAACCGTTCCCACGATCAGCGCTGCATTGACTCCTCCAAAATAGTTTAATGGGCCGCAACTTGGGCTATCGCGTCACCGTAGCCCACGCCGCTCATTTATTGCCGCCACTTATTCTCTGAATTCTCCACATTTTAATGAGGCTTAGTAATTGATACTGTACAGCCATTACTCTAAATTTCTCACCGTGGTTTGATTTATCCGATATCTACGCCAGAAAAATAGGGACTGGCTACCTGCTCGAATGGTTTACTCATTTCTAAGCCTAGCACCACATGACTACATCACCTACTGTCAGGCTCGGGGACTAAGTGGGCACACGTCACCTTGTGGTGAATGTGCTTGTTTTTTGTCTCGAGGCTACGCTCGGGGACTAGCTACCTGCTCGGACGGTTCACTAATTTCTAAGCCTGGCACCACGTGACTACGTCACCTACTGTCAGGCTCAGGGACTAAGTGGGCACACTTCACCTTGCGGTGAATGTGTTTGTTTTTCTAAAAGACTCTGAGCCTCCAAAAGATAAAACCAGGTATCTTTACCCATGATTTCGGATTCTAAGTGGGCACACTTCACTTAACCATGTAGGAATTTTAAATTTTGGATTTGAGCTCCTTACACCCTTATGACAAGCCGTGCTCAGAACACATTGCTCGGCGATGTTGTACGCTGCTCGGCAGCTGCTCACAACTGCTCGGTGACTCCTTATGGTGGTCGGATCATGATTTGGATAGCTCGGTTTTGGTCCACACCTGCTCGAAAAGTCTCAAGACGGCGTTGCACAACGGGTACAAGGTGCCTGGGGACTAGCTGTGGAGGGGTACGACCCTGGATACCCACGACAGGTCACATGGGCTATGCCTCCAGGGGCGGCCCAACCTACAAGAAGGAGACTTGTGGGGCACGATTCTACTCGGCGACCCCCACAAGGCATGGAGAGGATATCCTGAAGATGTTACGAGATCTGATAGGATATGTACGATCCCATGTTTCTTGTAATCTATTATTACTTTCCGGTTATCTCTCAGATCTAACCGACTTGTAACCTTACCCCCCAGACTATATAAGGCGGGCACGGACCCCCTACGAATTCACAGCAAATCATACGATAGCTAATGCAAACCAACAGACCATAGGAGTAAGGTATTATGTCGTATCGACGGCCTGAACCTGTATAACTCGTGTGTCTCTGTTGCCTTCTTGTTCTTGATTACACGCTCCTTTACCGATCAATCTACCATCGTGGGGTGCCCCTCGGTGGACTGCCAACGATATTCTGTCGACAGTAAGCCTTTTAAGTTGTACGCGTCGGCCGATAGCCAAACAATTAGATCGGCCTTGATGCAAGAGTTTAAAGGAAAAGGAACGAGTTGTTTTCTATTTAAGTAGAAGACTTTTGGATCCAGAAACAAGATATTCTCCTATTGAAAAGTTGTGCTTATGCTTGTATTTCTCCTGCACTAAATTATGACATTATTTATTATTGGCTGAGTGTACAGTTGTGTCTAAAGCTAATGTGATCAAACACATGTTGTCAATGCCAATATTAAATGGGAGAATAGAAAAGTGGATTCTTGTATTATCAAAATTTGATTTGAGGTATGAATCGGCTAAAGTAGTCAAAGGACAAGTGATGGATGATTTTATTACTCAGCATCATAAACCAAGCATCGGCTATATGGAACCTATGCCTTGGACATTATTCTTTGATGGATTATCGTGCAAGCAAGGGGGTGGCGTTGGTATTGTTATTATTTTGCATTAGGGGGGCAAGTTTTGAGTTTGCCTTTCAAACCAAACCAATGACCACAATAATCAAGCAGAGTATGAAGCTATTCTTAAGTGACTTTAACTTCTTCAGGAAGTAAAGACTGAGTCAATTGCAATATTTGGAGATTCACAGTTAGTTATTAATTAGTTGATCGGCCTGCATGAATGTAAGGATGATATTCTAAAGGGGTATCATGATGAATGTCAAAAGTTACTTGAGGGGTTTTCGCTTACTTCCCTTCAGCATATTTTAAGAGCACATAATCAAGAGGTCAATCGGTTGGCTCCAAATGCGTTAGGGTATCGAGTGTTCCAAGAAATCTTAGTAGTGAGATCTTGGCTAATGATTGGAGAGTTGAAATAGCTGATTACCTCAAGAATACATCACAGAAGGTTACTAGAAAATTGAGATATAAATCGACTAAGTATATTTTGTTGGATGATCAGTTGTATTGCAAAACAATCGATGGAGTTTTGCTTAAATGTTTAAGTCAAGAAGAAGCAAGAGTATTGATGGGAGAAGTGCATGAAGGAATATGTGGAGCTCATCAATCGGCTTATAAAATAAAATGAGTTATTCATAGGTTTGCATATTTCTGGCCAACAATATTAGAAGATTGTTTTGAATATTACAAGGGGTGTTAAGATTGTCAGCATTTTGGTAATGTTCAGAAATTGCATGCATCAGTAATGAACCCAATAATTAAGCCATGGCCATTCCAAGGCTGGGGAATTGATTTGATTGGCTAGATTTTTCCACCTTCAAGTAGAGGGCACAAGTTTGTATTGGTAGTAACAAATTATTTTACTAAGTGGGTTGAGGTGATTCCTTTGAAAACAGTAACTTCAAAGAATATGGTTGATTTTATTAGGGAGCATATTGTTTATCATTTTAGGATTCCTCAAACTATTACTACTAATCAAGGGACAATGTTTACATTAGAGAAATTCAGATATTTTGCTGCTAATATGGGAATTAAATTACTAAATTCTTCTCCTTATTATGCTCAAGCTAATGGCTAGGCAGAGGCATCCAATCAAATTTTGATTAAGTTGATTAAGAAGAATCGAAGAGCAACCAAGGAAGTGGTACCTAACATTTAATGAAGCATTGTGGGCATATAGGATGGCATGCCATGGATCGATTAAATCATCACCTTATGAGTTAATATATGGGCATAATGTAGTTCTTCCTAGAGAGATTCAGACTGGATCAAGACGTGTTATATTACAAAATGATTTGATAGCCAAAGTCTATAAAAACCTTATGATGGATGATTTGGAGAACTTAAGTTGTCATTGGTTGCATGCTCTTGAAAATATTGAGGCCAATAAATTAAGGGTTGCAAGGCATTATAATAAAAAGGTCAAGAACAAACAGTTTTGCAGAGGAGAGTTAGTTTGGAAAGTAAGATTATTGATTGGGTCTAAAGACAACAGGTTTGGCAAATGGTCGTCTAATTGGGAAGGTCCTTATCGGATTAAACATTGTACACCTGGCAATGCTTATATTTTAGAAATGCTAGAAGGGAAAGATGAGTTTGATAGAGAAATCAATGGAAAATTCTTAAAGAAGTATTATCCTAGCATTTGGATTAATACTTGATAGCCAATTTATTTAGTCATCGGCTCTAATAGCCAGTATTAGGAGGGTATCGCCTTTAGTTCAAAAAGGAAAATTAAATCGAAGGAGTAAAAGCCGATATGATATGTATCATCTATAGAGCAAAAACATACACAAAGACAATTAGATTTATATTTCAACAGATTCAGAAATGCATTCATAAAGAGAAGCAGAAATTTTATTCATTGATAGTTTGTTTCTAGTACAAGCTAATCAAAAACTTTATTAATCACATCCTGGGTGGATGTAATGTCCATGATGGCCATAGCCGCATCGTCAAAGTCCTCGATCAACTCCTCGTGCATGTCGGGGTCATCGGCCATCAAAAAGCCTAGCTCCATGGTGGGAACTCATGCCCATTCTGGGCCTACGCCGCAGTTAGGGCCATGGCTACGCTGTGGTGGATGTCGTGGAGGGCGATCTCCTAGGTGTGTGATGGGACATCATGCAGGCGGTTGTGAGTATGGGGCCATGGGCGTTGACGGCCACCGTAGCTATGTTCGCCGGTAGTTGGAGGTTCTCCAACTGCGTCGTCAGGGCTGGCAATCATAGAAACAAGGAAACTGTTAAGACAAAGGTAGAGAAAAGAAGACCATGGCGTTGGACTCGACCAACCTCGCCCAAGTGATATTGGTTTCCTCCTCTACGGTGAGGAGGGCAGCCTATGAGGCCTCAAGAATAATGGTCCTTAGCAGCCCTCCACTCCCGGAGGAAGCACCAGGCGTCGTCACCAGTATACGAGTAGAAGGAGTCCAACGATGAGTCCGATGTGGGGATGACAGCAGACTCAACATTGGATGGCTTGTTGGCCCTAGGAGGAGGAGAAAGGAGCCTGTTATTTAAGACAAACCTATAGACACATTAGAAGGTGATTTGTTGATAGGAGCAGGAGTTGTTTGGGCCTACCTCATGTGGTAGAGTCGCTGGCTCACCGGCATCTCCTCCTTCGGGAGATTTTCTACCACGCGCTTACCATGGTTGTCCTCGCCTGCCATGGGTGCTGTTAGATCTTGGGAGGAGAAGAGGAAACCGCTACAAGGTCTATGAAGATGGAAGGATGCAAGAGAGTGAGAGCAGTTGCAAATATAGATGTGTTTGAGGCCGAAGCCCTTGGCTGGTATTTATAGCCATGAAGGCGAGACGATAGATATCTTGGGACATGTGAAAGCAATCCCAATTGATGGAAGGGGAAGTGCCACTTCACTAATACTAAGGGGAATGCAGCGTTGATGGCTGAGAAGGAATTCAAAGGGTTTTGTGATGAAAGCCGTTTTCAGGTTCAGTTAAGTCAGAGTAAAGTCAGAAATCAGAAATCGGCTCTTCTAGCTGAACCAAAAAGTATAGTTATCATCAGGTTTATGTGCTACAGATACTAGAATATAAATTAGAAGTTAAGAGCATCATGAATTGCTCATAGTGCTTTTAGTCGAATAGCATCAACTTCTGTAATATGTTGTTTATCTTCTTTGGTTGATCCGAGAATGCTCTCAAGACTGCTGCGAATAGCTTTGCCTTCTTTGACCTTGGTCAGCATTTCTTGCTTTTTTCTGTTTGATAGCATTGGGGATCTGAGTCAAGTTGGACTCATGACATTCGATGGTGGCTTTCACACTTTCTAATTCTTTTTCAAGCTCAGCACGCCTAACTCTTAGCTAATTTAGTTCTGATTCAATTTTGGAAAAAGAATTCTTCAAAATGTCGATCAGTTGTGCTAATTCTTTGACTTCCTGTTTGTTAGAATTCTTTTTGGCCATCAAAGCTTCATGACCAATCAGATTTTTTTGAGACTTTTTCACCTTGGGAGTTTGGTCATCGATATTGGATATAGGTATCAAGGCCTCAGCAAGATTTGGGGTCAGATTATCCTTTATGGCCAAAAAAATTCTTCTCATTGGGTCTGCATCCTGGACTAAATTGGCTATATTTCCCTCGAGCATTGGCAGCATGTCTTTTAGCCAATTTTTTTGTCTCATCAGATAAAGTCTCTTGGGAAGAAATGGCTGATGAGCTAATCTCACTTTCGTCTATGTATTCTTCAAAGTTGAAAGAGTAGCTCAGAGATAAAGAATTAAGTGTCTACATGTGAACAAAAGGAATCTTATTAGAAATAGCAAATGGGTTGATAATGAGATGAATGGTGAGGGAAACACAGTACCTTTTCTAGAAGAGACTCAGGCTGAGTAAAAGGAACAGCCGATGATGTGCCAACATCTTTTTCAACATTTGGTTGAATTGGCTCTAGATTTTCGACGCTAGTGTCTGCAGGCATCAAGAAGTCTTTTGGTTTATTTTTGTTATAGAAGAATAAGAATGAGCATATGAATTTCTTACCATCGACTGTTTACTGAGTTGGAGAATTAATGTGTTGGGTATCAACATCAATAGGATCATCCTCAACTGTTGGGTTGTTAGACCTTTGCTCTTGTGCAGATATTTTCTTAGGTGGTATCTGATAAAGAAGACTAATTAGAGAAGAGTGAGGATTACATAAAATTAAAAGGCTTGAGGAGATACCTTGGTAGCATCAGGAGGTGAAGTAGAGATGTTCTCATATTTTGCTGTTTTGGGTCTGTCAGAAGCATCGGTCATTTGAATTGTAATCGGCTCCTTAGGGGGATTAGCCGATGAGAGATTGGTAGACACTGATTCAAATGTCTGGGACAACAATTCAGCACCTAAGGCAGATTGAGATGCAATAGTCGATGGCTGTAAGAAAGGGATTGAATTAGAAGTTGGATATCATTTTAAGAGGAAAGATAAGTTAAGTTACCTGAGTAATTAATGATTTTGTTATGTGAAGTCTCTTCCCAGTGGTGGTTTTCTGAGTTACACCTTGGGTTGCCTTGTATTTTGAAGACTGATATGTGAGTATTGTTGGGGCAGCTGGGGTTTTCATCAACTTTTTCAGAGTGGGTGTAGTTGATCCCATTCTTGAGGCTGGACATGGTGGATAATATTCTATGGGATGCCCTTTCCTGTCCACGCTTGGCGGATCAAATTCGGTATCCTACAAAAGAATTTGTTAGATGAATTGATAGAAGAACTTGTTAGATAATCTTTCTAAAAGAAAAGTAGTAAATTACCTCACTATCAGAAGCAAATTCTTCATCTAGGGCTAAACAGTTGGGATGAATTGGACTACAAAAGAGGTGAGAATGCCATTTTTGCCACTAGGAATCAAACAAATTTGAGGAGAAGTTAGCTTTTGTCCATTCATGCAGGCAAAGAGAAGGAAGGTCTGATCCCAGTTGAAAAATTCTAGAAGCTTTTATCATCTCATTCATACCTTCTCTTGGCTTTAGAGTGTTCCTAAAGAATACTCGATGAGGTAGTTGACCAAGGCTAAATTGACGGACTATAAAAGAAGGATTATAGAATTCATAAGTTAGGAGGTTATCTAAGAGACAAGAACCAATAGCCATTTTACCATGGCCATGACGAAATTCAGCTGGCAGTACATAGGGTTTGATAATACAACTAAAAATTACAACAGCCATTTCATCTGAGCAACATAATTCAAACCGAAATTTGACTAGCAGAACTAGTTTATTGTCTTCATCCTCATCATAAGATAGCCAAGTCAAGATGTTTGCATCAAACCCTTTGAAAAATCTCTTAAAAAGGTGGCCTACATCAACAACAATTGTTATGGCTGATGCAGCTTCACCATAATTCATACACTGTCGAGTTCTTGCTTCTTTTCCTTTATAATCTTTAGAAAGTTGGAAGAAGGAAAGCTCAAATTCTTAAGATTGGGTTTTACAATCTTATGCAAGTATAGATTCAGCCACAATTGTATTAACTACCAAGGGCCACTGATAGTATACACTAGTTCATTTTTTAGTAATTGAACAGATACTTGGTGCATCAGGTGATAAGTAGACTCCAGCAGATATTTTTCAAGGGGGATTTCATTGCCGGCTGCTAGACGTTCTATCATGTATTTATGATTATAAGTTGTTCCGTAAGATGACCCACAAAAGATGATTTTTTTCAGCCACATATTTAGGAAAGCTACATGCTCTCTTTCATCAACAATTGATCTATCCCCAATATGGTTCAGGATATAGCTTGCCCATCCTATACAGTCTGATGTTTTAGCTAATTTCTTGGACCAGCATTTAAGAAATCATAGGGTTGCATTGATCCTATTATTCTAAGGCCGGTCGACATATAAATATCGACCAAAGTGATAGTCATTGGACCGTGATAAAAAACAAAAGCATTCAAAATGACCAAAAGTAAGATGTAGAAATTAGAAGTGAGTCATTCCTCTCCATTATAGACAGTGAGAGTGTCAGGCATTGATTCAAGTCATAAATTTTCCAATCTCCAGCATTTTACTCTGATACTCAATGGAACCAATCCCTCTATCCCTTAGGCATTTTGGGCCAATATCTAAAGAGAGTTTTGGTGTTTCAAGAAGATAAAACTACTATAGATTGAGGAGATTCAGTTGGTTTCTTAATTGACGAAATCAGATGGATCAGGATCACCCATGGGTCCAAGATAATAGGCATTAGGAACAACAACTAATAGAATCAAAATTTCTTTCCTCATTTTCTAGAGACCAGTTGGGATGAATTTAAGAAAAAGGAAAATACAGAGTAGCGGTTAACACTTGAAAGACAGAAGTTTGAAGGCATACATCAGGAACGTGGTCGCTGGTTGCCATTGTAGCTAAAATGGATCTGAATTTGAGGAAGGTTACTCGAACGACAATTTGGTAGAATAGAGAATTTGCTAGGGTTAAGGCTTTGGCGGTGGCGGCTTTGACTATTGAAGTTTGCTCGAGAAAAAATGAGAAAGTAAACAGACCGAGCGAGCTGAAAATGATATTGTTGGGGTATTATATAGAATTTGACCCGAGAGATCAGGAGCCATGCGGTTATTTTAGAATGAGCGGTTGCAACATGGTGAACAGATGAATAGAAATTTTAGAATAAAATCATTTTTATCATAAAATTAGAGGGCATGTGTTTACACCAAAATTTAGAAAGAATAACGCGGGAACTTGAAGCTTTCAGGATTGTATCATCAAGGAATCGATTAGATGTGAATCGATATCAGCTGATTTAGATGTGATATCAGAATCGGCTATTTTATGGATGACGTCTGCAAACGACGTCAATGGGCTATACTTGTGTGGCGCCAGAAAGATGTGTCGGACTCTACAAATAAAAAAAATTAGGGTCCAAGTTATTATTAAGTTAGGAAATTTTCTTTTATTCCAATAATTATAATAAATCGTATTTGAGTAGGATTCATGTTTAGATTATGGGTATAAATATTAGACTCTGGTTATTATAAAAAAATAAACATTCAATCAATACAATCTTTTTGACTTTTGCAATCGCATTAGGAGCAGGAGTATTGTAGATCTTGATAAGTTCTTCAGCAAACAGGGCTACATCGACTGATCGACCTCCAGCTTGCTTGTAAGTACCGTCACGACTTGTATTGTGCTTGTAAAGCTACATCAGCTGATTGATCTTTTATGAGCCATAATATAAGTTAGTTATCGATCTGTATCGTAGTTTGTAAGGCTACATCAATTGATTGATCTTTTACGAATCATAATATAGATCAAAGTTATCGATCTTGTGTTAAATAACTTGTTATTTAATACAATGGATATGTTTGGCTGGTATTAAAGCTGCCTGATAAGCCAACTAAAACTGTTTTGTTGTGAGAGAAAAATACTATAGATTCTAGCTGATAAGCCGGCTGATAAGTTCAAGCGAACAGGTCCAATATCATCAGTTATCGAATCTGCTAAGATTAGTAAGATTTTTCTTACTGTTTTTGGTTGATTCACCAGTTATCAATCTTGCTATAATTAATGTTTTATTAATTATAACAAAATCACTTGATTGAGATAGAGATAGATTAGCATCATGTCATTTTAATTTGTTGTCTTCTGATCTGGTCACGCTTCAAATCTTATAATTGATGGCCTAATTTCGATAGATCAACTGTTTTATCTCTATTCTAGTCAAACATAATATGCATCCAAAGACATGTTTTAACCTTGAATAAACTCACTAGTTAATGAGATTTAATCTAATTACACTACCATAGCTGCATTGATCCGGTCGAACCTCATTGGTAAGACTTTATATTAGAAATTATCGATTAGTGGTCTTGTTCATGATCAAAATATGTACTCTATTTATTTGCTATGATTGCATCGGCTATTTTAGCCGATTTGCCTATACTCTCACGCATATAGTATATTTTCCTGAATCTGTCAACATATAGATGGTTTTATAGATTCTTTGGTTTTAGTTTGTTATCATTATCATAGCTGCATTGATCCGATCGAACCTCACTGTTGATGATAATAGATTAGATTTAAATTGTTTGTAGATTCATTTATATTAGATAGTCGATTTGTTTGTATGTTATACTCTTTTCATCAAACTTATTGGCTCGACGCTTTTATATCGATCATGTTCCATTTAGCTGATGATGCTTTCTGATGTTCCATGAACATCGATTATTTTGATTTGTATCATTATCATTTAATATTAATCGATAATCCTTGATTTAAAGATCTTTATTTCATGAATACGCTGGATATCGACTATTTAGTCAATAGCCTTAGTGAATCGGCTATTTAGCTGTATATTTGAAACTGTTTGATGCAACACCGACATGTTTCACCTTAAATTACTGATAAGATTTTCTCTTATTGTTAATTGCAAGTCAAATTGATTGGCACGTCGTTGGGTTTTCAGAATCGGCTAGCTCTGTGTTGAAGCCAAGCAGATTTCTAGTCTTGTTCTATTTAGATCTTTCGGATTTTTATGTGTTGATCATATTGCCACATTTTTATATCAACACAACCGACTGTGGCTCATGGCGGTGTTTGGTTCCCGCACTTGTCCTTGGGCCTGTCCCTGGTCATGCAGCCAAGGCGCCGGAGCTTGGCTCCCGAAAAACAGTTTTGGAATCCGTTTTCTCGCAGCCTGGCTCGCGTGAGTCGTGTGCGTGTCCGCGGGAGAGAGCAGCGATGCAGGTATGAGCGTAGATCAAGGCAACTAAACAGTTCCCCATCGCATCTTAGCTCTGCTGAAAAAGGCAACCAAACAAGCATGGCTTGCATGACTACAGCTTGAGTAACACTGGCCTGGTTATCCAGATACGATGCAGCCCAGCTGAGAAGAGAACCAAACAGGCCCATAACGATGAATAAACCGGGTTTTGATTTTTACAAGGCGTCTAAATTTACTTTCTCCTTGTATCCAACATTATTTGAAAATGCATCGATCGAATAGTTAAGGTGGCGTTTGGATGACACTGGGATATGTATAATGAAAGAGATATGCCTCCTTCCAAGAGGTAATATTATATCATAGTCATCTATTCTTTACGTCTCATTTAATCCTAACCGTTCACCTATTTCTCTTTCCCTATCCCATTCTCTATATCCCTGTGTCCAAACGCTTGTAAAAGCTAACCGACTGCACGTCTGCACCATTCGGATGAACGAGCGATCTCCTGCTGAAGAAGAATGCGGGACCTGCGAATTGTTGGGACAATGCTTGGACTAACGACTTTTGTCCATACATGATTTTATAATACAAAACCGGGGCTATAAGATCCATATTCAAATAATTATTTATTTATGATTATGTTTCTGTATATGTTTTGAGCATTTTTCGGCCCTATTCGTATAAACTTACCAGTTATAGTACAGTGTTTTTTCTCTCATAATAAATTAACGAACAATATTTTTTAGCCCGGCTTTTCAGCGAAGCGAACGGGGAAAAAAATTACTTGTGTCATGCTGCCTCAAACCTAGCGAGACCGCAAAGGCATTGAAAGAGTCAGCGTCTGCGTAACATACGGTGAGTAACAAGTTAGACGTCAAAATAAAAGCAAATGAAAAGAAAAGTCATTGGACATGGACAAAAAGAACCTTTGCTTCCATTGACCTTTACATACGCTTTTGCTGATCGTAAAAGGAGTAGTAAAGCGCAGTGCTTGAGCTGAGATCTTGAGGAATCAGGAATCAAGAGAGAACAAAATGGCCCCCAAATCCTACGACGAGGTCGCTCCATGCGGTCCATGCCCAACCGGAAAGGCAAGGCTACCTGTAAAGTGTGGAGTACTGTAGTAGTACTAGTGTACCATGCCTGTCTCCAAATTCCAATTGTTGCACGGCAGACAAAAACCGCATCCTGCATGTAAAGCATGCTGCTAGTTTAGGAGATTCAGTTTGTTTTCCCCTCCTTTCTTGGGTTTTTTCTGGATGTCTTGAAGTTTATGCGTAGGCATTAAGTTTTCTGTAGCAAAGTTGCCTACAAGAGACTAAGCTCAGGGTATCCAGAAGGACGCCAAGCATGGATCGATATACGGTGATATACTTTTGTGCCAAGGAATTTCGTAGGATTATACTCGCTCCGTCTCAAAAAGACGGGTGTTTTAGCTTTTGTGATGGAGGGAGTATACAATTTGTCGATTTGATATCCATACACGGGGGGAAAATAATGCTTACATATGACCGCCATGGGCGAATCTAGCATAATATCATGTAAAGTGCGTGTACAGTGTACCTCGCAGGAGATCTCGCCCTGCTCACCTATGTTGAAATTTAGCTTATGCTGATGCTTATATCACAGTATACCTCGCAGGAGATCTTGCCCTGTTCGCCTGTGCTAAAATTTAGCTTACGCTGAAATATTGTGAAAAAAAACATTGTTTCATGGTTGAAAAGTAATGCTGAATAAGCTCGAACCAACAGTTTTAATTTGGTTGATGTAGGGTATAAGGCGGAACTGAGGATAACACTCAAATGCTAATCGGCTAATCGCTGGACCACTGCCATAACTCACACTCAGCAGCGTTTGATCGCATTTGACCTCTTCCTTCCCCCATCCGAATTCAACTCGATTATCAATTCCCTTGGCAATAACTCCGCTCTCCATCCTACACATCTTCCTACCGACTCCTACAATTGTACGTAGTACAAAATTACAAATACACCACCAGCTGGCTCATCTCTTTCTCCATCCCTTCCCTCTCTAGCTACGGCCACGCCAACCAAACAGGGCACCCTGTGCGTGCGGATGGGGTGGGTGGACTCTCACGACCCACCATCCCGCTGACCGTGGGCCGGGCGTTCCATCGGGCCCACTGACCAGCGGCTGGCCTCGGATCCTCCTCTCGCCCTCTCTCGAACCCGTCGTAGCAGAGTGGCGACGGAGTGAAGCACGCACGCATCCGAGAGAAGGCAATGGTGGAAAGCCATCGCACTTTTCGCCTCGCTCCGCTGCTGCGCTTTGCGGTGCTCGTGCTCCCCATCCCCTCGTCGGCTTGTCTTTTCCGCGCCCCGCCTGCTGCGCCTCTCCGGCCCCCTGGCCCCTAAACCCCCACCCCGCGCTCGGCGATGCCCTCGCGGCAGCCCTCGCCGCCCGCGCCGTCGCCGGCCCTGGCCCCGGCCGCCGCCGTCGCGGTCGCGGAGCCCCGATCCCGCGGGGCCCGCCACCGCCGGGCTCCGCCCGCCGTCCCCGCCGCCGCGGGGGCGTCGGCCGCCGCGGCGCTGATCTTGGTGGCCGCCGTCGCGCTGCTGCTGCTGTGGCGGAGGCGCCGCCGCCGCCAGAAGCTGGCCGTGGCGGCCGGGGCGCAGCACGCGGCCGACCTGCGGAGGCTGTCGTACCACCAGCTGCGCCGCGCCACGGGCGGCTTCGCGGCGGGGAGCAAGCTGGGGCAGGGAGGGTTCGGCCCGGTCTTCCGCGGCGCGCTGCCCCGGTCGGGCCAGCCCGTCGCCGTCAAGGTCATGGACGCCGCGGGCTCCCTCCAGGGCGAGCGCGAGTTCCACAACGAGCTCTCCCTGGCCTCCCATCTCCTCGGCTGCGCCGCCACAGCCCACGGGGGAGGGGGAGGCGGAGGCGGAGGGGGACCTGGGCCCGACCCGCCCCACATCCTGCCCCCGTTCGCCTACTCCCTCTCCACGCAGCCACGCCGCTGCCGGATGATGCTCGTGTACGACCTCATGCCCAACGGGTCGCTGCAGGACGCGCTGCTCGGGAAGAGGTGCCCCGAGCTGGTGTCCGGCTGGCCGCGCCGCCTCGCCGTCGCCCGCGACGTCGCCGCCGCGCTCCACTACCTTCACTCCGTCGTGCAGCCGCCCGTGATCCACGGGGACGTCAAGCCCAGCAATGTGTTGCTGGACAAAGACCTCCGTGCCCGCCTCTCAGATTTCGGACTCGCGCGGATCAGGTCTGAAGAGGAGGGTGAGTTGGAGAGCGGTGCCATTGGGGCCGATGCAGACGGGAACACCAATCCTGGTGGTGGATGTGACGAGGATATGTCGGTGGCCGGCGAGAGCACCGCTGCTGTCATGGTTAATGGGGAAGACAATGCTGCCAAGTCCCCAGAGGATGATGAGGTGCTCACCGCGGCATCTCCTGCAGAGGCCGTGTCCACTTCCGGATGTGACAAGACTAGTGTTGCTAGTGGATGTAATGCCCGAAGCTGCAATGGGGGAGGTGCAGGAGGATCAGGAACTGGGAGTGACTGGTGGTGGCGTCAGGACAATAGTGGTGGTGGTGGTGGCGGCGGCGGTGGCGGCGGCGTTAAGGACTATGTGATGGAATGGATTAGATCGGAGATCAAGAAGGAGCGACCAAAGAATGACTGGATTGCAGGGCCATCTGCAGTAACCCCTGTTGCTCCAACAGAGAGGAAGAAGCCAAAGAGGAGGGCGCGGGAGTGGTGGCGTGAGGAGTATGCAGAGGAGCTCACGAAGAAGCAAAAGCGGAGGGCACTTGCCAAGTCAAAGAGTGATGCTGGTGCGATGTCTGGTTTGCAGTGGTGGGAGAGGGATTGTGATTTGGAGAAGGGCCATTCGAGGTGGAGGATGATGAAAAGCTGGAGCCGGAGGAGCAGCAATGGCAATGGCAATGGCAATGCCAGCATCAGTTGGTGGGTGGACGGTGTGAGAAGGAGCAGCAGGGATTGGGCCAGTGGGGAATTTGTGCCTAAGAGTGGTGGAGCAGTGAGCAGCACACCGAGCATGCGTGGCACAGTCTGCTATGTGGCTCCTGAGTATGGTGGAGGAGGGCCTCTATCAGAAAAATGTGACATTTACAGCTTTGGTGTGTTGTTGCTGGTCCTTATATCTGGACGACGCCCGCTCCAAATGACAACCTCACCAATGTCAGAGTTTGAGAAAGCGAGCCTCATTTCGTGGGCAAGGCATCTTGCTCAAGTTGGCCGCTTGCTTGATCTTGTAGACCCTGCACTGCAGGATGTTGATCGAGACCAAGCACTGCTATGCATTACTGTTGCGCTCCTTTGCATTCAGAGGTCACCAGCTCGCCGCCCATCAAGTACAGAGGTGCTTGGTATGCTTGCTGGTGAGGGTGAGCCACCACCTCTTCCGATAGAGTTCTCACCATCACCTCCTGGCGGATTCCGCTTCAAGTCCCGAAGGAAAGGCCGGTGAGTTTAGTTTGTTGGTAGATGAAAAGATAGTGTTAGTATTCTATCCTTATGCTTGTTTTTTCTTGTACTCAAGTCCTAATTTATCTGTTTAATTTATTGATGTATAAAGATCTTGGTGGGACAAAAAAGTGTCCAATTGGGTTCAGATTTGACAAGAATTGCTGTGCCCCATTAATCAATTGGA
The DNA here is from genome assembly GCF_019320115.1 of Miscanthus floridulus. Lineage (NCBI taxonomy): Eukaryota > Viridiplantae > Streptophyta > Magnoliopsida > Poales > Poaceae > Miscanthus > Miscanthus floridulus. The sequence continues at coordinate 158,322,932 of NC_089581.1, forward strand.
TAGTCTTAGTTTGGTTATTCCTTCTGCAAAACTCCTCTCTATCTAGTGAAAATTTTCAGTTGTACTAATTGACAAGAATTGTGTTCTCCTCAACCAACATGCTTAAGTGTTGATTGGTTAACAGCAGGAATGCCATGCTTCATTAAATCATAGTTGATTTGATACTTGCATGACCACATGAGGTTAGGAGTTCCCCCTGTTCTTTTTGCTGGGAGATAGAGAAGCATGTTGCCTTTTGGACATGCTTTGGGTGTTTTGGATGTAGTGCCCTTCCAGGCCCTAGTGCAGTAGATTTTCACTCCGTTTTGACAACCATTTTCTTCTGAACAAGCATATCCACTTGTGTGATGATTTCAACTTTCAAGCTTTTGCTGTTCACAGTTCCCTGTCACTTTTCTCTTTCCACTAGGACGGTACACTCACTTTCTCCAGCCAGTATATTCTACCTAGTTGCTTCAAACAGCTCGTGAAATATAAATATTAAGTAGACTGTAGACCACTTTACTATCTGAAAAAGGCCTTTCGTGATTTCTTCAACATAGCTAGTGCGGGCATGGTTTAGTGCCACAAAGCAATAGTTTAGGCATAAACCTTTAATTGGGATTGGCTGCCTGAACTGTGAACTCTGAAGGCTGAACCTGGCAAAAGATTCTGGGTCCTGTTTTAAAGTAATTACCGAAAAGTCCAAGCTTGTGCACAGTACTACTACAACCCCATGCTCTGTGCCTTATATGAGAGATGTTCTTTTAGTGAATTCTTAGACTTGTAACTGCATCAGCTATTCAGCTGGCATGTAAGACTGTAGATTGAACTGGATTGCTAATTTGACACCCCCCTTTTGCTATCCTTTACTTTTATATGCATACATTTAGTCTTTGCTTGCGGTTACTTCCTTAAATGGAAAACAAATAGAAGCTCAAACCATTCACATTCGAAGACTAAGATATTAAGGATAAAACTTCAGTGCATGTGAAGGAAAAAATAGGTAAATCAGATAAGGGTTGCCTATTTACTGAGACTGGAGGTACTTGACCCAGTGGATTAAATCTTGGTAAAGATCTGTGTTTCTCAAAGTCAGATACTGAGATGTCGTCATGATTTTCAAGCACCAACTTCTCACATGGTTCGTACAGAAACAACTGGTGTGAAAATGTCATGGAGTACGTGACAAAAATTGTTTTGGTTGACCTCTGTGCTGGCTAATTGAAGTTGATTAGCATATGCGGTTTGTTCTCAGACCCTTTTATGTAAACTGCTGGCAACTGGGATCGTTGCGTATTGAAACAAGAAAAACTAGCAGTTGGAAATGTTGAACTTGTTATTACTCACTGAACATTTAGCAGTCCAGTTTGTGCTGCTCTTAGGGCAATTACAATTGAGATGATGAACAGAAGAGGAAAAATACCTTGAGGCAAGCAGCAGGTTTCTGATGTGAATGTTTGCCTGTTTGGTCGGTCATTGTTAATTCTGGCACGGTGCTTGAATTGGAAAATGTTTGTGCTGATTACCCTGTTGCAATATTCTCTTAATTTTGCTGATGTTTGATTTCATTTTTAACAAATAATCCTTACATCAAAGGTATTACTGTCGCACGAACACACGGTAGATTGTTCATTAATCAATGTAATATACTCCCACATCCCACAAGAAAAGCTAAAAACATCGGTCATGCTTTGAAGACGGCGCGTTGAGTTGTCAAAATAAAAAGTTACACGTAGTCACACGCATTGACCCCAAACTTTACATTTAACCATCACTTAAATTATGAGCTGCTTTATGAGGTCTGGACTCGTGGGTCGTCGATCCAACGAGCACAGAAAACTTTATATAATTATACAAAATGCATATATCAAAAACACCTCAGTTACCCGTTGCAGAATTTAGGGCCTGTTTGATCTCCTGAAGAATTCAATCTAGAGTAATTCAAGAATCTTGGTGTTTCACACCGATTATCTCCAAGTAGGATGGAGGTGGATAGTTGGATTCTCAAAATCTTATGGTTGGATTATAAGAATCTCCCATAGATTCCATTCTCATTTTCTCAGCTCATTCTCAGCTCACTCTCACAATTATTTAGGAGATATAAATAGGGCCTAATTTAGCAAAAAAAAGCGGGAGCAGGAAGTAGAGTACAAGGGGAAAAAAAACTGGCAGATGCCTCTTGCTGAGCATCTTGGTTGCCAATACAGTCAATTCTGAAGGATAGGTAAAAAAAAAACTGATCATGCAATCCCTGTGCCATAAAAGAATCTGTTACACTGTTGCATTCCGAAACAATCTACGTGTTTCAGATGGCTACTGGGATAGAAGCATAACACTATGACCATATACAGGTAGAGTAATTTGTCTGTTCACTTTTGTTCCTTCCAAAGAACGACTTTGCCATGGCAATTCTTGTGAGATATTTTCCTCACAATGTCTGAAAATGTTTTCTTGTCCTGCAATAACAAGAGAAGGCAATGGATTGCTGAATGGAATGGTAGTCACAAATTACTGTAATAAAACTTAAAATGTATGGTAATGCATTGAGAACAAACATGTAATCAAAAGGCTGAAGAAGCCTACCTCTTGAGTTATTAGACGAGCCTTGAACCTCAACACCAGATCTTGGCATGTGGTGGGTTCCATTGCACGAAGTACTGCCCTGACTTCCTCCTCTGTAATGGGTGAGGATTCTCTTCTTTCTGAAAGAGATGATTTTGATATTGGTTCCAAAGAAGACTGCTTTTCATCCTTGACAACCAATGTTCTGGTTTCCTATATACCAAGAAATAGGGCAACTTTAAAGCAAAGAACCTGGTGCAACTTATGATTATATGACTACAACTCAAATTTCACATGTGTAGTGTGCAGAATGAAGAAACTGCATACAGGTTCTATCTTTATTTTTTTGGAGGTTGCACCATTAGAAGTATTTGCATCACCACCCCCTGATTTCCTCTTTTGAGTGGATTTGGATGAAGATGTGGCGCTCTGAGCGTGCGCTGATGGTGTTGGTTTACCAGGGTTGCTATCCACTGGTTCACTTTTGGGTACAAGTTGTTTTGGAGCAAGTTCTGGCGATGGTAGGTCATCTTCCTGTTGGACAAAGCAGATACAAAGATGAATTCTATTCCACAAGATTAGGTTTGCTAAGGCGTCCAACCTCCTATGAAAGAATATGTGAGTTCTAAGAAGAATTGTGATCATTACATCTGTGCTTTTGTCGTCAACGTCAGACTCATTTTCCCCAGCAGCTCGGCAAAGCAGCTTTTTTAGCTCCTGACCGGACTTGCTCAAGTTGTCACTGCCGCCTAGTTCATTCTCGTTGTCATCCTGTGAGTATTATGATGGAAATCAGATATCGCATCTTATGAATGGTGAATTGGTGATCCTGGTTAAGGCAACAGCATGTGCAGATCTAGTGATATCATACTAGCAGCATAATGCAGCAGGCACATCACATGTTGTTTACCTGTTTAATTTCAGGAGGAGCAGCCTCAGGATCAGCTAAGTCAGGTCTTTCCTCTATATCAACATCCACAGCCTCATCATCATCGGTGAAGGTCTCTTCGTGCTCCCAATCGTCACCTGTCATACAAAGGTTGCAGAATCAAGCTAAGATGCATGCTAAATTGAAGTCTGATAATATGGGTATGGAAATATGGTATGCAGCCTTTTCATTCTTCATTCAGGTGTGAAACTGTGAGTAGTTCTGAGGAATGACACTAAAGTATGTACTGTATAAGTGCAAGCAGAAATTCATAAAATCTCAGTATTAACAAAAGGTAGTATTTGATATGTATACCTTTCTCGATTTCATCATCCAAATCGAAGTCTATGTCCTTTCCACCTTCCTCGTCATCCTCGTCCATGCCCTTCATAGTAATCCCAAGCCTGTTTTTCCTTGCAGCGCCCCCTTCTTCATCGTCAACTTTGTCAGATTGATTTCCATTCTCATTCCTATCTCCTTTCTTGGGGTGAACACCATTTGTTGCCCCTCTATTTACATCATCAAGCCTGTTCACACCTGAACTAAAGGCAGCAGCTCCATTTGTAGCTGCCTTCATCATCCACCGTTCATACCCAGATGCACTACTTCTCCTTCTATTCATTTTCTCTTCAGCTTCTTCCAAGGTCAGCTGTTTGTACTGTGCAATTTTACTGAAGTTGTACCTGATAGGACATGAGAGACTGTAAGAATGCTCTAACAAAAATAAGAGAGCACCCATCTCAAAAGAAATGATATTAGGAGCTTTCTGCCACAGAATTAGTAATGTCAAGACTTGATGAAACCTATACACTCTAATGGTGCTTGAATCTTACAAGTATGTATGTTCAGATGATGGATATATGATCACAGTTCGTTTAAAGAGTAATAATAACAGAGGAAGCAGAGAGAACAGTACCAGGAACCAACTTGAACAGCAATCATGTCCTTGCCTTTCAGTGTCAGTGAATAGTATGTGGCAGGTGGATCCTCAGTTTGGCCCTGATACTGATGTTCGCCAGTCTCATCCTCCAAAATCCATGGCCTCTTGCTGTAGTGCTTGTCCTGTTTCTATCAAATGTGTGCACATGGTTTGACAGGGGAAACATCAGCTTATTGTCCTTAAGTTGCTATTGCACAAAGATCTTATAGCAATATATTTGTCAACTGCATACTGCTAATTTGCAACTGATACGAGATGTCTGATGCAGCATAACTACTTTGTAATAACTACAGTGCTATTTAGATTGATTGTAATTAGTTAGAATTTACACAGGTTCACCACTGTTACACTGTTTTATTATATACAGTTTTTATGTATGATTAAGGATACCAATTGAGTGACATTTTCAGGTTGTCCAAAGCAAATGAATGACAATGGTGATCATCCACGATCAAAAGGCAGTACCCGCATATTCCCAGTAAGCTGCCGTCCTTGGGGTACATCCTTGCGAAGAGTCCACCTGTTCTCTGCGCTCCTCTCCTTCGAGAAGGGCGGCAAGCCGGTGGTGAACCTGCCGATAGAGTGGGTCTTCTCCTTCTCCGCGGAGGTATCCACCCGGACATCGAACTCCTGCGCAGCGATCCATGTGAATAACGGAAAATCCCGGGTTGGGGGGTGGGGGTGAGAAACGATGATGAGCTGCATCTGCATTGCTCGCCCGATTGCTAACGAAAATCTGCATTAGAGACGGCGCGGGGCCCGTACCCGGATGAGCCTGGTAACGGGGGCGTCGCACACGGTGCAGCGCCCGCGGGCGCGCGCCAAGGTCTTGCCGCAGTCGGAGCAGAGGGTGGTGTGCCGGCACAACGTCAGGTAGAGGTCCGACGCGGCTCCGCAACGCTCGCACGCCGCCTTGAGGACCAGGTCCGCGGACGCGAGGCTCGCCGTGCCCCTGGCCCTGCCTATGCCGCCGCCCATGGTGTGCTCGGTACGTAGGGTTTGATTAGTTTGGTTCGTTTCGTCGTAAACGATCGGATTATTTACTCCTGCTTCGGTGCGAGAGAATCCATACGATCTTATAAGCCCAGCTGAACTGTAGATTGGGCCGTGTGGAAGGCGGCTGGGATCGAAAAGGACTGGCAAAAACTTGTGGTTTCTCGCTCGGTTGGCGACTTCGTGCATCGCATGTTGTGGCCCTGTCTAATGGGGACGCAATGTCGCATTGAGATGAGACCCACAATGCGTGCGCGTGGGCCTTGGAAAGTTGCAACCCGCGGAAGGTGTCGTCGGGGGCGTGTGCTGATGGGCTAGGCCCCTAGGAGACGGAAATCACCAATTCACGGTTCGTTCATCACGGAAAAAAAGGGAGGGGGGGAATCAGTGTGTACTGTTTTTATTTTCAGGGTCCTTTTCGAACACAGCATTAAAAAAAACCAAGGAATAGGGAAAATATAGAAATAGGATAGAAATACATGCGTAAAACATAGGATTTAAAACAGAGGAATTTAGTGAGTATGGTTGTCTTGGGCCCCACCTATCAATCTATGATTTCTCACCCATCCTACGTAAGATCACCTGCAAGGATGACAGAGTTGTTTGCCTCGATCCTATGCGTGGGAGAAAAAAAAAATAAGGTTGAACTGGATGGGAAGTTTCTTGTGTTTTCCCTATAGAATCAGCCATGTAGGAACTTTTCCTCTATTTTTCCTATATGGAGCTTCCTACGGACCAAAACGCTGCTACAGTACTTCAATCCTAGCGAATATTAATCTTACATTTTTTCTTTGTTTCACCTCCATTTCGAAGGGGCTCTCATTGGCAACTGTGGTCGTGGCCACCTATCCTTGCGCCGCCGCCCCCTCCCAGTCATGAGCAGGCACGAGATGCAGGACGGCGCGAGAAGAGAGGAGAATCTAGGATGATAGAAAGAGGAGGATGGAACAACATAGGTAAAATAGACATTTCATACTCATGTTAGTTGTTGTTTTAGCTAAAATACATAGATGGTAGTGGCATACTTGGAGCTTAAAAATGAAACGGTGACCTAAAAGTCACAATAACTTTTTTCAGTGATCGACACGGGATTTGGGCCTTTTATAGCGACTTGTAGCAAATTGTGTTATGCGACTATTAGATATTTAGATAAATTAAGGTATACTTTTTAAAAAAAAAAAACAAAAGGTTCGTGACAAACATGTGCACGGGTGATCTATCCATAACTACAAGCATATTGAACACATCGATAAAAATGAATAAATAAAACAACGAAGTTGCAAGTGTGTAACCAAAGAGGGACTAATCCCAAAGGCACCGATTAGGCACCTCCCACTAGTCGACATAGTGGGCTATTTGAAGTTGTGAATCACAATTGATGCTGGGAAATGACAACCCCACAAAGATATCGAACGGTAAGTTGTACAGGTTTGTCCTGTACATCAGTATCAAAAGTTACAACATCTCCAAAGTGCTTGTAATCTTGTTGATTTTTCCCGGTGCACCACAACATATTTAGTATTCTCCCGTCTGCAGCATTCTGGAATCTGACCTTCATATCATTGTCATGTCGGCTCATCTGCTCTAGTAATTACATTGTCTTCTTTATATCCTCCTTGATGTCATCCTGTGCTAATCCTGCGCAAAGGTTTCTAACTGCTTGCTTTCTGATTGGTAATGCAGAATCTGCAGAGGATACTCCGATTATGCTCCATACACGACCAAGCGTAACGTTGTTTGTTCTCAATCTCTTGATGAAATCATTTGTTAGTGGATCTATATCGCCGTGTGAGCCCCATTATTTCTTCTCACCATAGGTTTCTGAAAGGGCATGGTTGTGTTCTGAAATTATCTTACTCACAATCCAAGAGTGGTTGGTTGTTCGATGGAGTCTCAACATAGCTTTGCATCCAGTTCTAGCACTTGCTGCTCTTGGGTTTTGGCAGAAACCCTGTATAATAGACATAGATAAAGTTAAGATTGTTCACTTTTTTCATTTTGTTCGGCTACTTTTTATATTAATTCTCGATGCATGAATCTTTCTGGGTTTTATTTACCTCGCAGGAGCATACTATATCCTTTCCTGTGGTGTACTGAATGATGTTCGTCTTCGATCTTTATATCCTTATTCCCAACCCAATTTTCCATGAATATACAAGTTGTAGAACTCCTTGGCCTCTTCATATGAGCTGAATGTAATTCCTTCATATGGGAAGAAAATTGGATCTCCTTTCCTATCTTTTGATGATGCAATTGCTATTGAAATTACGGTTTCTGTTGTTGTCGTCAAGCAAGCATCTGGACCTTCCTTCCCCCTTTTCCTGTTTGTAGAATCATTTACATATCATCCCCACCTGGATTATAGCCATGAACCTAACAGCCAATGAACTAATTCGGAAGCCAATGAGACTGCAATCTTCCATTTGAAACCAATATTGCGGAAGCAAGCAATAAATGCTACCCGTTTCTTGCTATACGTATTATATTAATGTAACGGTTGCTTGCCTCCTTATTACGGTTTCGGCCACTTGTAGGCTTGACCAGAGAGGGTGAATAGTCTTTTTTTTAATTTAATTACGTCAGCTAACCGATATAAATACGAAATTTAAACTATCGATTTAGCTAAGACTACACATCTTTATCTAAGTTCACAAGCACCTTATAAAGATCCTAAAGAGGCAACAAATGTATCAGGCTAGCTAGTGCTCACCTATCCAATTATAGCTTGCAAGGTCACACAAACCTATGCAACTAGTACTTCAAGTAAACCGGAGAGCGCCTACACAATATAGTAAGCAAAAGCACAAAGCCACCTAAACTCACTAGTAATACTAAATAACAAGGCTACACAAATCAAATTAGAGAGCGTAAATTACTTAGCTACACAATCTAAGCAATGTGACTAACAAGGTTACTTAAACCAAATTAGTCACGCAAGAGCTACTTCTATGCTACACAAGCAAAAAGTTAACTAGCAAGCTACACAAGATAACTAGTTACAAGAGCAACTACACAAGCACAATGTATATGAATATAAATACAAATTTGTGTAAAAGGGATGCAAACCAACGGGAAGACAATGATGACACGGTGATTTTTATTCCGAGGTTCACTTGGTTACCACCAAGCTAGTCCCTGTTGTCTCGATCGCTTACTTAGTGGTTCGGCGGCTAATTAGCATCACCCGCCAAGCACACACGTTGGGCACCGCAAGAACCTACCCACAAATGAGGGTAGCTGTGGCAGAATCACCCAAAATAACATGCTTCCGGGGACGCTCGTCTTCCACTAGACGCTAAGCACCTCGAAAGTGAGCTACATCGGACAGTTCCATCGAGCACACCCCAAGGGAGAACTTGAAACAATCCACGTTTTACATCCAGAATCTCATAATGAGTACGAGTTTTCAATACTTAGTCTGTGGGGGATATACCCCCGGGTACCACAAGATGGTACATGGGCCGCACCATCCGAGGTGGTCCGGCCCGTAAGATCAAGGCATACACATCAAGATTACAAGTTGTACTAGATATTGTAATAGTACCAAATAGAATACTTTATTTGTAACCTTGTCTCCTCGGAGTATATAAGGAGAGACAAGGGTCCCCTAGAGGACAGGTTAATCTAGATACATCTCAATACAATACACCAAAAGACACAGGACGTAGGGTATTACGTCGACCAGACGGCCCGAACCTGTCTAAATCGCTGTCTCTGCGTCTTGTGTCACCATCTGGTTCCTGATTACATGCACCGTCTATCGATAATCTACCACCACGGGCACCCCCCCTCGGTGGACTGCCGACCATATTTCGTCGACAGTGGCGCGCCAGGTAGGGGTCCCCTTTTAGGGGTCGTGCGCGCTGATCCCTGGCGAATCAGATGGCATAACTCAAGATCAACATCCTTCGCGACAACTCGGCTGATCGCATCGACATCCTTGAACAATCACGGCGCATCTCCGAGCAGCACGCGTCGCCAAGTCGAAGCACTGCTATCCCACCAGCGACTTATCGATGACCGACGGCCCGCTAGATGGCAAGATCGCCTCGGCATCACACGATGATTTGCAGCGGCATGCTATCGCGCGTGGTGATCCTGGACCACGAACAGTCGTACAAGTAATGAGCAGCGTCAATCGCGGCGGCTTCTCGACTCCCGCTCAAATCGGACTCCTCGTGCTTGTACGAATCTGCTACTCAGAGTATAAATGGATTTGCATGCATGCAAATATGCAACCACGGATCTACAGGGGCACATGCATGTGCACGTGTACACGTACGTGTGGATCATGCGGCCGCAATCAAGCCGAGCACTGTCTATTCATCCCGTCTTATGACAAGCTCTCCAACGCCGACATGACCGCCGAGATGATCTTCTGAGGCATCGAACAAGCTATCCGACTACATCAAGCCACCGTGCTATGTTACAGAACCATGCAACCATGCAACCAAGGAAGCATATATGTGGTATACAGGGCCATGCATCAATGGAGTGCGTATACATGTATATGTCACTGTTTCTTGCATAGCAACTGATACTTCATACAAGTCCAAGTTAGATCACCACACAAGCCAATGACGACTATGAAGACAATGCATGCATCGAGCCGTCTAGCGAGCCACGTCGAGCCAAGCGGGCCGATTAAGCAATCTGTCCGAGCTCACGTCGACCACGTCCCGAGCGGCTTCGCCGAGCTCCGACCACCAGACCACGTCGACCACGTCCTGAGCGGCTCTGCCGAGCTCCGACCACCTCGACCACTAGACCACGTCGACCATGTCCCGAGTGGCTCCACCGAGCTCTGACCACCAGACCATGTCACAATGATGATCACCACGAAGAACGGCGCTATGACAATCGCGACCACCGTCACAATAGGCTAAAAAGTACGAGGATCGGACAACTTTATCGCCATCGACCAGATTTCTATCCAAAGATAAGTACACTTCTAATATTTATATTTAATATAATTTTCATTACGACATTTCTCCACAACGTCCTTGTCATGATTATTATTCTTCAAATAATGTTTGTCCATGTATACAATCTTAAATATAACATACAGGTATACTTAATGCAAATCCTCGACCAGTCATGTTGACGCTCGATGCCTCCAGAGACGCCCCTGTCTTCGGCTCCTCCCTACACGTGCACGAGTGTCTGCCCTCTGCGTTATGGGTGGTCGGTAGCGGCTCCTTAGCGACACTCTGTTCTTCCTACACGTGCACGGGCTCCGCGCCCCGCGTTATGGTTAACGGGCTAGCTAGGGCTGGAGGCTCAGCTACATACTAACTGGTCGGACGATTTATATTAAGTATAAACACAAACTTCATATTAACACTGATGTTTACAAAGCACCAACTGCTTTATCACATCATGCTCATTTGCAAATGACTGCTGAGCGTCATACGCTATTTCTTCACCGCTGATTTTTTCTCCATAATTTATTATTTTGAACATCATGTACTACCATTCTACATATTTATATTGCAGTAATTTCGAGCTATGCTCGGGGACTTCGTCGCTCGCTCCTCGACCTGTGCTCGGGGACTGCCTCGATCACTCTCTGACCATGGCTTGGGGACTTCGTTGCTCGCTTCTTGACCTACGCTCGGGGACTGCCTCGATCACTCTCTGACCACGGCTCGAGGACTTCGTCACTCGCTCCTCGACCTTTGCTCGGGGACTGCCTCGATCACTCTTCGACCACGGCTCGGGGACTTCATCGCTCGCTCCTCGACCTGTGCTCGGGGACTGCCTCGATCACTCTTCGACCACGGCTTAGGGACTTCGTCGCTCGCTCCTCGACCTATGCTCGGGGACTGCCTCGACCACTCTCCGACCAGGGCTCGGGGACTTTGTGTCTCGACTACATGTGACTGGCAACTCGCATACAGTTGGGATATTCTTTCTCACTTAGACCTTGCTACAAGACTCATACCTCGCCTTCCAGCAAGTTTGGGGACTACATCGGTACGATGCACCTGCCGGTGCATCTCGTATCGCCTGTACGACGATTGGGTTCTCAACTTAACTAGGAATTCTTTTTAGACCCTGGCACCACGTGCCTATGTCACCTACTACCAGGCTCGGGGACTAAGTGGGCACACTTCATCTTACAGTGAATGTGTTTGTTTTTCGACCCCATACACCTCTGATGATCAAGGATGCTACGCTTCAAGACGCACTTACATTTCTTTTTAGAAATACAAGTGGGCACACTTCCTAGGACGGAAATCTTTTTCTTTCTTCTTAAGAGCACCATACATTCTTCGGACAACCTACTTCTTCGGCGACAACGGTGGTCGGATATGTCAAGAACTCAAGCCTCACTGTTCGGAGAAGGTTGAAATGGCATGTCGCATCAGAATACATGGCGCTTGGGGACTAGCTGTGGGGGATATACCCCCGGATACCACAAGATGGTACATGGGCCGCACCATCCAAGGTGGCCCGGCCCGTAAGATCAAGGCGTGCACATCATGATTACAAGTTATACTAGATATTGTAATAGTACCAAATAGGATACTTTACTTGTAACCTTGTCTCCTTGGAGTATATAAGGAGAGATAAGGGTCCCCTAGAGGATAGGTTAATCTAGATACATCTTAATATAATACACCAAAAGACACAGGACATAGGGTATTACGTCGACCAGACGGCCCGAACCTGTCTAAATCGCTGTCTCTACGCCTTGTGTCACTATCTGGTTCCTGATTACATGCACCATCTACCGATAATCTACCACCATGGGCACCCCCTCGGTGGACTGCCGACCATATTTCGTTGACATAGTCCATTTCATACAACCAGAGTTCTTAGAAATCATTTATTACAATACCAGAGTTCAGAGTGCGATAATTAAACAGCAGAATGAAAATAAACATCTAGCGGAAATAATACAAGGATCCATTTGTGTCCACCAGAAGAATCCTCCACACAAGAGCTACTCCTCAAGCTTCACCTGCAACAGAGGTAAAATAAACCCTGAGTACACAATGTACTCGCAAGACTTACCTGACTAGTGGGAATAGTTTTTCGACTCCAAGGAGTATGATAGGTAATATGGGTTTGTTGTTTTCTTTTATTTGTGAAAAGCATTACCAGAAGTACGTCCTTATATCAAGTTTTATTAGTAGTCATGATTAATTCATTAGCTAACATTCTAAGTAAGCTCATGTTCTACTTTCAAGCAAGGGTTAAGCAATTGGAACCATTTCACCATCTTTCATCTTTCAGTTCTTACTACGGTGCTAGACCATAGCCAAGTCATACTGTCTCATGGAAATGGCGATTCATGAACCAATGTATCCTAGCTGGGTACCCCAAAACACATGCCCTGTTTGTACCACAGGCACAAACAAGATCAATCCATTCCACTCCTATCAAGGGGTCTAGGTCCTCGTCCAAACTTAGACTCTAAGCCCCCACACTTGAGACCCGGTCTCAACATGGTGCTGAGACCTCTACCTTTCCCCGCCTCCAATTAGTCAGTATGGAAAGAATTGGAACCCACAACAAGAGCGTAACGAGCCTTCCCACTTCCATAAGCAAGTATGTGCTCAGGATAATAAGTCTGTGACCTGACTACCATCCACAGCAACAGACGATCCTTAATCGACATAAACAGGGAAAACAATGTAACTAAGCTAAGCCACGTTGGCCGCGGGACACAACCTGTTACACCCACCAATACCCATACCATATCCCTGCCCTGTCTCCATTTTCCTTTCATTATTTCATTATGAGAGTAATAATAATCACCTATTGTGAGTAACGATAGGTTACTCACGCTACCGAAAACCTAAGCATAGCAGCTACTCGAACCTGTACTAGTAGGACTCATACGACAGTTATATCTATGCATGTGGTTTTTATAAAGTTCCTATAACATAAATGCACATCACATATATATATTCAGTTATTATAAAAAATATAAGGTTATGCATCGGGGCTTGCCTTGGACAGACGTGGTGTCAGCTGAGTCAGTCAGTGGTGGCTTCAGGACCTCCTCTTGCATGAGAATCTCCTCCTCATTCTCCTCAATGATCTCCTCAAACTCGTGATCGCCGGTGGTCATGATCTCCGCCAACTCATTCTCTACATGCATGCGATGATGATGCAACACTTAGCATTTATGCAACGACAACTTTTAAAATAAGAATACACATACTAAGCTACTAAGCTAGCTCTAATGACTAAGATACTAAGCTAACTATCATCTTTACCAAGCAAAGTGTTGGGTTCAACTAACAAACACCTAGCTTTACAAATGAAGGATATATTTTTATTTCTACTAATGATTTAATGTATATTTAAAACAAAGAGCATTTAACTATCCTAATGTTTAGTCTATTCTAAAGCTATAAAAATTATAGTGAGCACATAATAATACTATGAAGCTACTATAAAATTTTTAGGACTAAAGCTAACACCAATTTACCACTAAAATTCCTACAATATTTAACCTAATAATATTAAGCACTCTCAAATGATACAATAGCTCCTGGTATCAATATGTACATATATGAACTAAATACACTCATAGATAGAGCATAATTTTAGAAACCTAACAAAATTTGTTTTACAATTTTTGGACATCTGCATGATTTTATATGATTTACCAAAAAGATCAGTCAAAATTAAATTAGAAACCTATTTCTAATTCCTTATGAAAAAGAAAAATGAATTCTCCTGCGCGGCCCACACGCGCGGCCCACGCGACATAGCGCGCAAGCGCACAGTGGCCTGCAGGCATGGCCCACGCAAGGCCTGTTCACATGGAGATGGCCCGCGCCGGGGAATACCGCGCGCATCGATGACTTTGCAAAAGAGACCTCAAACTCCTCTCAATTTACAATTAAGTACTAACACTATTTTCTCCTTTCTCAGAAGTTCTCACTTAACCCCCTAGCCTTTCCCTAATTCACCCACGCACACCCCTGGTGACCCAGTGCACGGCGGCGCGGCGAGCGGCGGCACTGAGCGCCTGCATCGGCCACCTAGGACCTACTTAGGCCCACCTAACGGGTCGATCACCATCTCCAATCTTGGTGGCTACGCTAAGCAGCGGCGAGGGGTGACGGAACTCGCTGGGGAAGGCTGTAGTGATGCGCAGCCATCCACAATGGTGGAGCCACTATTCTAGTGAGCTAGGGTAGCTACAGGCCTAATTGGTTAGCGCATGAGCATGAGGAGGCTACCATGGTCCTAGCTGAGGTGACAGCTGGAGAAGAGGGTGGCAGAGAAGGGTTGGCCATGTGTGACCAAGCCATGCATCGGCGCACCACAGCAGCATGGTCGCGTTATCGATGAAGGGGAGGTGGTAGTGGTTTGGCTAAGTGCACAGGGTGAAGAGGGAGTTAAGGCTATGCTAGTGGTGCAGGTGAATTGGTTCTGGATGGACGGTAGGAGGGCTGCCCACATCCATGGCTGGACATGGCCTTATTAGCACGACGGTGGGAGAAACTCAAAATTAGAGCTTGGCCATGCATGCTTCAAGGCTAGATAGGGTCAGGCAGTGAGAGGATATGATGGTGAAGCCATGGATATGATGAATTGAATAGAGGTGATCGTTCATAGGGTAATTGATGGCGCGGCTCGATGGCGATAGCCGAGGGAGAAAGAGAGAGACGAGGCATGACAGGTGGGCTTGGCTTGTCCTTGCCTTAGCAAGACACGGTCATCGTGATCATGGAGTCCCACACATAGGCCCATGCACCGCAGTGCCATTAATGACAAGGCGACGGCGAGCCCGACCACATGCGTGCGGCAGAGGCAGCAACGCACTGGCCGGCATGGCACATAGATGCAGAGTGAGGCGTGGACATGATGGTGAGACGACGGCACCGGCAGCGGCTACGTCATGGCATTGGGCGAGTCGCAGTGCGGCAGCATAGCAGGGCCGGCGACAACACCGCCCAAGTATGCAAGCAGCAGCAGTGGCTCCATGTGCCAGGGGCCAGCGGTGGCCAGGCCAGAGCAGTCGTGGCTGGCCATGTGTGGCAACGTGCATGCACACGAGACAGTCAGCATGGCGACGCCAAACGCTCGAGCATGGTGACCGCGTCCACACGGCCAACCAGCCTAAAATCGTGTTGTGCACGAATTTTAAAGCGCCTATAAAAACTAAACGGTTGCTTCTGGACCTTAACTATCTTCGCCATATTCAAGATGGCATATGAGACTACCAAATCAAGCTATAACACTACACCACCCCTTAACCCAATCTCTCAAAATTGTTTGCTAAACATAGCAATGTCTAGCTGTTGACAAACTTGGAAATTTTTTCTAAGTTTTAAGCTGAACTTGATTTCAATTTGTAATTTCTAGGCTAGTAGAAATATTAGTTAGTAATATCATTTTTTGACAGCAAGTATTTCACTGTCATCTACAAAGTTCAAATTCTAAACTTTATTTAAGCGCCACATATATGTTCTATAGCATTTTTGTTCAATAAAAAATAGTTTTAAACCCTACTTGATATACATGAACTATTGAATCAACTTTTGTTTAACATTTTTATTGATCATTTTAAGTTATAATAAATTTATCTATACATTCTATCACATACATTAACACATAAACATGATACTCATGACATGTTTTAGTAAATGATTTAGGGTATAACACTAAGGGTGTTACAGTAGCTCAATGACACGCTCAACTAGAGTTGCTCTTCATGGCTCCCACGGGGCGAGCACAACACCCCTCACAATCACTTCTCTAGAGCACCACACAATCTTCTTTGCATGCTTTGATGGAGACCACCACCAAGCCATCTAGGAGATGGCAACTTGAACACCTAGTGCCACTCGATACAATCTGATAATGCAACGCACTAGAATCACAATCACCCACAATTGATTCACACTCTTGCAAGCACAAGTGAGTTAGAGGGCATCCAAGCACTCCTACACAAGCCACATAGGAGTGAGGGTGCTTAGCAACTAGCCCAAGGATGGACACCACTTCTATTTATAGCCCCAAGGGCTAAAAGAGTCATTGCCCCTTCACTAGGCAAAACACGCACTGATAGGACTCGCAGGTCATAACGACCAGACGTGTAGGTCACAGAGTCTGGTCGCTAGGATGACGCCACGCATCTCCTCCTTTCGAAGTTGACCATTGGGCTCCAACGGCTAGCTCCTGCACACGCATACTCCTGACCGAACATGCCTAGGTCAAACGACCGAACGCTCCTAGGCTGAGTTCGGTTACCAACACATCTCTGCACAACTGATCGAACTCCGCTTTCTCCCATGGCCGGACTCGACTCTCCTAGGGTTCGGTCACTTCCAGAGAGGTTTCAAAGAGCTCTTTTGATGACCGGATGTGTCAGGTCATCACTGACCGGACTCCCCTAGTGTCCGGTCGCTTCTACACATGAAAGAAACACTGATTGGACTATCTAACCAGACTCGCAGGTATTGACCGGACACGCAGTTCACTGAGTCTGGTCACAGACCTTTTAATGCTAAAACGGCTATAACTCTTAGCTCTGAACTTCGAATTCGATGATCTTAGATATTTTGGAAAGCTTACTTAGAGGGTACACAACCCACTAGTAAATTTGATCTAAAGCAAAATGGGTCAACATAGAATTCCAATCCAATAGCCATTGCATAGTTTGGAGCACACCGAAAAACCTTTCTCTCTTCTCCAAGTTGATCCAATTCAACTCCAACAACTTCTCCTTAGCAAATGTGTCAATACCACCAAGTGTACACCACCATGTGTAAGTGTGTTAGTATTTTCATAATCATTTTTCATAGGATTAGTCATTCACTTGCCATGCCACTCGATCCTAGCAACAATGCAAAGTTAGATCACTCGAGTGGCACTAGATGACCGATATGCAAATAAGTTTGCCCCTCTTGATAGTATGACCATCTATCCTAAACCTGGTCATAAACTTCACTACACACCTATGACTAGTGAAATGGAATGCCCTATGGGTCATACCTTTGCCTTGCGCATTCCATTCCATCTCCTCTAATGTCGATGCAACATATGCACCAACACGATCAATAATGAAATGATCCACTTCATATGATCATATGACCTTATTGGTTCATTGATCTTGACCTCACTTGCTCTTCACTGTTGCATCGATCCATCGGCTCCAAGTCTTTGCTCAAGCATCTTGCCACATAGTACAGCACTTCAAAGCCTCTAACTTGCCCTTCACTCTTGCAACCAGTCCATCAAGCCAAGCCTTATCTTGATCTTCTCCACCTTAGTCACATGACTCTATATCATGTCACAGATGCAATGAGCTCCTTCATTACATATTCATCTATGGGCTAATCTCCTGTGTATTCTCACATAACCATATATTAGTCCACCTAGGTTGTCACTCAATTATCAAAACCAAACAAGGACCTTTCACCACTCCAAATCGTATCCATAACGCAATCTCGCCAGATATATGTTATGTGTTTCTGGCCGTCCGATAGGGGGACACATGCCCCTTGGGACATTACATCCACGTTGAATAGAGGTGGTGATGGTGTGTGTCTGGCGCATTTGGCAGTGGTGGCACCTTGTGCGTGTCCAGCGCATTCGGCAGTGGTGGTGGTGGCACCGCTTGAACCACCACAACTCCCTAACGCATAGTAGAATCACCATCATTATACCAAAAGAAACTCTAGCTATAAGTGTGTAAATGTCATCCAACATGACCTTGGGGATGTGCATGTTCTAGCGTGGTAGAATCGAAGGTGACGGTGGCTACGGCAGGGTCAGCGGTGGCGGTGGTTGTAACACCCTCGGTGTTACACCCTAAATCATTAACTAAAACCCATCATGAGCATCATACTTATGGGGTAATGCATGTGATGAAATGAATAGGTGAAGCATTTCAACTAAAATGATCAATAAGAATGCAAAACAAAAAGTTACTCCACGATTCATACAATTATCAAGTATGGTTGTAAAGCAATTTTTGTTGAGTAAAATTACTAGGAGTGTGAACTTTGTAGAAGATGATGAAATACTTGCTGTTGAAAAATAACCTTGCTAGCTAATTGTCGGGGACCTAATACTAGGGGTACCCAATGAGATGGAGCTAATAACCATCAAGCGCTGATGCTCCCAATCAGACAAGAACATAGCTACACTTCTTGCCCAGAGGATTGAAGACTAGCTCCGCCTCACCCGATGGCTGAGGGCTGGCTCCACCTTGCCCAATAGCTGAGGGCTGGCTCTGCCTCGCCCGACGTCTACACCCTGCCCCCTCATGATGATGAGCATAGGGTAAGATAGGACACTCAGGTCAACCATAGTACCGAGGACCATGCCCTGCACACCTGTAAAAAGGTACCATTAGGATATGATGGGATGGGCGCTTTAAGCCCTCCCGGGCATGGTAGAACCTAAATAGTATTGTAGGCACCGACTTTTGTCCTACAGTGTTGTAGGCGCCGCCATCAGCCCTCGGCGCGGATACTAACACAGGCATACAACAACCACTATAGTATAGGAAAGAACTCACGTCATCTATAGTGATGGACGTATGGTCACTTCCCTGTCTACTCCCCGTAGGGTCACAGCTCAGCTCCCTGGCACACCGCACCATCTGCCGGTGTAGGATGGGATGTACCCACTTGCTAAATAACGTTAGGGCACGACCCTATGAGGATTAGTGAACATGCCATCCCTAGTATGGTCTGCCATGTCAGCAGGGTAGGCTCAAGGGAAAAGGAAGACCCAGCTCCTTCGAAGGATCTTCTCAACCCCTTATTTTTTCCTCTTTCATTCATCTGTAATCCCTGCTCCCTCTTGGTCTATAAAAGGGAGGGCAGGGCACTCTACTAAGGGGACGGATCGATTCCACACACAACACACACAGCTAAGCAGCAACTGAGCTCTTGGCATCCTTTTGACCTTTCCATTAGAGACTTGGGACCTGTCCCTCTCTCGACCATTTGTACCCTCTACTACGAACCTTTTTCGGTACTAATAACACGAGTAGCAGCAAATGGGACATAGGGACATTCTTCCTGAACCAGTATAAACCTTGTGTCCTTTAGTACACCATCCGAGCCTAACGCGTAACAAACATAAATTTACTAGTTGGTGTTTGTTTGAAACAACGATAGTTGGCGCGCCAGGTAGGGGCCTTTATGCATTGCAAATCAGGCCTTGGATGGCTAGCCACTCAATCAGCTAGGTCCCGGGCACACATGTGCATTTTGGTGACCTAGACTTCATTGTCACAGTGGGACGAGAGTTGGCATTGGCCCACGCCTCCATCCAATCTCTTCCCTCCATCAACTTCAACTACGGAAGGCTTAAGGGCTAGCCCGGTGCCTCCCTTAGACCCTAGCTATCCAGGGAGGACCCGCGCTGCCTCACCCTCTCTACAGAACACTCCACATGGAGCACCCTGATGGTGCTTCGGTTCGGTCTCCGCAACACCACGGCGATCATTAGCCACCTTGTGGCGTAGCGCATGATCCTGTCCCCTGTGAACAACAAGTTTGTGGGGATGATTGAAAGCATCATGGAATCCTTCCACGGCCTTCTCACGGAGGGGCCAGGGTTGGACTCTGGCTCTGACTCTAGTAGGGGGAGCATCACCCCTCCTAGGAATGTTTCAAGGTAGGTACCCCCTAGGGACACGTCGAAAGCGTCTCCGCAGAGGAGGCCACCCTGGCAGGCAACCTTGGTGATGGAACCGAAGGGGGGACAGCGGCCCCACCTCTTGTGGGGATGGAGCAGCTAAGAGCCCAAAAGTAGGAGATCGATGAAGCCAGACTCTAGCTTGTGCGGGAATACGTGGAGGTCGATCGGGAGATCGAACGGCGTGGAGACGGTGGGTGCGCATGCGCCATGGCCCATGATGTGAATTGTAGGATCATCACCGATGATGAAACCCTTCCTCACTTCTCTTGGGCAAGCCAAAACATTGCCGCTGCAATGGCCTTACTCCATGGCCTTCTAGAGGCTGCAACGCCCGAGGATCATCGGGCCCACCATGAGATTTGCACGCTGCTCGAGCATGTAGCGGCGCAGTAGGCGGAAAGCTCGTTGTCTCGGCGACGTGAGCTCGACACCAGCCAGTGCATGCCCTTGATGCATCCCGCTAGGGCCACATCAGTCCACTAGGCACCGCAAGGCATCAGGCAGCGTGCTACGATCTCGATACATCAACGTCTTGGCCACAATCATGATGCATGCAACACTCTCGACGCCCGTAGACACACCTACAGTGACCTGAGAGAAGGAGCCTGCCACAGCTATCATCCTTGTCACGGTGGATGCTACGACAGCAGTGAGGACCAGAGCCCAAGCCCTAGCCTACCAAGCCCTCAGGCCTTCAGCCGGCACATCCTCAACGCTGCTTTCCTACCAAGGTACCAACCACCTACCAATATCCCTAAGTACTCTAGGTAGGCAAATCCTAGACTTTGGCTTGAAGACTATTGGCTTGCCTATCAAGCTAGTGGTGCGGATAATGATGACTTCATTATCTGCAACCTTCCACTGTTCTTGGCTAATTTGGCACGAGCGTGGTTGGAACACCTACCATCCAACGTAATTCAGAGTTGGGCGGATCTAAAGGATATCTTTGTGGGAAACTTTCAGGGCACATACAAGCGCCCTAGGAACCCATGGAACCTCAAAAACTACCATCAAAAGGCCGGTGAGACCCTCCGTGGGTATATTTGGCGCTTCTCCCGATAGTGCAATGAGCTCCCTAATGTCGCCGAAACTGACGTGATACGAGCCTTCCTGTCTGGGAAGACCTACGAGTCCTTGGTTCATAAGCTAGGACGCAAGGGCCCATGAACCACCAAAGAACTCCTAGACATCACCACCATCCATGCCTCAGGAGAAGAAGTGGTCGAAGCGATCTTCGATCGCCTCAAGGGCAAGGCAAGGCAAGACGAGGGTGCCAGTGAAGGCACCTCTAATCGTTTTGCCAAAAGAAAGAATAAGAAGCAATGGCATGAGGACTCGCTCATGGACGCTGCTGACCGCAAGGGTGGTCAGAAGCCCATGGAGGGCACTTTGAACCACTTTGAAAAATTACTCGAGGGGCCATGCTCAAACCATGCCTTTCCTGTTAGGCATCTGCTCAAGGACTATGGCCTCATGCGGCGATTCTTATCTAGAGGCTCCAACAAAGGTGAGCAGGGGAAAGACCCTGCCCCCACTATGGATGACACCGAGGAGAAGGATGATGGCTTTCCAACACCGGATGGTTGCCTTATGATCTTTGTAGGATCAGCGGCCTATGACTCCAAACACCATTAGAAGGTCACACGCCACGAAGCCTACATGGCCTAACCGGCCACACCTCCCTTCCTTCGGTGGTCGGAGTCTGCCATAACCTTCGATTGGACCGATCATCCAGATACCGTCCCACACCTAGGGAGATATCCGCTTGTGGTCAACCCAATAGTCAGCCCAAAGAGACTCACCAAAGTACTGATGGACAGAGGCAGCGACCTCAACATCATCTACGCCAAGACGCTTGATGAGATAGGCATCGACCGGACATGCCTCTGCCCAACCCGAGCGCCTTTCCATGGCATCGTGCCTGAGAAGCAGGCCATGCCACTCCGGTAGATTGATCTACCCATTACCTTTAGGGATCAGTTCAATTACAGCACTGAGACCCTCACCTTCGAGGAGGTTGGGTTCCCCGGAACCTTCCATGCTATCCTGGGACGTCCATGCTATGTGAAGTTCATTGACATCCCCAACTATACATACCTCAAGCTGAAGATGTCAGGCCCCTATGGGGTCATCACCATCGGCACCTCCTTCTAGCGCACCTATGAGTGCGAGGTCGAGTCCTGTGGCCACGCCATGACAATCATCACCTCCAGAGAACTCGCTGCCCTCAAGGAGGAGGTCACCAAAGAAGCGCCTGATGCGAAGAAGTTGACTGGGTCGTTTGAATCGGTAGAGGGTTCAAACACCACCGGCGGTCGTCGATCAAGAGTACTGGACGATGTACTTCGACAGATCACTGATGAAGAAGGGCGCCGACGTGGGGCTAGTCTTCGTATCACCCCTCGGGGTTCGCATGAGGTACATGGTTCGTCTCTATTTTCCCTCATCCAATAATGTGGCTGAATATGAAGCGCTCATCAACGGCCTATGAATCACCGTCGAGTTGGGCATCAGATGCCTCGACATTCAGGGCGACTCCTAGCTGGTCGTTAACCAAGTCATGAAGGAGTTGAGCTATCATGATGCCAAGATGGCTGCATACTATCGAGAAGTCCGATGGCTAGATGACAAATTCGATGGCCTCAAACTCAATCACATCCCAAGGCACCTCAATGAGGCGGCCGACGTGCTTGCAAAAGCGACGTCTAGCCAAGAACCAGTGCCAACAGGAGTCTTTACCAGTGACCAACACAAACCCTTGATACGCTATGAAGGGTTGGAATAGGTCGACGATGGTCCGTCTGATCTAGCCTTGGGGCTAAGCAACCAACGACTCCGTCCAGCGACAGAGCCTGACCCTCTGGACAACTGGAGAACACTCTACCTCGACTACCTCCTCTATGACATGCTGTCGATGGACAAGACAGAAGCTCAATGGCTCGCACATCGTGCCAAGTCCTTCACTCTTGTGGAGGGTGAACTCTACAAACGAAGCCACATCGGGATCCTACAGCTCTATATTCCCGTCGAACAGGGAAGCATCTGCTGAGCGATATCCACGGTGGGGTCTATGGTCACCACACCATGCCTAGACCCTTGGTTGGGAACACATTCCGATAGGGCTTCTACTGGCCTACTGCAGTAGCTGATGCTGAGCAGATCGTATGCACCTACGAAGGGTGCTAGTACTATGCTCGGCAAACTCATGTCCTGGCCCAGGCACTCCAGATGATCCCGATCACGTGGCCCTTCATGGTCTAGAGGCTCGATCTAGTTGGGCCTCTCAAGAAGGCGCCCGAGGGCTACACCCACTTACTTATCACCATAGACAAGTTCACAAAATGGATCGAAACTCGGTCGATCTCCATGATCAAGTCCGAGCAAGCTATGCTATTCTTCCTCGACATCATCCATCGCTTTGGAGTACTGAACTCCATCATCATGGATAATGGCACATAGTTCATCGACAAGAAATTCCTTTGATTTTGCGATGAACAACACATCCGAGTCGATTGGGCCACCGTCGTGCACCCCCGAATGAACGGGTAGGTCGAGCGCGCAAACGGCATGCTCCTATAGGGTCTCAAACCTAGGATCTTCAACTGGTTGAACAAGTTTGGTGCATGCTATGTCGCTGAGCTCCCCATGGTGCTCTAGATCCTAAGGATAACTCCTAGCCAAGCCACTGGCTACACGCCTTTCTTCATGGTCTATGGTTCAGAGGCTGTCCTCCCAATCGACCTCCACTATGGAGCGCCAAGGATTAGAGCATACGATGAATAGGGAGCTGAGGCATCCCACGAAGACACCATGGACTAGCTAGACAAAGCTCGCGATGTCGCCCTCCTCCACGCAGCCAAGTACTAGTAGGCGCTGCATTAGTACAACAGCCGATGGGTGTAGGACTGAGCCTTCAATGTCGAGGTCCTAGTTCTCCACCTTGTGTAGAGCAACAAGGACCGTCACAAGCTCTCCTCACCCTGGGAGGGGCTATACATCATCGCGGAAGTACTCTGACCAGGCGCCTATAAGTTGAAAGCCATCGATGGCGAGGTCTTCACTAATGCCTAGAACATTGAGCAGTTACGTCGTTTTTACCCTTAAATAAACACATACTTTCTCTTATCAATTTTTGTCATCAAAATCCTTGACCTTTCATGACATCTGACCCCTACAAGTGCAAGGGGTCAGACCTCACTCGAGGGCTGGTATAAGTACATTTATCTTGCAAACACTCTTTGTGTTATCTTTGCAAACATTCTCTATGTTTTCCCTCTTTTCGCATAGCAAGTCCTAAGGGCTAGGATTTCAGGAACAAAATATGAGTATAATTGGTAGGACTATGGAAAACCCATGCCCTAGTGGCTATGACCTCCTTGCTCACTAGCATGATCAGAATTGGCTCACCCGCACTCTAAGTTTTTTGCGACCATAACTATGGGAAGGGTCGGAAGGCACCAAACCTCTTTTACAAAAAGAGGGAGAAGAGCTAAAAAGCTATTTGTCGTAACGAAAGTTGAAAACTTGTTCATTTTTTGCACAAATTCATCGCTTACAAAGTGATTTCATCATGACATAAACACAAAAGACTGTTCACATGAGGGCTCCCCCACAACTTATTCGATTATAGTTTCTGACTAGTTCTACTATAAGCACTACTACGGTTGCCATGCCATGATCTTCATCAGCGACGTCCTACCGCTCTATGGGATCCTTGAGGGCACCGTCATCTGCAATGTCGAGCACCATGTCGGTGACTATGGTGCCTTCGCTAGGCTGTCCAGGGACTATGTCATCGTGATCAGCCACAACCCTAACAATGGCACCTGGACGAGGGGCGCTCTTTGCCGAAGAAAGGCTACCATGGTTGATGGATGTCTCTGACATCTCATCAAGCTTCATGAACTGGCCGATCGGAGCAGCTACAAGGGTGCCACCCCCTACCGAAGTAGTCCTAGGTGCCTTCCCCACCAACAAGGCTCACCCAAAGAAAATTCATCGAAAGAAGTCCCCATATGGCTCCATTCCGACGAAGGCCTCACGGACAACGACATAGCTGACGATGCTCGGCACACTCTAGTGCGCCTCCTCCTTCGGTAGCAGTGGCCCCTTCTCGACAAAGGTCGATAGCGCCATCTCATCTATGTTGGATGACCTCTAGCTCGACATCACACTCTAGAATCATGAACGGATCTGTGAGTTCTCCTCTCCCTCACATTACCCTCTCTCACTTAGGAACCACTGCGACATGCGAACGCGCTCGGTGAGAATGAGAAAGGAGGAGAGGTAGTGGCTCAGGAACAGGCGAAGGAATGGGACGAGAACTCCCCTCTCCCTCCCTATTTAAAGAAGAGGCGCAGCAACTGAGGAAAGGCGAAAGGTTGGGATGAAAAACTCTCTCCCTTCCCCTATTCAATGCAGATGGGAATTCGATGCTGATGGGAATTTGAGGGGACACGCCTTGACCGATGGGACGCACCCTACTCAATGAGATAGCGCATGGTCGAACGAGACATGGCCTAGGCTTGGCCCACCACTACCACGCACCGGGCATGAGAAACAAGGCACACCCGCATACAGGTGACTCTCTGCTTCCCCAGACAGGACCTGGAAGGACCCAATGATGGAACCCCCATTAGGGGGAGCCCATCAGGCCTCCTAGGTTGATTGGATGGCCCAGGTAAAATGCCAAACGAACGGCCACCAAAAGATAAGCACCTTTGTTTGCTTACTTTGCGTGTTGATTCCATTACCGACCCTCCAACCCCAGCAACGGTAGGGGCACGAACATCGCTCGGGGGCTGTCGAGAGTGTCTACTTGTTTAGACATCCTCTTCGCCCAACCCCTCCTTATGTTTAAAACTGAAGGCGCAGTGTGCGGGTGTAAAACTTTGAGTAAATCTGGACGAACTCTAGACCCTATACCCCGGTGGCTATAGTGTTTTTGTTCACCAAAATAATCGAATTCACAGTTCCCTGCACCCTAAGCTTTAGCATCTGCCTTCTCGAGAAGGGTTTGGAGGGGTCCACCTGCAGAATCTCCTTCAAGGAGAAGCTATCAGGTCGACTAAAGTCAATCGAATGGCTCGGATCACCGCCGAGAGACAGAAATGAAAAATTGCAATGCTCATGCAGGTCATGCTGGCCCTGTCACAAACGTCCGACCCGAACCCTACATGGACATGCCTAGTAAGAGCTTCTCATCGCTCATGCCACCAAGGTAACATTACTGACCCCCACTTTCATTTTAATTAAGTCATACATTAATCCCATACATCCAAAATATTACATATGCAATTGCTGCATCTCAACGCTTCATGCCACGTCATGAAGCGATAGTCGCCTCATTTGATATGAGCGACAACTGACCAAGGTTCGAAGGCCAGCCCGCAAAGGGCTTGAGGCCGTCTTGCGTCAAATAGAGCCAGGGGAGAAAAACCAAGATGAGCCCCAATAGCCATGCTCGACCCCGCTCGGAAGCGGATGGGGACATCTCGACCTTTCTTGTTCGATTCTAACCTCGAGCCAAACCCATAGAATCTCCATCGAGGAGAGGCCAACGGGCCACCTGAGCCTATTGAACGACTTGGGCATCTACCAGGAGGTGGGTTAAGTAGTAGTGGAATGCCACCTAAGGGCTCTGCCGACCCCATCAGCAAATGATGGACCCGGATTCCACATGAACATGCCCATTAGCGAGCTCATTGAGCGCGACACTCGAGCCGCCAAGGCAAGTGTCGTCAGCTCAGCCCCTTTGGTTGTGGAAACTAAGGATAGGGTGACATGTGAAACATGGCCAACCCCTATCAGACCCCAAGGGGCTTGGGGGCTCAAGCCGCTTGATCTGAGATCGAGAGACCAAGGTTCGAAGGCTAAACCACGAAGGGTCCAAGGCCGCCTTGCGTCAAATAAGAGTTAGGGAAGAAAATGTAGATGAGCCTCAGTGGCCTTTGCCCAACCCGCATTGAGGCGGATAGAGTCATCTCAACCTTCTAGTTCAATCCAGCCTCTAGCCGAGCCCATGGAATCCCCATTGAGGAGGAATCTATTGGAAGGCAGGTCAAGGAGCAATGGAATGCCACCCGAGGGCTTTGCTGACCTTGTCACAAACCAACGGGATCAGATTTCATTCAAACATCTCCGTTAGCGAGCTCATCAAGCACGTCACTCGAGCTGTTGAGGCAGGTGACATCGCCTCGACCCCTCTAGTTGTGAAAACCATGGACAGGGCGATAGTCACAAAATGCGCTGACCCTTGACCGAATCTCCGCCACGCGTGGGAGCTCAAGGAAGGCCAGACTTGTGATGAGACCAAACACACAGTCGCAGAACGATAGCTAAAAAACTAAGTAAGGGGTACGTACGAATACAAGAGTAAGTTTGCTACCCTCACTTTGGTCTCCAGTAACATTTGGCCCCAACAATCACAAGGGTCAGATCTCACTCGGGGGGCTGATAAAGGTATGAATACCTGTTTTTTCTTTTGAAATAGTTGTTATGTCAGACCTCTTCCTCGTGTTAAGGTTAGCGACAAGGTTTGTGGGAATAGACAAATGAGCATGCCTGATAAGACTGCAAAAACCCATGCCCCGATGGCTATGGTAACCTTGCTCACCGGCGTAATCGAAATTTCCCCCTTATACACCTTGGGCCCTACATTCTTAATGAATGGAAGGATTAGATCACATAAACCTTTTTTCTCAAATACAAAAGGGATGAAAGTAAGTTCAGATAAACAAAAAAATTACGAAACAAAATTATGAATCTATTTTTGGACACAACAGCACCGACACTTGTCCATAGATTACAAATAAATGTTTATCACACTCATTCGACTAACTACTTCCTCAGAGGGAGAACTATGTCTTTTAGCCTATCTGCCAGGTTCCACGCGATAGGAGTCACCGCCTTCTCAATCTCATCTAGCTCAGAGTTTTCATAGCTAGGCGCGAAGCCAAGGCTCATTGCCTCCAAGTTAACTTCCTGATCATAATGAGAGCGGGCAACAACAAAGGCTTGGGTGATCCTAGTGTAAAAGGTGTTCTCTTCAAGCTAGTGCATCCGCGCCGTGATATCTATGGCACGAGCCACAAGTGAGCCGGTTTTCTTCGGCCACGCCACCCTAGGTCATAAAAAAAACCGATGGTAGTGCACAGGAGATCATGCTCATCACTCTCAGACTGAAGAATCCCCTGCACCTCGGCAAGCTCCATGCCTAGCCTGACAGAGATGCTCTTAGCCTCCATCCTTCGGGCCACCGCGGCTCCAAGATCCGCCCAGAGGGAGTTGACCCCCTGATGCACCTCATCGCACTCTCGGACGGCTTGATCGTGCTCCTCGTGGGCCATGTTGTGCTCCAAGTAGAGTCTTTCAACAGTTTGGAGTAGCACATCTCACTCCCTACGCAACTGAGCAATCACCTCGGCATCCAGATTTGCCCTCTATTGCCAGGCCACAGACCTGTCCTTGGCTTCTAGCTTGAGATCCTGCTCCGTCTCCAGCATAGCTAGGAGGTCGACGGCCCACTGGTAGGCCTCAGCATCCTTCTAGAGAAGCTCGTCTCGCTCCTTTCGAACCCTAGCGGCTGCCTCCTTGTCCTGCTGCACCCTCACCGACAGATCCTAGAATATCCTATGGATCTCCTCCGCGTCCCGATGTGCCTTAGCTTCTCGCTGTTGGGCGGCAGCAAGCTGGGCACTCACATCTTCATGCAGCAAAGGCCTCCTCGGTGAGGCGGTCCCATTCCACCTTCTGCTCATGGAGGAATTGGGATTTCTCTCGGCTACAAGCAATGAGGGACTGAAAAGAAGACCAGTGTCAAAAATGTAAAAATACATGGAGAAACAAGAAAGCGAGAGGGGAGATCAAGCGGATACCCAGCCATTGGGAACGATGATGTCATATAGGACACCCCTAGCCTGGTTTAGGACATCCATCATCGCCGAGATCCCTTCGTCGAGACTCGCCCGCTCTATGCTCTCGGTAGCATCATCGAGCGAGAAGAGAGTCGACGTTGGGTCTTGGGGATCCATCCACTGGAGCAGCGACTCACCCCACGTAGGTGAGTGGCTGCCCCCTGGTACTAGGGCCGAGGGCAACCACCCGCTGGTCCTCTCCACCACTACCATGATGCCTAGGGACCCTCCAGCCGTGTCCTCCTCCATCTAGTCTGCCTCGAACTCCGTCGCCTGGGCCGCCTATGGCACAGATCGTGCCGCTTCCTTAGACACCACCGTGTCTACGTCCGGCTACCCCTGGCTTGTCACGGTCGCAGCCACCTACGCTTGCAATGCTAGGGCCTTGGCTTGTGGTGCCATGCCCACCATAGAGGGTGCCACATGCATGGGCGGCAGCTCCATCTGCTCCGACGTAGGTGGCGGAATCACCTCCATCGTTGTTTGCTTGGTGACCCTCGAGGGAGCTCCTCCAACCTCGGTGTCTGCTTGACCTCGGCTGATGAGGCCGCAACATCAGCTCCGCTCCTGCCTAAAACAGGAGCAGCGTCAGGCGATGGCACCCATCCCGCCTAAAGAGCAACACTCTTCTTGGGCGCCAGCACCAAAGAACGGCCTCGTCTCAAGACTCTACAAAAGTTAAAAGGCACAAGGTCACATAGAAAAACAAAATAACAGGAAAAACAGAGGAATTAGTGACTTACGCTAGCGCTGTTGGGTGGTAGAAACATTTTGGGGACGAACCCCTAGATTCTAGCTCCAATTCATCTAGGCGGGACCGTTTCAAGCCTGTCCCCTGCTCCTAGGCTAAGGGGATCATCTCCCTTGCCTCCAAGGGCACGGCAGCGGAGCCACCCCTCTATGTTAGCACCTCAGGCATGGCGACAGATCCACCCGCCCCTATCAGCTTGTGGGGCATGGTAGTGGAGCCGCCCCCCTCCACCGGCACCTTGGGCATGGCGCCAGATCTGCTCGCCCCTATCAGCTCGTGTGGCGCGGTAGTGGAGTCACCCCCCTCCATCAGCACCCTAGACGCAGCAGTAGATCTGCCTACTCCCACTGGTCTTGAGGACGGGCCAATGGTTTGGCCTGTCTCTGTCAGCCTCACGAACTCACTTCCCCCCGCATGGAACGGGAAGGGTCCTTGCATGGATGAGTGGGTATCTGTCAGTGTATCCTTGTCCTCTAGGACATTCCACTCCACATTAGTAACTACCTCATCAAACTCCTCCTCATCATTGTCACTGTCTGTCTCCTCTCCTTGCTCCCGTGCTTGCTGCTTCTGTAGCATCTTCTTCCTCTTGAGCTCCTTCATCTTCCTATTCCACTCGGTCGCAATGCAATTCATTATCGCCATGAGCCGATCCTTCAGCAGCTGAGCCATGCTATCCATGAGGATGGGTCTCTTTGGCTGGTCCCGCTATCCCTAGGTCAGCATCAAGGGGCCGGGAATTCAAGTAAAAAGGAGGCATGGGGAAAGAGAACTTATGAAATGGATGAACCTCGGTTCCAACTGCATTGGGGGATGCTCCAACACTAGATACATGAAATCAAGGACAACGCTAGTGTTGTCCATCGAAGGCTCCATCGCCTCCTTGATGCGCTGCACCACTTCGATGGGAGGGAGCGCTTCGTCGACAAGTGCCATCCCATCAAGCGATGCCCCGGGCACCATCAGGTATAGAGGAAGCGTGTGGCTCATCAGCGGCGCCACCCTCCATGTATGGTAGGTGCCAATGATCCCCAATCCCTTCACACCTCTCTCCTTTAGAATTTGGAGGGTGGCGAGATGGTCCTTGATCTTATTCTTGTCTTTGTCTGGGACACCCCCACTTCCACGACCCTGGGACCTCTTCGATGATGCACTCAGAGAATGCTGGCAAGGGGGCGGCGGTGGTGTCACAGAACCGATCAATTTATAAGAGTACAAGTATAATAGCAGCCCGCAAGCGGTCGCACTGTCATACTTGAACCCATATAAACCCGGTAGTCCGTCGAGTACCACGATAGGTCTCGATAAACGATTTACAACAACCAAGATCGTACATAATTCAACATACATATCACATATTACATAAAGTTCACAGATACATTTTCATCACCAGAGTACGAAACCAAGTTATTACAAACCAAGTTGATAATCAAAAGCGGAAGCAAATTAAGTTTGAAAGTAAAGTTTTCAACATAGTTTAATACAGTGCCAAAATAGGATCATAGTCCACAAAGGCAAATAGAGGGATTAATAAAGAAGCCTGCCCAAGGCTTACTCCTCATCTACAGCGGGATAGAAGCAACTTTTGCAATAACCATGATACACAGTGCCATCTGCAACAATGGGAAATAAAACCCTAAGTACGAGAAGGTACTCAGCTAGACTTACCCATCATAAACTAGAAATAAAATGACTTCAAGGATCATGCAAGGTTGTATAAGTGGAGATAGCTTGACAACATTTTGCATAAAAGCGATTAACTCAGTTATACAATTATAGCTCCATTATCAAGTTAATTATAACTATCCATCTCTAAATTAGCAACTATCCTGTGCCAGACATGTAGTATATCATTTTAAAAGCATACAATAATAACCATAGCCGGTATTGTAATTCCATATTCATTCGAACCATCATGTTTCATAACACAGTTACTACGATGCTGGAGCTAGCCAAGTTTCTCACTATCCGGGAGAGACGATGATTCGAATCGATTTCAACCAGCTAGGAATTTATTCCTAACACAAACCCAAATAGACCAAATCATTAGTCACCTTAGGTCACCTTTGGTACAACTCAGATACACATTTCATGGGTTCGTACCGTGCCGCACAGTCGGGAACACCAAATGCCAGGACGTTCAGGACTACCCTGCCCTTGGGCTCAGTTTGGTTTCCTGCAAGGAGCGCACAACAGAATGGGGCCTGGCCTGAGTTGAGCTGCTCAGCTTCGCGGTCGGAACGAGTTATCCGGCCAGCTAAGTGATAGGCATGCGTTCAATCTTGTCAGAAGTTCCAACAATAGTACGATCCTTAACTGGCACAGACAGAATCACATGAGTCAGCCTACGCATAGACTCCACCCGACCTTGATTTCCATCACCCCATGGTTCTGTTCTATGATAGCAAATATAGCTAACCGTGCTCCGGTATCTACCTATATCTCGCAGGTGACAGAAAATCACCCGACTTCTACCAGTCTAAGCATGGCTAAGCATATGTTTGATCCTGGACCTACACAAGGTTAACTATGTATATATCTAGACAAGGGATTTATATGCATCAGGTGGTTCTATTCAATTCTTATAACCTAATGCATCAATCATAAGGACTTAAGTAATTATTTGTAAAATACTGGGAGACTTAGAATGCTCCGGGGCTTGCCTTTTAGAAAGGACATGGGGTAGTGATCAGGGCACTCTGGAAGCTCTTTAGGGTTCTGCTCCTCGCCTTCGGGAGCTGCGGCTTGAGGATTCTCCTGCTGGTCCCCTTCCTCTACTTCGTTGAATTCCAGCAATGTTATTTCTTCCTCCGATCCTCGATGCATGAATATGGCATAAGGTATTACGAATGCATATATGTTGACAAGTATAATATGATGATATGTGATGAATGCATTCTTGTACATATTCTTAATATCATGGTGCTGAAGTAATAACAAGTCTATTGTGTTTTTACTGAGTAGGTGCATATCTCTTCTTAATGATTCAATCAAACATTTCAGCAGTTCATGTACCACACTACAAAACAACAGCTACTTATATTACTCATAACTGCAGTTCTACTTATCCAAATGTGGTGATCTTGGACTTTCTGGAAAGCTTACAAAATTTCCCACAACTCTTATGTAATCACCAAAAGCTAATTCACAATTTATCTTAACCAAAAGAGACAAGCAACCCAGTGCTATCCAGAAATTCCAGAGATTAAGCAATTCGGAAATACTAACTTTGAACAGCCATAACTCCCAAACTATTTGGCCTATTGCTCTGAAATTTTAACACAAGATACATGGAGAAGTTTTCTACAACTTTATTATTAACCATTTTTACAGCAAATGCCATTTTTACCATGCAACACATCAAACTATAGAATCTATCCTAAATCCCGCTCAATTCGAATTATAAAGCAACATTACTTCTACTTCATATAAGTATTTAAATTTTTACAACACAAAGTCTACCAACAGTGCAAGCATACCAAATACACTCAAGAGAACATAATGGGAAAGCCCAAAATATTTATTTAAATGCCTTTATCATTTTATTTAGATACTTAGGTTAAATAATAAATCTATACTAAATGTGTAACATAAATTCTTAAAATTTTACAGTGCCTTACTAATGCTACCAAATGACTACTGTAAAAGTTTCATGCCCTTTTATCAAGTAGAACATTCTATATAAAAAAGACAAGACAGAAAGGCTTACAATAGCAAAAATAGAAAACCCTAGTGAAAAGTGTCAAGTAACAGATTTTATATTTTTCTTATCATCCATATATAACCCCCAACAAATTTCATGAATATTGGATTCATAAATAATTTATAAAAATTCATACAAGGATTACCTATTTATAAAAGAAAAAATCTATAACTACAAATCTATATATGCACTGATCCTCAAATTTTTATCAGAGCTCATACATGTCAAGAATAGCTTACCACAAATATTTCATAATTTTTGGAGCACAGAAACTCTAGATATAAAATAAACAAGTTTGCATGTATTCAAAAACACATTTCAAGTTTCAATTTAAATCTTCCAAAAATTCTACTGTAAGTGTCAATATTATATTTTTCCTAAATACTATACTTCCAAAGCAACACTACCAAATTTATTTCACAATTTTTGAAGCTACACAACTGGAGATATAAATATTACAAAATAGCATGAAATCTTGAATCAAATGAACTATCCTACTCTCTACTGCCGCTGACCGGTGGGACCCGCCTGACAGGGGACCCCACATGTCAGGGACACAGAACAGAGCAGCGGCGCTGCCGATGCTTGCGTGTCCAGAGCTCATCGCCGGCGGTGTCATCTACATGTCATGACCCCCACTACCTAGCGCATCGATTGGGTTACTTGGCTGGGCCTCTCGTCGGTGCTAGCGACGATGGCGGCGACCATGGTGGCTTGGAGGAGCTGGACGGCGGCGCTACGCTGGTGGAGACCATGGCGAAGCAATCTAAAGCGCGGATGAGCTTCTATGGACTTAGGTGAACCTAGCGCACAAGATTGCACGACCAATGGTGGAGGGAGGTGCTCCAGCCACGGTGACGGGCGCGGCGGTGATGCTCCGGCGAGCTCGTGCGCAGTGCTGGGGCTTACCGAGCACGGTTAGCGAGCACTGGTGGATGCGGTGAGTCATAGGGGTGCTGGTGGAGCAGCTGTGGTGGTGGAGAAGCGGTGAGGGCAAGCTGGCGTCGGCAATGGCGCCGGCGGCGCTCAGTGCTGAGGCGGCTGCTGCTGTGGGTGAAGGAGGCTGAGAAAAGCAAATGGCGTGCGTGGCTTAGTGTGGGCGGGTGCTGGCGATGATGTAGTGCGCATTGGCCTGCCTTGGCCATGCTGGGCAGGGCGCTGGTGACGCGCGGCCGTTGCTGCCTCCACGCGGCGCGCAAGGTCTGCTGGTGTCGGACACTGAATCGGTGTTGTTCAGTTCATTCAGTTAAGCTATGCAATGCCTGACAGCAGGTTTTGACAACGATTTAACTGCTAAACCGTAGCTCCATAGTGCAAATTACCTAAACGACTTTTGTAGACCTATGTACCAGCTCCATTTGTTCTTAAGGAATCATGCGCTAATTCACAACCAAAACTGAGTTACATCATCCCCAAAGTCAGCTTGTCAGTCTGTCAGTTCCAAATGACCTAGAAAAATTGTTAAGTGTTGAAAATGTTGTTTTGCTAATTTTTGTGAGCCAAATTCAAGCATGTTAAGAGCTAAACCAGTCAATGACCCAAAAATAAAAGTTGTTCCTCTTGTCAAACACTATGACTTTGCTTTAGTGACCACCTCCATGCAAGGTCTCTAGCACATAGTTCAAACTTGGTCAAACATGTTACATTCAAATGATGGTATACCTTCAAACTAGGGCTTAATGACCTATTTACCCCTAACCATGAATATCAAAGTTGTTCATAATGATACTCTAAACATGTTTAAGCTAATTGCAAGGTCACACCATCATTTCATGTATTAGTCACACATAGGGCTATCCAGGTCAACACATGTAACATTACTTAAGTGCTGGATCATGAAAGGTGACATTCATGAACCATGTTCTCTTTGCTAACCTAAGTGCTGCTAATATGCTTTTGTGACTCATATCAACTAATTACCTATATACACTCATGATCATATGCATATACACATGAAAACATGAAATAATAAGAAATGTTGCATATGTTTCAATCGAATGTTTCAAGTGTAAATGCTTATATATGAATGCTTGATGATCATGCTCATGCTATGCAAGTCAAGTTATGCAAGGCTAACACCTAGGGTGTTATAGGTGTCATCCTTGACATAAAACCAATGCGAATGCCACCCCTTGTTGGAGGTCGATAGACGCATCGATGGGTATTCATTCACTCGGTTGTTGTGGAGATGAATGTCGGTGCATCCCACCGGCACGCTCAGCTCTTGCTTCCCGACCCATTTCTTCAAAAGGTTGATGACAAAGAGATACTGCCATAGGTCGAAGTGGGGACTAATCCCCAAGAACCCCTCACATAGGGCGATGAATGTCGTAATGTGTTGAACCCCATTGGGAGTAAGGTGTTGCAACTTCACCTTGTAGTAATCCAATAGCCCACGAAGAAACTTTTGGGCAGGTATGGTGAATCCCCGCTCGTGGAAGTGAGTGAAGGACATGGCATACCCTTCAGGCGGCGATAGCTCATCCTCATTACCGGGCAGCCGCCACTCCTCGGTGGTGGTCAGAGGGCAAAGGAGGCCACGGCGAACGAGGCCCTCCAGGCGCTGAGGGGTGATGTTAGATCCACACCATGGCTCCATTAAACGATTGAGAGCAGGGTGGATGTGAGCTTGACGGCGGCTATGATGCGGATGCGAGCTTGATGGTGGCTGCGATGCGGGTGCGGGAGGCTTAGGCAATTGGCGGTGGAGGTTGTAGATGCAAAGGCGAGGAGGCAAAGTACGGAACCCTAGGAGCGAACCCCTTAGTTTTATAGGGGCGACGGGTGCGAGAAGAGCAACCACCGGCCTAGGTCTCTGAGCCTACCATGATACGCCACCACGTCACGTCATGGGATATGCGTCCACGATCCCTATCCTTTCCCACCAAAATCACACCAGATGTTTCACCTTCCCAAGCAAACTAGGACTCTTTTCCCATAGAGGGAATACGGGTCAAAAAGTATTTCTTTGGCCCACCTAGGCCTAGGACTTCGAGGGCTGGCCCAATAGTTTCGACGGTCATCCCAACGAGGGATGGGCCCATGAGCAGCCAAAACCCAGGCGCACGAGCCTCAAAGGAGTCTCGATCCACAATCAAGTCTCAACTAGGCTGACCCTGGACGAATCCCCATGAACAGGATACCAGGGTTCCCTTTAAACTGTCTAGTTGACAAAAACCAAATCTCACAGCCATACCCACGAAGGGTCCAAAATTATCCCCCGGACAATTCTATCTGAATCACCCGGGGGCTCAGGGGCTACACCCGACGGGTGTGCTCGTGCGCACCCTCTGGCAAATCAAAATACCCCTCGAGCAATTCTACCCAAATCACACGGGGGCTCAGGGGCTACACCTGTCGTGTGCGCTCATGTCCACCTTCTAGAGAATCAAAATACCCCTCGGGCGATTCTATCTGAATCACCTAGGGGCTCAGGGGCTACACCCGTCGGGTGCACTCGCGCGCACCCTCGGGCAAGTCAAATCACTCCTCGAGCGATTCTATCCAAATCGCCTAGGGGCTCGGGGGCTACTATCGAGGACCTAATACTAGGGTACCCAATGAGATGGAGCTAACGACCATCAAGCGTTGATGCTCCCAATCAGACAAGAACGTAGCTACACTTCTTGCCCGGAGGACTGAAGATTGGCTTTGCCTCACCTAACGGCTGAGGGCTAGCTCCGCCTCGCCCGATGGCTGAGGGCTAGAACCGCCTCGCCCAACGGCTGAGGGCTGGCTCTGCCTCGCCCGACGGCTGAGGGCTGGCTTTGCCTCGCCCGACGACTAAGGGCTGGCTCTACCTTATCCGACGTCTACACCCTGCCCCCTCATGATGATGAGCACAGGGTAAGATAGGACACTCAGGTCAACCACAGTACCGAGGGCCATGCCCTATGCACCTATAAGAAGGTACCGTCAGGATACGACGAGACAGGCACTTTAAGCCCTCCTAGGCATGGCAGAGCCAAAATAGTGTTGTAGGCGTCGACTTTTGTCCTATAGTTTTGTAGGCATCGCCACCAGCCCTCAAGCGTGGATACTAACATAGGCATATGACAACCACTATAGTCCAGGAAAGAACTCATGTCATCTATAGTGACAGACGTATGGTCACTTCCCCACCTACTTCCCATAGGGTCATAGCTCGACTCCCTGGCACGCCTCACCGTCCACCGGTGTAGGATGGGACGTACCCACTTGCTGAATGAGGCCAAGGCACGACCCTATGAGGATCAGCGAACATGCCATCCCTGGCATAGTCTACCATGTCAGCAGGGTAGGCTCAAGGGAAAAGAAAGACTCGGCTCTTTTGAAGGACCTTCTCAACCCCTGGTTTTTTCCTCTTTTATCCATCTGTAATCCATGCTCCTACTTGGTCTATAAAAGGGAGGGCAGGGCACTCTACTAAGGGGACGGATCGATTCCACACACAACACACACAGCCAAGCAGCAACTGAGCTCTTGGCATCATTTTGACCTTTCCATTAGAGACTTGGGATATGTCCCTCTCTCGACCATTTGTACCCCCTACTACGAACCTTTTTCGATACTAATAACATGAGCAGCAGCAAACTGGATGTAGGGACATTCTGCCTGAACTAGTATAAACCTTATGTCCTTTAGTATACCGTCCGAGTCTAACACGCAACAAATATAAATTTACTAGTTGGTGTTTGTTCGAACATCGACACTAATATTTCCAATAGCTTAGAAATGCAATTTGAAATAGAGTTCAACTCAAAACTTAGAAAATTTTCCAACTCTGTTGACAGTTAGACATTGCTATGTTTAGCAAACTATTTTGAGGAATTGGGTTAAAGAGCGATGTAGTGTTATAGCTTGATTAAGTAGCCTCATATACCATCTTGAGTGTAGTGAAGACCATTTATGTTTAGGAGTAACGGTTTGGTCGCGGTAGAAGCTTTAAAATCCATGCACAGCATGTTTCTGGTTTGCTTCCCCCACGTGGACGCGGTCACCGCATGTCAGTGGTCGACATCGCCATGTCGGTGCCCCTCGCGTGTGCCCGCGTGTTGCCACACTGGGCTGGTCGTGTGCTATGGGAATAGTCATGGGTGCTGCCGCGTGAGGCCACCACTGCTGCCACGAGGTTGTGCTATGCTGCCACCTGCCCTACACGCTGCCATGCTGCCAAGTCCATCGTGCATCGTGACATGCCTACTGTCGCTATCGTCACACCCCCACGCTTATGTCTATGCCGCAATGCTCTATGCCCTAGCCCGGTTTGATTCCGTGCATGTGGTTGCACCCACCGTCGTCACGCCATTGATGGCGCTATGGCTCATGGGCTAGGCCGGCGTCAACACACGTGTGCTCGTTCGCTAGTGGCTAGACTGGGTCGTTGCGGTTACATCAACCGTGTCCCACTAAGGTGTGTCATAGCAGAGCCTTCGCCACACTCCACCGTCCTTGCTCTACCTCCCATCTCTCTATCATCGCCATCGCCTTGCGCCCACGAGTGCGCTAGAGATAGGTCACCTCTATTCAATTTGGCTCGTCTGCACCTTCGTCCTCATGTCTCCTCGTCGCCCGACCCCACACCGCCTTGATGACGGCCCGACCAACACCAATTTGGTGTCTTTCTGCTAGTGCGCTGTTAAGGCCGTGCCACGGCCATGACCGAGGGTAGACCTCCCCACTGCTCCACCCCGCTGCTGACGCAATTGTGCCACCATGATGCGATGCCACATGGCTCGACTGCATGTGGCCAGCTCCTCTTCGCCACTCTATTCGCCAATGGTCACCTCAGCTAGGCTCACGGTAACCTGTTAATGCTCACTCGCTAGCTAGATGGGTTCGTTGATGCTTGAGTTTGCCGGGGCGGTCGTGCCACCATCGTGAATAGCCGCATAGCGCCGTGGTTGGCTCCAGCGCATCCCGCCACCCCATGCTGCCGCTAGGTGTAGCTGGTTGAACCGGGGATGGAGGCCGGTCCAACCGTTGGGCCAATGGTTGCCCTAGGTGGATGGCACAGCCATGCTAGGCCACCGCTCGCTGCGCTGCCACGCACTAAGCCGCCAGGGTGTGCACTGGTAAATTAGAGAAAGGCTGGGGGTTAAGTGAGAGGGTCTGTGAGTAAGTAAAATAGTGTTGGTCTTTGGTTGCGAATTAGGGGAAATACAAGGTCTCTTTTGCAAAAACGCTGACGTGCTTGGGACTCTCCCGCCGAGGGCCGCCTCGCGTGGGCCGCGCCTGCGGGCCACGCGTGCATGCGCGCTGTGCACGTGTGGGCCGTGCGGATGGGCCGCACGAGAATTGGTTTTCTTTTTTCCAGCGAGTTAGCAAATGTTTTTGTAATTTAGTTTTGAGCTGATCTTTTGAAAATTATAGCAAATTTTGTAGATGTCCAAAAATTGTGAAACCAGTTTTGTTAGGTTTCTAAAATTGTGCTCTATCTATTAGTGTATTTAGTTCATATATATATTTATTGATACCAGTGTCTATTGAATCATTTGAGTGTGCATAATATGATTAGGTTAAATAATTATAGGAATTTTTGTGGTAGATTGGTGATAGCAAAAACCTTGAAATTATTACAGTAGGTTCATTGTATTATTGTGTGCTCAGTGTAATTTTTGTAGCTTTAGAATAGACTTAATATAAGGGTAGTTAAATGCTCTATGTTTTAAATATACATTAAATCATTAGTAGAAATAAAGATATATTCTTCATTTGTAAAGCTAGGTGTTTGTTAGTTGAACCCAACACTTTACTTGATGAAGATGATAGTTAGCTTAGTATCCTAGTTAGTAGAGCTAGCTTAGTAGTTTACCATATGTATTCTTATTTTAAGAGTTGTTGTTGCCGAAATATTAAGTGTTGCATCATCATTGCATGCATGTAGAGCATGAGTTGGCGGAGATCGTGACCATCAGAGATCACGAGTTCGAGGAGGTGATTGAAGAGTACAAGGAGGTAATTGAAGAGTACGAGGAGGGGATCCTCGTGCAGGAGGAGGTCCCGAAGCCGCCACTGACTGACTCAGCTGACACCGCACCTACCCAATGCAAGTCCCAATGCATAACCCTTATTTTTTTATAATCACTGAATATATATATGTGATGTGCATTTATGTTACATAATTTATATTGAAACTACATGCATAGATATACCTACCTATGAGTCCTACTAGCTTAGGTCGAGTAGCTGCTATGCTTAGGTTTTGCGGTAGCATGAGTAACCAGCCGTTACTCACAATAGGTGATTATTGTTATCACTCTCATGATAAAATGGTGAAAAGAAATGGAGACCGGGCAGGGATATGGTACGGGTATTGGTGGGTGTAAGAGGTTGTGTCCCACGGCCAATGGGGTATAACTTGGTTACACTGTTTTCCCTGTCCGTGTCGGTTAAGAACCGGCCGTTGCATTGGGTTCTAGTCAGGTCATAGACTTATTATCCCGAGTACATACTTGTTTATGGGAGCAGGGAAGGCTCGTTGCTCTTTTGTCGTGGGTTCTGGCTCTTTCCGGATCGACTGATTGGGGGCAGGGATGATGGAGGTCTAAGCACCACACTGAGTCTGTGACTCCGACGTGGGGGCTTGGAGTCCAAGTTTGGACGGAGACCTGGACCCCTTGACAGGAGAGTGATGGGTTGGTCCTGCTTGTTCCTGGGGTACAAGCATGGCGTGTGTTTCGGGGTACCCAGCTGGGCACATTGATTCGCGAATCGCCGGATAATTTGATATGACTTGTCTATAATCTAACACTGTAGTAAAAACTGGAAGATGAAAGATGATGAAATAGATCTGTTTGTTGAACTCTTGCTTGAAAGTAGAACAAGTGTTTACCTAGAATGGTTAGATAATGAACTAATCATGACTGCTAATAAGAAACATACATAAGGATTCACTACTAGTATTGCTTTCCGCAAAAAGGAAACCCAGCAACCCATAAAGCTTGTTATATCCTTTGGAGTCGGAAAAATTATTCTCACTAGTCGGGTAAGTCTTGCAAGTACATTGTGTACTCAGGGTTTATTTATCCCTGTTGTAAGTGTAGCTTGAAGAGTAGCTGTTGGGTGAAGGATTCTTCTGATGGGCACAGACGGATCCTTGTATTCTACCGTTAGATGTTTTATTGTAATTTCGCTGTTTAAATTCCGCACTCTGAACTTGATACTGTAATAATGTATTTCTAAGAACTCTGGTGGTATGAAATGAACTAAGTATTGTAAATTCGTTCTTATTATTAGATCCTGAAGGAAAAACGTGGATTATTGTAGTTCTCCTTTGGGGTGTGCTCGACGAAATCCATTCGATTTAGCTTGCTTTCGGGGTGCTTAGTATCTGATGAAAGACGAGCGTCTCTAAAGATGTGTTATTTCGGACGGTTCTGCCACAGTGGCGGCGGCTGCGAAAGGGCCGGTGGTAGTGGTTGTGGTTGTGGTGGCGGCGGGAGCGGCAAGGTAGGCAGGGGTTGCGTGAGGGCATGTGGGGGGCAGGGTCGGCGGCGGCCACGCTGTGCCGCAAGCGTCAACGAGGCACGCCACAACCGCAGCCACAGCTGCGCCGGTGACCCTGACCCTCATTTGCGCTGCTTGGTAACTCAGCTCGAGGAGCTAGTGTGACTCTGAGGCTTGTATTTATAGAGTGTGAATTACTCAGTTGATTCATATTGTTACTTATTACTCGTATGGTTACTTATTACTCATAAAAAAGACTGAGTAGTTGACTAATCATAATAAGCTCAGTTTTGGTCAGTGTATGATTGGTTTGTGTCGTTCCTGGATCGGTAAATAACGCGTTAGGCCATGAATCT
This sequence comes from Miscanthus floridulus, assembly GCF_019320115.1. NCBI lineage: Eukaryota > Viridiplantae > Streptophyta > Magnoliopsida > Poales > Poaceae > Miscanthus > Miscanthus floridulus. The sequence goes on from NC_089581.1 coordinate 158,365,120, forward strand.
CCTCGCTACGCTTGGTCCGATTAGTCGCGTTGCCCTTCCGAGATCGGTAAGGATAACGAAATGACGTATGCCATTTGTGTTGGCCGTCAAAAGCAAACTTGCGTGGCTTGAAGCAGCAAAGTCGATTCAACAAGCCTCACCTCTCCAATATAGGAAAAGTAGCACAAGAAGCTACAGCAGGCCAAAAGCTCCAGCTACGCCAGATCCGCCTTGGGCGCCATTGCTCGCCATCCAGAAGCCGCATCCAAGCCGGCCGCAGCGAGATCCAAGTGGCAGGCAAGAGGTTAGCGTGGACTGCTGGCAAGTACGCAGAGACCTCCAAATGTAGAAGCAAACCAAAAACTATAACAAGACAAAGAATCAATAGCTGATTACTGCGTTGCACCGTGGTGACCAGGAGAAGCAATTGAAATGGGAGAAGAGTTACCACACCCATCTCGCCGGACGGACGGGGCAGCATCTCGCGTGTGGTGCGTGGAACCCGGTGCGTGGAAACGTCGCTACGTGAAAAACGGTTTTCAGCAACGTCTTACTTTTTTTTTAATGAGCGGCTCTATATTGAGCCACCCCTACAAATGGTTGTCAAATGAGCCGTCCTTACCGGTGTTATTAGCCGCCCCTATAAATGACCCGATTTGTAGGGGCGGCTCTATATCCAACCGCCTCTACAAATCGGATTTGTAGAGGCGGCTCAATATAGAGCCGCCCCTACAAATAGACGCCGAGTAGTAAAAATTAAGCACTAAAATTCAAATTTTGTAAACGACCTCGGATGGAGAAACAATCAAAATGAAAGTTGTAGATCACAAAAAGTTATGAAACTTTGTAGTTGACAACTTTTTCAGTTGAGATCATTTACTACTTGAAAATACTGTTTGAAATTAAAATTTGAAACTGTCGAAGAACTCTTATTTCTCTTTTTAATCTCTGACTAAAACTTGTAACTAGTCTTTCTCCCTCGTACTAACTTCAAATTTAATGATTTTTTTTTCTAAAAATTTCTAAAATCATACCCTATCAATTTATTGTGTTCTTACCACTATTATTTTATCCATATTTTCATTTAACTGTGTTTTATCTATTTGAATTTTGAATTTCAAAAAATGACAACTTCAAACGTTATTTTAGAACACTAATTGATTTCAGATGAAAAAATCATGAACATAGAAGTTGCAGAATTTATCAAGATCTACAAGTTTTATTTTGGTCATTTCTTCATCCGATAAAGTGGTAATAACATTGTTCACAAAATTTACATCTCTCTTGTAGTTTCATAAACAATAAGAGGGATATATAACATTTGTGAATAATGTTACTACCACTATATCGGATGAATAAATGATCAAAATAGAAGTTGTAGATCTCAGAAAGTTATGAAACTCTATAGTTGACAACTTTTTAATTTGAAATCATCTTGTCAAGGAAAATTACGTTTGAATTTCTAAAATTTGAAATTCAAATTTTGTAAACGACCTCGGATAGAGAAATAACCAAAATAAAACTTGTAGATCTCGAAAAGTTATGAAACTTTATAGTTGACAACTTTTTAATTTGAAATCATCTTGTCAAGGAAAACTACGTTTGAATTTCAAAAAATTTAAAATTTGAATTTTTTAAACGACCTCGGATGGACAAACAGTAAAAATGAAAGTTGTAGATCTTCAAAAGTTATGGAACTTTGTAGTTGATAACTTTCTCATTTGAAATCATCTTGTCATCTAAAACTACGTTCGAATTTCTCAAATTTAAAATTCAAATTTTATAAGTGACCTCGGATGGAGAAACTACCAAAATGAAAGTTGTAGATCTCAAAAAGTTATAAAACTTTATAGTTGACAACTTTTTCATTTGAATTAGTTTAGGGCCTAAAACAATCAATTTATGCTTCGTTTTGTATAATATGTGGGAAACCAAAATAGATGGTAGACACAAGTGAATGTGAGGTGTAGTGGTAGAGGAGATGGCGCGCGAGGGAGAGGTCATGAGTTCGAATGCCAACCGACGCAAAGTGTGCAAAAATCTTGAAAAAATGCTACACTCATAGAGTGAGGTGTGTGGCTGCTGGTGGGGTCCTCCTTGGATTAAAAAAATTGCTATTTTTTTGCCCTTTTTTGTGATTTTTGAAAATTGATTTGTAGGGGCGGCTCAATATCCAACCGCCCCTACAAATCGATTTGTAGGGGCGGTCTAGGAACCGTCCTTACTAATACATGATTTGTAGAGACCCTTGCATAGGGGCAGCTGGGGAAACCGCCCCTACAAACAGTCTTCACCCGCCCCTGCAAATCCTTTTTTACGTAGTGCGTGAGGAGGGTTGGCGCACCATGCTCCATCCCGAGCTTGCACCCCCGTCCCCACCTCCCTGGGCCTGGCCGTCCGCCGCTGGATCACGCCTCGCTCACCGGATCAGGATGCCGGGATCCTAGATCCGCTAGCCCCTACCGCGAGGAGTGGCAAGAGCTAGCGGTGGCGCGGGCGACGATAGGCAGGGGCGGGGTGGCGACGACAAGCAGAGGCGACGAGTCGATGTGGCGAGCGGCGCCGGGGACTCGATTTGGAGTGTGCGGCTAGCTAGGGTTTGGTAGTTTGGCACACTGCATGTCTTTCGCACCTCTCAACTTCACAACAAATGCATACAAGAATCATATGTTTAAGTTGAAATTAACCTATAGTCAAAATAACATTCACAACTATGAGTCAATCTTTAGTCAAAATCACATATATAGAAATAATAATATACTTAGGCCTCGTTCGGCTTATCCCATATTCGACTTGTTCGGCTTCTTTTTCAGCTGAAACCGTGTTTTCCTCTCACAGCAATTCAGCAAGAACGGTGTTTTTCAGTGAGTTTGAGCCAGCCGAACGGGGCCTTAGCATTTAAATATGAGCTTAAGACTTATTTAACTTTGATTGAATTAAAATAAGTCACGTCCAATTAAAATCCAACTTCTACCACGATTACGAAACGGCTTGTGCCTTGGAGATTGAGATTCTATTTGGTTGCACCGTGCCAGCAGTGAAGGGAACTTGTGGTCATGTTTGCGTGCACTCATGGAGAATGCCTGCATTGCAATCAAGGAGGGACTCTACGTACCAAAGTGTGGTGGACAATAATATGAGCGTACGTCCCTCGCTCCAACCAATCACGAGCAGCCACGCCGCGCGCAGCAGCAGAGGACACCCCTACCGAAATGAGATTGACACTGCGCGCGTACGTGCCTCGCTCCAACGAAACACGAGCAGCCACGCCGCGCGAAGCACCAGAGGACACCCGAGGCCGCGGAGCGTGACCCACGCCGCCGACACGGAATTATGGCGATGGCGAGTGCTCCAGCACCAAGCTGCGCCGGGGATCTTGTGTCTTCCTGACTCTGAACAACAACCTGCTCGCGTCCGCTGCCCGCGGATCCGCTTTCACAGAGGGAAACGTAAGAGAGGACCCCCAACCCGGGAGCCTACTCACGCTGCCACCGCTGCCAAACTAAAACTAAGGAGCTGTTCGGTTTCTCCTCGAAAACTTTAGTTGTGGTCTCATCGAATATTTAACACATGCATGGAGTATTAAATATAAACTAATTACGAAACTAATTGCATATCTTGCGACTAATTTGCGAGACGAATCTTCTAAGCCTAATTAGTCCATGGGTTGATAATGTAGTGATACAGTAAACATGTGCTAATGACGAATTAATTAGACTTAATAAATTCGTCTCGTGAAGTACTGACGAATTCTGTAATTTTTTTTATTAGTGTCCAAACACCACATACGACACCCTCACGTGACACTTTCTAAATTCTAATCACCGCATCAGAACACTCCCTAGCAATGCTTGCGCTGCATGTGCATGTGCAACATTTACTCCTTTGTTTGACGCATTTCATTGGTGGCGGGGTACTGTTACTGTCAACGACCTAATAATGCACTGCTGCTACCTAATCCGGTGACTATGGTTATGGTTGATGCGTCATTCACCGATCTGATGTCTTCCTAATTATATTTTTCGACGAAACTTCATCAATGGTTTTGGACCTACTACTAGTACATAAACTTAATTAGGCTATGGCTAATGACCGAGAGGTCACGGTGCTTAACCCCTGCATTCATAGTTTCATGGTGTAGCGTAAGTTGTGCAATCAACTCAACTGGTATCCCCACTGCAGGACCTACATCGATTATTTTTGCATCTTTACAACCAATCCAGCTGTATGGGAACGAAGCCAACTTCTATATTTACTCTCTCTGTTTTTTTTTTTTGGCATCAGAGTTGACTGTAACATTTTCTCTCTTTCTTTTTTCTCAATGGCAAAGTTGACTGTGAAAACCTGTCAAAGGTATCAAGCATGCCAAGTTCTCAAGTACACAGGCATAATATAAAGTGCTTTCAGTTATTCAGAAATTGAAAGCAATCTCTATCAGCTATACAAATACTACAGGGTAGTAACAGATGTGGGTGCCTCTTCGTCTTGGTGTACTTCCGGTGGCCACCAACCAGCAACCACGCACAAATTCACGCCGAAATCGACCCGCGGGTAAATATAAAAAGGACACAGAAAAGAAAAAGGACGGCCAACTTGTGTAGCTATCCGGAATTGAACGAGCTCGGCACTAGTATGCCCGTGTGCCGGGTCTACCCATCGGTTGGGCGTTGGTGAGCTCGCCAGTCGCCGCTCAGCATTGTAGCATGACGATGATGATATGATATGATATGATTGAGAAGTGGCCCTTAAAAATCGGTTCAACTTGCACCGAAGTGCCGTACAGCAACCTCCACTGCGGCCCGATCGGTTTGACCATGTGTCCGTCACAGCTTGCTCATACCAACCACGTCGCCGGCGCCAGAGGAGTGGCGGCGAACGAAGTCGGCCACCTGCGCGGTGAACTCCGCGGCGCAGTTGGCCTTGAACAACTCCATCGCGTGGTACCCGGCGCCGTCGAGCCGCGCCTCCACGGCGACCCCGGCCTTGCGCAGAGCGTTGACGAGCGTCCTTGTCCGGTCCCGCGGCGGGTCCTTGCGCCGCCCGAGCACCAGGCAGGGCGGGAGCCTCCGCAGCCGCGCGGCGCCCACACGGGCGAGCATGGACTCCGGGTTGCAGTACTCGTGGTCCCGGTCCGCGCCCACGGGCAGCGCGAGCTCCCAGAGCAGGTCGTTGGCCGGCAGCGGCAGCACGCGGTCGTCCAAGGAGGCCGCCTCCGCGGGCGACCTCGCGGCGCCGCCGAGGTGCGGCTGGTTCAGGATCACCCCGCGCAGCTCCACGCCGCCGTCCGCCGCGGCCAGCGCGGCGCGGAACGCGATGCTGGCCCCGTTGTGGCTGCCCATCACGAACACGGGCCTGCCGGCGGCGGCGTGCGGGCGCGCCCACAGGACGGCGTCCGCGGCGTCCTCGAACGCCGCGGGGAGGCGGTGCTCGGGGGCCAGGCGGTAGTCCACGGACGCGACGGCCGCCGGCGCCGCGGCGGCGAGCGCCGTGCAGGTGTTGTGGAACGGCTCGGAGGCCGCGCGGAAGAGGACGTACCCGCCGCCGTGGAAGTAGACGATCAGCGGCAGCCGGTCGTGTTGGCCGCCGGACCCGGACGGCACGAAGAGGCGGAGGCCCGTGCCGGTGGCGTCGTTGAGAGGGACGTCGTTGGAGTGGACCGCAATGCGGCGAGACCCCTGGTCGTCCTCGACCGACACGGGCTCCCCGGCCGGCGCCGCGGGGAGGAGCGGCGCCTCCCCGTAGCGGCACAGCGAGCCGTCCGGGTTGAAGCGGATCTTGAGGTACTCATACGGGTCCATTGCGCCCACTGCACTGCACACCAGAGCTCTACCTCGGTGGCGAGACAACAGAAAAGTGCGTGCAGGTGCAGCGTGCGTTTACTCACCGGAACTGCTAGCGGCTGCTGGCTGAAGCTGAACTGCGGAACTGAGCTAGATCGTGGCGCTTATATACCGCGAGCGGGGGCGGGGGCTGGGCGCGCTGCGGGCCGCCTGAGTGTCCTTGCTCTGAGAGCGACGGCCAACGAACACCGAGCGCGTGCAGCGCCATACTGTTTGTGGCGCGAGTGGCCGCGGTGCGACCACGCTGGTCCTCCGTGTGGTACAGTACACCGGTACGAAGATGATTGCGCTGATGCCGCTTTGAGCTCTGCGACCTGTACTTTAGCGGATCGGAGGCCAGCAATTTTCCTTCCGTGCAGGAAATGTGGGTTTGAACACCTTACTTGTGCGCTGCCTGCCTCACTGAAAGTGGTAACGTAAAGTCATGCAGACCTGCACGGATGTACGTAGGAAAGAAAACCGTTGCAAATTCGGTTCATTTGTGCATCTCTTATGGTCGCCAGTCGCCACTCCCACCCTACCCTTTAAGCTAATGCAAAGCCGCAACGACGTGATTAGCGATCAAGATTCAGGTGACAGAAATATCTACGGATCAGACACTTGCCACTCTCTCTTTTTTTTTTAAAGGTTAGCCTGGCAGTCTGATTCTTTTTCTTATATTTTTGGGAAAAAATGACTCAGAGATTAAAGCTACCATCATAAACTCTGTTCGTTTGAGTTTATTCAGAACTACTTTTCAGTCATGGAACAATATTTTTCTCTCACAACATTTCAGCATAAATCAAATTTCAGCATAAGCGAACAGGTGATAGCACGGAACAACCACCAACCAGGCAACCACAGGACCCTACGGGGGCTAAGCTCCAGGAAACACGTTAGGATTGTCGCGTAGCAATGTCAAGTTGTTTTTAAAGCGAAACTACGTCTTAAGTTTTCAACTTAACATGAGTATTTATATTTTTTTTTATTTTATTATTTTTTTTGTGAGACCCAGAGACGCAGACGTTTGATATTTTTTTTAAGGATAAGTGACGTGGTTCGAGAAAAAAAAATAAGCGACGTGAATTTAAACTTTCAACTTGGCGCAGATATTTATATTTTTTAGATTTTTTAAGAATTATTGTGTTATTTTTAGCGAGAAGCGATTTGTTTGTCAATAGCAAAATCTGTTAATTAGTCCAGTCTTTCAATGCGTTAGTATGTATAAGTGAGTGTGCGTGCATATAGACCATCTACGCCCTGTTCATTTCGCTGAAAAAAAACCGAAACACTGTTATGATTGATTTGCTGTGAGAGAAAAATATTGTTCCAATTAAAAAACAAGTTGAAAAAGACGAATTAAAATAGAAGGGAACATGGCCTACATCTGCACTTTCGGGGGGGGGGGGGGGGGGAGTTGTTTTAAGAATTTTATAGAATGATTCCAAAGCAGACCTGCAGTACGTGGTAGCGTACCGCGCGGTGCGCGCGCGCCCGCACCGGGAACCCACATCGCATGCGGTACATATGCCACCGCTAAATCCAGCAAGCACGCCCAGGCACGCTAAACACTGTAGCGAGAGAGAGAGTTGGTGGGAGAGAGAAAGAGGAGTGAGAGGAATAAAATATGAAATAGTATGTATAGAGTATAGGATAGAGATAACACGTGTGCGGGAGAAATGAGTATAGAGTAGAGAATCTCGATGACTAAGATAGAATATTCCTTTTAAGAGATGGAAATATAGGTCGACGAGTGCGGATAGCCGAAGGTCCGGGTAGCTGACCTGGACACCTTTATATTTTCTCCGGCCACTGCTGAAGACAATCAGTCTCGAAAACCAATCAGCCTGTTCGGTTGGCTGGTTCATATCGTTGCTGATTCGTGAAGAAGTACTGCTGACTGGTTTGTGTGAGAGAAAAATACTATTCTAACTAAAAATTTATAATCGTTTACGACGAGCCATAGCCAAATGAACCGGCTGAATAACGCGACCGACAGCTCGTGAGCACGATGTCTGTACTTGCACGATGAGCCCCGATCATCTACTCTACCCACTGATGGAAAAAAGAGCCGCCCAGATCCATGCGCCTACGGACGGAGTGGAGGCGCCACTCACCGGCAGTCTTCACGGCTCCGACCGCAGAAGCGACGCCCGGCCGTCCCCATTTCTGGCATGTGGCCGGATGCTTTTTTACTGGATCGGAAACGACGGGCGTTTATCTGCGCTTCCCCGTGTCCACACCGGGGAATGAGTGGCTGCGATCGAGACCCGGTTCCGGCGGTTGGGTTGGGCGCCCTTTATTACCGGCCGCCAGGAGCGGTAGCGGTGTATGGCGGCGCGCGCGAGGACGACGACCCCCGCCGGCCAAACTCGTGCGCCGTGCACGGAGGACGGTTGACGCAGCGGCTGGCGGCCTGGCGTGAAGGACTGGAGGTGTTCAATGTTCGACGACCCCCGCCGGCCAAACTCGTGCGCCGTGCACGGAGGACGGTTGACGCAGCGGCTGGCGGCCTGGCGTGAAGGACTGGAGGTGTTCAATGTTTGTCCAGGTCTCTTCCGCATGTGGAACAATGCAGGGTCGTTGTCGAAGTCGGGGCCGACCGGCCGAGGAGGGCACCACGTGCTGCCCGGGGCCGGACCGCCGGAGCCCTGAGCCCGGGGAAATGCAGCGGAGACCGGAGCCACAGGCATATGTCTATACGTAATTATGTATGCATGTAACATATATGAGTAAAATTTAGAAAGAAAAAAATTACGTATAAATTTAAGAGGATTACAACTCTCGGCTACGTTCAGCTGTCATTATAAACCGGCTTATAAGTTGACTTATCAGTCCCTACAATATTTTTCTCTCCCAACAAATTAGTCGTATAAATCAGCACAAATAATTTATAAACCAGCCGAACATAGCCCGTGTGATAGTAAATTATATATGCGTAAAGATGGTCTCGACAGAACTTTTTTCTAAGGTCGGCGCCGGGAGATGCGAGATCCATTTTTCCCATGTGCAGCGTCGTAGCCTGCTGAGCAGGCCACATGCGCATTGCCCATGTGTTTGGTCAGCGAACTTGGATGAAAAGTCTCTTCTTAAGTTCTTTTGTCCTTTCTTGCGAGTTGCCCCTCATAAAAAAATCACAAGGTAAGTCGTGAGCTATGGTTCATTCTCAACATCTAGTTTTAATTTAACTATGTGAATGATGGTCATTTCAAACTCCTGGAGAACACACAAAAACGTTTTACAGACACGCCTAAGTGCTTGCAGGATGCCATTTAATAAGCGCATGTGCGGGTTATCTGTTTTCTGACTAAGGCCTGGTTTAGTTCTAAAAAATTTTCACCCCAAACTATCATATTGAATCTTGCGGCACATGCATAGAGTATTAAATATAGACGAAAAAAAACTAATTGCACAGTTTGGTTGAAAATCATGAGACGAATGTTTTAAGACTAATTAGTCCATGATTAGCCATAAGTGCTACAGTAACTACCATACGCTAATGACGGATTAATTAGGCTTAATAAATTCGTCTCGCAGTTTCCAGACGAGCTATGTAATTAGTTTTTTTTATTAGTATTCGAAAACCTCTTCCAATATCCCCGAAACATTCGATGTGACATCCAAAAATTTTCATTTCGCGAACTAAACGCAGCTCTAACACTTGAGTCATCTCAGTCATTCAGTCGATGAGCGTAAATAATGGGCTTCCAATAAAAAGGAACAAACAGCTCGTACGTGGATTCAGATACTCCAAGATGGCCACTCAGCCACTGTCAGGTGAGGTTGCAGGAAAAAATCATTACTATATACTCCGAGATGCCGAGATGTACATTACAGCACACACTACTATTCTCCAACATCACTGTTCTACAAAAATTTATTTTGCAAGTACGGTAGGTACGAGCAACAAGGTGAATCCAAATCTAAACCAAACACACACATGACACAACCTACGGGGTACGGGCCTAGACCACACAGCACGAAGACAAAGAGGTCGCTTTCGTCTTCCAATGGAATCCGGCATGGATAAAAAAAGTAAGCCCTTGTTTAGTTGGATCTCAAATTCCAAAAAAAAAATGCTACAATACTTGTCACATCGAATGTTTGTGGTCCGTGTACGGAGCATTAAATGTAGATGAAAAAAAGCTAATTGCACAGTTTGGTGGAAAATTGCGAGACGAACGTTTTGAACCTAATTAGTCCATGTTTAAACACTAATTGCCAAATAAAAACGAAAATGCTACAGTAGCCCCAAATTCTAACTTCCTGTAACTAAAAAAAAGGGCTAATCTGAAAGAACCAGCCTCGAGGATTGGGAAAGCGAGGAGATGTCTTTTTCAAGTATGGCCAGCAGATATAAATGGGCGGATTCCAATGGGAAGTTGCGGATTCCAATGGGAAGTTTCCACCTATCCAGATTCCGCTCCTCCGATGTCACAATGAAAGAATGTGCATGAACAGGATTGTCATCTTGCGCCCTGTTGGTTTGGGCTTGTCTAACTAATAAACCATGACTGAAAATACTGTTAACTAATTTGGTGTAAGAAAAAAATACTGTTCGTTGACTAAAAAAGTACAACTTATAAGCTAAACATGCTCAAACGAACATGGCGTTGGTCAATGAGACAATGGGTCTAATTAACAACACAGCTGAGGTGGGTGTTGCAATTGTTTGAAAATGCAAGTCCGTTCATATTCCGATAAAAAAGAACAGCTCGTATGTGGATTCAGACAGGCAAGACGCGTGGCATAATTTGTGGGTGAGGTTACAGGGGAAATCATCACTGCATGGAAATTAGCAAGATGTACAGCACAGACTCACTATTCTTCAACACCACTATTCTACAAAAAATTATTTTGCAAGTACTATGGGTATGAGCAACAACAAGGTGAATTCATAACATGTAGAAATGTGCAGGTTATGTACATTTACCAAACACACACACACGGCCAAGAGTACAAAGCGCGTAGAAAATGGAAGGCTTTCGGTCTTCAAGGGAATCCGATGTGGATCAATAGTCTGAAAGAACTGATGCAGAAACCCTCTTCAAGGATGAGGAAAGCCTGGAGATGTCTGATTCAGTATGTCCAGCTGATACAAACAGGCGGATTCCAAGGGGAAGTTTGCACCTATCCAGATTTGACTTCTTTGATGTCACAATGAAGACTGAATCTTCCTTCAAGACCTGTGGGGGAAAGAATGTGTAAACAGATGCTTGCGAAAAGTCATATAAACTGCAGCTTGAAATTCTATTAGAGTTGATTCGAACTTACCTTGTCAGCAATAGTTTCAAGAAGATCTAGATCAGTGGTAGGAGAACCAGTCGATTTGTTCAGCTTAAGGAAGATGATAGGCGACAGAACATGGCTGGAAATTTCAAGCCCTGGAGTATCTGATAGTTCTGCAGAGTGAATACAAAGAGTGTTGAGATGGTGGCCACCAGTTGGTTACGTAGTAAGTTGGAAATCGTGTTGACAGTAGTTATGGCTTGTATTTGTTTCACAACTTAATTACGTTTTCCCTGGTATAGGAACCTAGAGCTCAGACGGAAAATAAGTTGCATTGTAATTCACTATGGCTTCTGTATACTTTAAAAGTTAGCAGTTAGTTGCCTCGGTGTTATGCCCATATTTTTCCACATTAACCCAGAAAAATGAACAAATAAGTACGGCCTGGTCAAAGAAATAGTTAATTGACAATAGAATCAGCTTACTTTTATGCAAAAGAGCAATATTGCTCCTTAGGTTTGCAAGAACTGAGGGATTCTCCTCCAGGTAGTTGACGGCAGAAACAGCAGCACTGGCAAGATAAGGTGGCAGAGATGCAGAGAAAACATACCCAGAGCTGCTTAGACGCTGCAAAATTTTATATATCCTTGGTCAGATAATAAAACACTAAACTACAAGAGTTTCTACATAAGAAAGCAACGTTCCATCAATCTGGAATTGCATCTACCTGATGATCAACAACTCTGACACTTCCTGAACAAAAGCCACCATCAGTAGCTAATGCATTTCCCATTCCAGCAGTGATGATATCAATTTTTTCAATCTGCACAAGCATGAGAGTTTCAGAAAAGGGAAGAATGTGCTTAAGAAATCCAGTAAGTACTAGATCCATATTCTATGAACCAATTGGTGACTGCCCAGAAAACTGTGCAATATAAAGCTTGTTTTTTATTTTACACCATTCCAGTATCACGGTGAAACATTTAGAACAGCTGAAGGCAAAACACTCACAGGAACTCCATAATGTTCAGCAAGGCCACGCCCAGACTTGCCAAGCACTCCAAAAGAATGGCTCTCCTCCAGAATAACACGGAACCGATATTTCTCCTTCAACCTGACAATCTCATCCAAGGGGGCAATTTGGCCAGAATTCTGTGTTCACAAACCATGACAACTGTAAGAACGAATTGCCTAGGTTGTATAGGTTGAATTGACATCTTATGTTCCAAACTTTCATAAGGACATATGAAAAAAGCCAGCACAAATCGACACAAAACAATCAAAAAAGGCACTGCACCTGGTAAATGGATTCTACAACAATGTAGCGTCTAATCTTTTCAGCACGTTTATTTCCACAAGTAAGTTTTTCCAAAGTGCTTGCAAGTGAAGCCATATCATTGTGCTTGAAGTACACCACAGTGCTTCTTGATAGATGGAGACCATTTTGCACTGCCCAGTGAACACCCTCATCACTGCAATCACATCAAATATTGGTGCAAATTTAGCAAGGGAACAGTCGAAGAGAAAGAAAAAAAATAACAGAAAAAACTACCCAGGTATAATTAACTGACAGAGGAATATCAATTCATCAATAGAGACAAGAAAGACGCGACAATGTTGTGCTAAAGCTGAGCTGGATAAATTCATATGTCTAAAAGCCAAGCATGCGGATATCAATACAATAAACAAGTCAAAGTTTCATAAATACTTGTGAATTTCATAAATTTTTAATAAGGTGAACTTACGCGACTATGATATCTCCTTTCTTACAGAAGGCAGGTATCACACTGAATATTGTAGAAATCCCATATGAATACAGAATGGAGTCTGGAGTCCCCAGGAAATTAGCTATTTTTGACTCACAGTCAAGATGAACATCTGCAGGAATACATTGAAAAGTTAAGTTCCTCCTCTATACTTGCAACCAAGGTGATTGTCTGTGGATGATAGTACAAACCAATTGTTCCATAAAAGCCACGTGGACCACAAGACCCAACACCATATTTCTCCAGTGAACCAATGCAAGAATCCTGAAAGCCATTCACTTTGTTTAGATATTTCAAAAAAAGATGTTGAAACATTGTCAAGCAATAGACTTGTCTCTTACAATAATCTTTTCGTTGCCAATTAAACCGAGGTAGTTTGCTGATGCAAAGTTCACAACTTCTTTACCATCAACAATCGTATGTGGTCCAGCGGCACTGTATAAAAGCAGAATAGAAGGGTTCACTCTGATCCTCAGAAGTTAATAAGATGCAATCATAACTACTTCACACCATAAACATTTGCAATCTATACTGCGTGCATATTTGTAACACAAAACTAGAAATGCCTGAAGAAAATTCTGGTGAATTCAATGATATACACAGATAACTCAAACGGATTTCAGGGGATATTCAACAAAAAAAATATTCCATGTATAGGAGTGTCTTCAGATAGAGCACTGTTATCACAAGGGATGTTCAATAGCTATCCCTATAACAGAGAGATAAAATGCCATCATAGTATGCACACTGGTAGGAACTACTGACTAGGAGAGCATATCATTGATGAAATTCCTGTTTTATTAGCGCAATGCATCCTAAGAAACAACATTACATTGGCAACTACATGAAGGTACAAGCTTATATTGTGATGTCATGAAACCCTCCTAAGAAATAAGATTAGCGATATACATCTGGCAGCATACATTAGATGCTTTGATGATCCTACTGATATCAGAGAAGAGAGAATACAATCCAAGAAGCATGTAGCCATGTAGGCATTTGGGTAGCAAGGGAAAATGATACCCTATGTGATTCAAGGTGTCCCTTGCTGCTTATTCATGAGTACATGGTCTAAATGTCATATAACCTAGCGAGTAAATGTTCCAGATCAATAGGTCCCACACATGGCACTATTAAGTTAAGTGAAACTAGTATAAGAACTGCACTAACAGTCCCACAATTTCAAGAGTGAGACCACCCAGTTAATCCATAGATATGAAATGATATGTAGGATTGCTCATGCAACAGCAACCACATTGTACCCTATTTATTTGTGAATTTATTTTAAGCACAAAATACTTTAGACTGATATAAGTTTCCAACACCAATGGGTCAACAACTGGTTTGAAGTAACAATCTAGTATGACTCCATTGGAAACCAAGCTATAGTGCAAACTGCAAACCTTTCCAACATTGGAGTATCTATTCTGGCCCCTTCCTTGATTGGAGGGCATAGCGGCTCTGGCTCCCACTCATCACATAGCTCATCAATCTCCTGCAGAGACAAAATGCTAGCATTCAGTGATATGATTCATGAAGCGACGACAAGAACTATATTTTCCACTATTAAGTAGTAACTGGTTCTAGTAGTTAGGAACGAGCAGAAGAACACCTGACCTTTTCAGTGAGTGGTTTCTTTGGTGGTTTGTAGCTCTTCCTGGAGAGCTGAAACACTATGACTGCAATAAGCAGCCCTTCCACGACCAAGTGCCCTGAAAAATCACGTCGCCACTGAATGTGAGACACTAAGCCCAACCAACCCATCTTATGAATCGATGTGAAAAGAAGGATTACCATCAATATGGACCCCAAAGACGACTGCACGGGCAAAGGGGGCATTGAACGCAGCCGAGACACGGGCGAGCGCCGCCGCTGTGGCATTCACAACGGGCAATGCTATGTCCATGTCCCCAGGAGCTTCCCTGAGGAACTGTTAGCGCCCTGAATCTGCCAACCAAGCAGTTTCAATCAGTCAGATCGATCGCCGAACCAGGTACGGCGGGCTTAACAGCTGAACCCCTTTCGAATTCTCGGGAAACAAACAGACCACCATCTACTGCTCCCCTGCGCACAGCAAGGGAATCCGCGACGAATTGGACGGCCTGGAGAGACCCCCCATCCCAGCAACAGAGATTCGGGTTTGATCGGCAGCACTGGTAAGATCCAGCAGGAGAACACCAACGACTCATCCAAGCAAAGCTAGGGCTTCCTTACCGAGAAAAGGAAGGAATCGATCCCAAGTCCGGTCGGATCTCCGCGCCGCGCTGTCGAGAAGAGGAGGACAAACAGCTACAATTTCCTCCGATGTGGCGACTTCGCTTCAGCGGGAGGAGCTTGGAGGCGCGCTTTCGCCGGCGACGGGTCGACGAATGGGCCCGGGAGCCAGGCGGGGAGTAGGCGCCGGTGAGTCGGGTTCGAGCAGTGGAGCGATGGATTCGAGGCGGTGGTGGTCAGTGTAGTCCCGACGGGGTTGCAATATAAAGGGGGGCGGGGAGGGAGACGACGACGCGGTGGACAAAGAGAGGGAGGAGACCAGTGGGTTTGCGCGGGCTGCCTCCCGGGCGGCGGTCGTCTTTGGCTGGCGGCTGGCTGGGCTCGACTTCTGGCCTTGCGGAGCTCGTCCCTTTCGTTTCGTTCAACCTGGGCGTCCGGGCCAGCCAGCGTTGATCCAATGAGGCAATGATGATGATCCGTGTGGTGTGGCAGTGGTCAATCCTGGCTGATGATATCCCTTTTTCTACATCTTCTGCTGGGCTTGGCTTTTTTAGTTTTAAAAACTTTTAATTAGTGGTTAGTTAACCGCCTGGCTTCAGTTCAGAGGTAGTAGTACTACTCCTTCAGCAGCGTCGTAGCCTCGCTGGACAGGACTTGCCTGATGTCATGTCGTGTGGTGTTTTGACGTGGTTGCATGGGGCGGACTGATTCAACTAGAGGGGGCAGAGGAAAATAACGTGGAACGAACGATTGATTAGTCATTGTGCGAGAGCAGAGCTCGCTTGGGTGATAAGCCATTACTGAAAATATTGTTGACTGATTTGTTGTGAGAGAGAAATATTGTTCGTTGGCTGAAAAAGTATGACTTATAAGCCAAGCGAACAGGGCGTTGGATTGCTCGGTCAATTTTGAAGCCTTGGAGGCGTTATAAAAAAAAAATCCTAAAGCACATATCTATGACCTCTATTATTTGGTTTTTGCAATAGCATTGCTGCTATGTTAGCATTCCAGACATTTGTTTAAACTGACAGGTCATATTAGTGGCACATTTGTTCTGTGTCTATGGCCTTTCTTTAATCCTGAACGGATGGTTATTGGAATTTCGACTTGTTTTTGGAGAAATTTGACACAACATTTTTCTTTAACAAAAGTCACTAGTTGACAATGTTACCAGTACATATACTCGTACGTTGCAATAGGACATACAATTTATTATGTGTTGCTTGTGCCAATAATAGTGAGCTAGCTATTGTTGGATTTAATTGGACTTGGCTCAACCTTAAATAAAAAAAAGTTCAAAGCCCATAATAAATGCTAGTATAATAAAGGATTAGTTCCATACTAGAAATTAGAAGATGATTTTAATCAACTTAAATACATGGTTATTGCATGCATCTATTATGAGTTTAAGAAAGATAAAACATGAGCCACATGCCCACGTACGCGTCGTAGTATAACGAACGAGTTTGAATGGCCATGCCAAGAGATGAGTGATGCGCAACAACAATGAAAGTTTTGTGGCTCCAAACTCAAGTGAGAAGTGACTAGTGCGGGAGGGAGGGAGGGACTAACATACAGGGGAGAGAGGTTCTTTCTTCGCTCTTTCATGTCAGGTGGAGTGAAGGGTTTGACTTTACTTATATATTTTTTTAGATAAGGGAGCAAAGTTCTAGACTGACTTTATATATATATATACCCTATTTCAAATGCGTGGATACATCAAACGTCTTATGAGGCCATGTCCAATGCGCCAGCATGGTTGGTGACTCTGTCATGCCGGTAAGAAGAAATCTGACTTGGAGCCTTTGAAGTGAGAGAAGGAAAAATAGTAGCTTACAAGGTGGTAGTAGTACATGCAGAGGCACTCATAGCCTCAGGAGAGAGAGAGGGAGAGAGAGAAAGAGAAAGAGAAAAATGTAAAAGACTGTTGTATTCTTACTTTTTTTTTATCCATCCATGTGACTTGTATTGTAGCATTGCGGTCTTATTAGTGGTTTGTAAATACATGTTGTCTTCTCTCTTCTAAGGTCACCACTTCGCATTGGACATGGACTAAGCGACCAAATTTTTGGAAGAACCTGAAGGAGATATTCCTACACTCCAAACAATGTTTTAATCCGAAATAATCAAATAATGTAATGGGGAATCCTTTTCACCCCGATCGTTAGCCCATTCTCATAGGCTCTTTGGTTTGGGAAATGAGTGAGCTCATCATTTATTCATTCCTACTTTTTTCTAGTTTGTGAAATAGAATGGGTTAATGTATTATCACCTCATTTCTCACAAGCTAATAATTAATACTAGTATAAGAAATCAAGTTATTTCACCAAATTTAAGGAATCGACTTATGATACACCACCTCATTTAAGATGGAGATATTCCTCAAACCAAACACTGTATAACTAGATGGCTAGCTGACTCTGTCATTGAGTATTGCAGTACTGGGCCGAGTGGGTTGGAAGATTCTAAATGGGCTGGGCTCATGCGCGTTTCACTGATCCGTTTGCAATCTAGTTAATACAATTTTTTTTATTATATATAGGACCAGAAGGCCTGATTCGAGGCCGAGCTAACAGAGCAGTAGAGCACCTCCTTCAGCCTGCAGGAGATACCCCTACGACTTGCCTAGCCAAACAAACAATTGCCTCCAATTCGCAATCGCAAATCAAGAGAGGAACTACCTCGACAAAGATTTATTTGCACTGCACGTGAGTTTACCAAGACGCAAAAGGTGAATATATAATGTTGACATACTTCACAAAATATGTCTCTTTCTGCGGAAATGGCGAATCCTGCTACATGCGCTTCACACTTTCGCTAGCTAAGCTTGTGGTGTGGTGCAGACGGCGACGGTGAAAAGATGGCCTGGCCGGGAGCGAGAGAGATCATCCTGCATCCTGTTTTGTGGTGTCTATCCAGTAGTGTATCTGTAACATGGAATATGCGAGTGTCATTGCATTTTTATTACATATTAATTTTCAACCTTTACCTTTTGTATAAGATCGATAAAGATGGAAAGGTGGTGTTCCCAGCAATGAAAAAGAAAAGAAAAGAAAAGAAGGCGAGGTGCTTTCCTGTTAAGAAAGGAGTAACGAAATAACCAAAAATACTGGGGCAAAATCTTCACTCAAGATTCTAAGAACGATATATCGCAACTCGCAAGACCAGTCAGACAATTGCAAATCATAGCTGATTGATTATGAGCATCAAACATTACAAGGGCAAATTAAGGAGCAGGCTTTACATGTAGTGCAATACGCATAAGACGATCGAGGAGCACTACTGCATCCCCGCCCCGCCCTTTTCTACATGGCATCAGCAGCAGCTACTAGCAGGGGCTATGCGCCCGTGCTCCTCGCACTCACAAGTCACAATACACAAACTGAACAGAAAGCTTAATTCTGCACAACACCACATACTTGTGCACACTTGCATGCATGCCTATATATCCATAATTACACACAGGCACACGAACACACATATCTCAGGATTCACGTACGTACATGACGAACAATCATTGCACGCGCGCGCGGCGTGCTGGTGTGGCGGTGTTTCCCGGCCGGCTGGCGCTCATCTCTGCGGCCGGTTGGCCCTGCCCCTGCGAAATCATATCGAACCACATGTACGTGTAAATTAGGCAGGCATTCATATGCACGCGAAGTGACGACGCACCTGTTGTTGTTCCCGTTGTTGCCGTTGCGGGCGCCGGCGTTGGGGTTGGGGTTGGGGTTGCCGTAGCCGCCGGACTCGATGTCGCCGACGTCATTGACGAGGTAGGCGTAGTGGCGCCTCGCGTCCTCGGCGGTCTTCCCGCCGCCCACTGCGGCGGCCACGAGCTCCCATCGCCTGGGCGTGTCCCGGTCGTAGGTGGCCAGCGCGCGCTCGAACACCGCGTTCTCACTGTCGCTCCAAGACATGATGATAGCTACTAGATCCCTCCTCTCGCAGCTCTCTCTTCTTACTGCACGCTAGGTGATGACCACGTCTAGCTCGCCTCAGCTGGATCCTGCTTAGGTTGATCTGTATGTGTTGCTTCGAACCGGGCATTCGGTGGTTGATGGTATTTATAGAGGGACAAAGATAGGCTTTCTCGCAACATGGGTCTAATTAATTAAAACCTCCACCTCCTACATATATGCTAATATGCATGCTACATACGCTGCAACAATGCAAATCGATCGGCATAGCATAATAGTCATGATGCTATGCTACTACATGTATTATTGTAAGAGGCTAGTTGCTAAAGCTCAATGCGAAGAGGGTTCGGGAAGTAAAACAAGTGCAAATTGTGGGATAGGGGCTTGTAATGGCAGGTATCCGATGAGCGAGCTGATTGGCGGACGTTTTATTCGGCAGACGTATCGAGGCTTTAGGCGATGGCATTATTTTAACAGCAGCTTGCCTTTCTGTTAAATGGTTGCCAGATCACAGGGATCGATGCCGCCCTTTCTTTCATGCTTTACCTGCCGGGCAAATAGCTTGCGGCCTTCCACAGTTCCACTAAAGTTCAAGGGCATCTTTGAGGGGGAAGTTGACGCGTGACCCATCGCGCTGTCGAGCGAGTGCGCGAGCCAGCCGCCGTCGCCACCGCCGCTGCCGCCCACCGCCCCACCACGGTGCGGTACGGTATCGCCGGAGCTCCACGGATCCTGCTGCGCCCGCGGCGGCCTCCTCCTTCCCCTCTCACTTCCCGCCGCTGCCATGGTCATGGGCGCCCCTGCCTCAATCTGGCCTCGCTACCTCCTACAATGTCGGAACCTAACCGCCACCCTCACAGTTAGAATTTTAGGCGTGTTTTGGTATATTTCAATCAATTTAGAAAAATAGCAGGACGATCGTGACAATTATATAGAGATGTGATTTTATTATTTCTAAGCATATATGGATAACACAGTCATGCTGGCCAAAAGGAACTTTAGAAAAAATGATGGTTGTATTGTATCTCGAGGCGGAACCAGTGGGCACCGGCGGTACCCCTCCCACTAGTCGACAGAGTAGGCTATTCGATATAGTCGTTCACACTTACACGTGCAATGCAGAAGTGAAGTTGTGCCCAATGTAGTGCGAATCTTGCTATACCTGTGCTTCAAACTTTCGCACCAGGGAGTGGAAGTGCTAATAGCTTGGAGGAGTCATCGTTGTGGGAGTACTCCCTCTGTACCTAATAGAGTGTCATCCTCGCTTATCGAGAGGTTAAATACTTCCAATTTTAATCAAATATATAAAAAATATTAATATTTATAGTACATACTTAGTATCATTACATAAATTATTAAATATATTATTGTAATAAACTTATTTAGAGATACAAATATTGTTAATGATTTCTATAAACCTAGTGAAACTTAAGAAAGATTGATCGACACAAACACCATAGCGATGCTGTTTATCGAGAGAGAGAGAGAGAGAGAGAGAGAGAGAGAGAGAGAGAGAGAGAGGGAAGGAATGAACAATCATGCAAAGATGCGCTCCAAAAGAAAACGTTATGCCCTGTTGCGGTACATGTTCGCAGCAGACCTTGATTTTGGAGACCTGCTCTTTTGCCTATGCACGCCCAAGAACCCTGGGATGGAGAAGCCGAGTAGCCGCAGGAACAGAGAACGGTGATGGTGAGTTCCGCGCGAGACTGGAGTTTTTTTTTTGATGTGTCCAATTAGTAATAATAAATTTATTAGTGTTACGATTAGAAATCAGAGGGAAATTACATCACAAATTAGGGAAAACAAATGAGTTTTGAAAAGTCTCCGCGACACCAAAGGGCATGTAGTCGGCACCACATGAACAATATTTTGCTTCCATAGTCTACATTTTTTTTCCTTTCCTTCCGCATATACTACTGGTTAAAGCAAAAGTTCCAACAAGCTAGATTTGCATTCTGGATTGCTTGCCTTATATTGAAAAATAGGATAGGCCAATCATGTCCCATCTCACATATTTGGCTTATCATGACTAGCAGTCTATAGCACATATAAAATGGCTCCATCAGAGGAAAAAGGAATTGGGTCAAGTTGTGCACCTAACTTTAATGCTTTAATGCCCAACATTTGTATATGCACACTGCTTGGGGATCATGAACAAAAAGCAAATGATAAGGAATAATGCATTAGTTATATATGTAACACAGCGAGGGGGGGGGGGGGGGGGGGGGGGGGGGAGACTTAGATTCCTGCAACATTGTATTATGCGCACATTAACAACTTCGCTCACAAGTGGGTTGTTATTGTATAATTCCGTTGCACGGGGATAGATACAAACTTAACCTGAGACAACCACGCACCAGATAGCACATTAGCATCAAGGAATAGTTTCAGTTTACAGTGTTGTGGCACCGGATTTGGACATACGGACTTGCTAGCGTTCGGACGTCCGATCTGGGGCGCTAGCGCCCAAACAGTGCTCGCACGGCGAATGAGCGAGCGCCCTAGTGCGTCGGCCCCCGAGCGACCCAGCAGCGGGCCCGTGCCGTCACGTACATCGCCCACGCCGCCAGCCACTTCCCACACACATCCCATATGCAACACTTGATCTACTTTTGAAACATCCAAATACAACATTTGAACATACAAAAAAAGACAGATGAAACACTTGAAACAAGCGTCTGAAACACTTGCGAAAACACTTGCAAAACATATGCAACATCCAGATGAAACATTTGCAACATACGTTTGAAACACCTAAAACACTTAAAACATATGCTTGCAACAGCATGTATATGCAATATCCAGATCTACTTTTGCAACATCTAGATAAAACACTTGCAACATACGTTTGGAACATACATTTGAAACATATGTGTATAGCCATTACAACACGTGCAACATCCTGATCTACTTTTGTAACATCGTTATACAACACTTACAACATACCTGTAAAACATCTTAAACACTTAAAACGTACTCTTGCAACATACGCTTTTAGCATAGCATCTACTTGCTACTCGGAAGAACGGAGGCTCGTCGACACGGAGCTCCACGCTGACGGGGAGCTCAATGCCGCGGAGTGGCGCGGGGGGATGCCAGCGGACGGTCGGCTGCGCAACCCCGGTGAGCGGCTATGCAGCCACTGACGAGCTGCTGCGTGGCTCCCGACGACAGGGGGGCGGGTGCGGTCCCCTGCGGTGGAGGCAACAGCGCTGCCCACGGCGAGCGTCCCCCGCACTAGGAAGGTGAGCAACGGGCGTGGCGCGCGTGGTGGAGTCGGCCGCAGAAGACGCATGCGTGCGGTGAAAAGAAGGCCGCGACGGGAAGGAATGGGGAACCGACAATTTTTTATGGAGAAGCCAGGAGCAGGCTCTGTATTGGGCTCCGTAGACCCAGGAAGAGCGTGTCCGGAGTGTTGAACGCCATGAGGAGAGCGTTTCCTTTTGGACATATGGATCATCGTCAGCCTCAGCCTCCACCGTAGCATGTATTCACGCTTGCTTTGACAAGTAAATATTGTTCCTCCCTCCCTCCATTTCCACAAGGCATTATTTAGCTTGCAAAGCCCTCTAAATTAAATTTTGACCATATATTGTTACTGACTTCTCAGATCTGAAGAACTTGTAGAGTTGAAGTATACATGTGAGGCTATCAGCCTTACAGTAATCGGGATATTTTAGCACGTCAGGCTCGTGAGCGAGTGCCCCAGCAGCAGGCCCGCGCCATTCTGGACATCGCCCACATCGCCAGCCACTTCCGTCGCGCATCCCATGCGCAACACCTAATCTACTTTTGAAACATCCAGATGCAACAATTGAACATACAAAAGAAGGCAGATGAAACACTTGAAACAAGCGTATGAAACACTCGCGAAAACACCTGAAAAACACTTGAAAACAATTGCAAAATATATGCAACATCCAAATAAAACACTTGCAACATACGTTTGGAATTGATGAAACGTTTGGAACATACATTTGAAACATACGTATATAGCCATTACAACATGTGGAACATCCTAATCTACATTTGCAACATCGATATACAACACTTGCAACATACCTCTGAAACATCTGAAACACTTGAAGCATACTCTTGCAACATACGCTTTTAGCATAGCATCTACTTGCCACTTGGAAGAATGAGGCTCGTCGACACGGAGCTCAACACCGGCGCAGTGCTCAATTTCACGGAGTGGTGCGGGGGGGGGGGGGGGGGGTTGCCAGTTGGCGGGCGGCTGTGTGGCCCCGGCGAGCAGCTGTGCAACCACTGACGAGCTGATGTGTGGCTCCCGGCGATAGGGCGGGCAGGTGTGGTCCCCTGCGGTGGAAGCAACAACGCTGTCCACGGCGAGCGTCCTCCGCACTAGGAAGGTGAGCAGTGGGCGGGCGACGCGGTGGAGTTGGCCGTGGAAGACGCATGGCCGCAACGAAGAGGAATGGGGAATTGGCATTTTTTTATGAAGAAGCCAGGAGCAAGCTCTGTATTGGGCTCCGCAGACCCAGAAAGAGCACGTCCGGAGTGTTGGACGCCACGAGAAGAGCATTTCCTTTTGGACATGGATCATCGTCAGCCTCAGCCGTCCACCATAGCATGTATTCACGCTTGCTTTGAGGAGTAAATACGGTTCCTCCGTCCATTTCCACGAGGCATTATTTAACTTGCATAGCCCTCTAAATTAAATTTTGACTATATATTGTTATTGACTTATCGGAACTGAAGAACTTGTAGAGTTGAAGTATACATGTGAGGCTGTCAGCCTTACACTAATTGGGATAATCAGGATATTTTAGATGGTTTCTTACTAGAGGAAATTTAGAGGGCTACTGAATATAGAAGTTGATTATTTAAGAGGATTGTTGATATAGCAGGCTACTTTCTTTCCTTAAATAGAAGTCGTTCTGTTTTCTGAAAAATCATTTTTTAAACTTTGATTAATTATATATAAATGAATATTTATATTTATAATACATAATTAGTATCATGAGATAGATCGTTGATATACTTTTATAATAAACTTATTTGGAGATATAAATATTGCACGAATTTCCTATAAACCTGAGAAAATTTGATCTACACGTATCTCATAACAACTTTCTTTTTGGGACGCAGTGCAGAGACAAAATAGGCATCATAAGGCCAGTCTCAGTGGAGAGTTTCATCGCGTTGTTTCCAAGACTGCCACATCACATATAATGAAATGAAATATAGATGAAACATTCACTCTCAATGGAGAGTTTCATTATATAGTTTTATATACATTTAATTTCATGACTCATAGAGAGTTGGTATTTGTGCCAATAGAGTTTCATCCCTATGAAACTTACTTTTTCTTTCTCTTCTTAAAAGTCTTGACACATCATCAAAAATGCTTATGTGGCAGCTCATTCGCAAAGTCAGGTGGAACTGCCAATGCAGCTGTTCGCTACACCTACTTGCAGCCTGCAGCTGCTGCTTTGGCTGCAAAAAATAAAATTAGACTACACTATAGACATAACTACAAATAACTGCATCCACAATCAAATAATACAGCGATCAGGCTGGCTATTTTATTAGGTAGGTAAACTGGTTTGTCCATAAATCTGTAAATAGATTTAATTTTGCAAGAACTTGTAAAACTAAGGTTGTTTGTGAGTTCACTGACAAGTCTGCTTGATCTCTACTCCGTACTATTTTTTTATAGAGTGATGGGGCCGGTGTTCAAGGAGCTGAGGCGTTGGCCTGGTTGGAAGATCGACACCCACATTTCTCTGCCTATGTTATGTGAGGCCAATATCTTTTTTTTTTTATAACAGCCAATATCTTATCCTTGGCGTTGGGCCCTGCCCTGACGTCTCCAACCCGTTCAGCGAATCGTGACGTATCTTCTCTAGAGGTCAGAAGAATCGACGAGGAAAGAATCTACTCAGCTATTGGATTAATCATATGGAACAAAATTATGGCACTGAAAGGCCGGTGGCAGGCATGCTTTGGAAGCTCCTAGATAGAGAATTTCACTGCAGTTCGCTATCCTGTGTATGGTACCATGGGTCCTGTTCGCTTCTCTTATAATTCGTCTTTTTCAGTTTATTTTTTTAGTCAGAACAATATTTTCTCTCACAACAAATCAGCCGGAACAGTATTTCGACTTATTTTTTTTCAGCGAAGCGAATGGGCAACTGCTCGACAACGCTGGACCTTTCTTTCTAATTTTAATTGTGGGTGCACGCCGAGTCGCCGAAAGATTATATGCTCCCAACTTGTAGGATTTTGTGTATCGCATCATCGTTCACATGAGCACACTCAAACGAGTGCTTCAGACTGTTAAAATTATCGGGGGCCCTTGCTTGTTACCAAAATTTTCATATATTGCAGCATCATGCTTTAGAATTGCATTAGATTATTATTATCCTTGACATGGTTACTAGAGTTAGCTACAGATATAGTTTGCTATTCTATCAATTTATGTTCGCTAGAATTTTAACGGATATAATAAGTATTGAAGTTTCTCGATAAATTTATTTAGAATCCACAGCTCATCGAAATTGTTTATATTTTGCTCTCCCTTTGTTAATTTCTAACAAAATATCCATATATTGGCCTGACAAACTTTGATTAGTAATTTCTCTATATTTTTCTACCATATTCAAAGTTTCCCTTTTGCATCACACCTCTATCTCTATGGCTCTCTGTGTGTCTTCAATAAGTGTTTAGCAGAATATTTAGCTTGAATTGTGTTAACTCTTGTTGTAGCTCATGACATGACTTCATGGATTTAGATTTTGCCTTTCCAATTTTGATCTTACCTATATATTATATTGATTTTACTCTACATATTATGTTATATCTCAGGTTTATTGAAAACTCTCTTTTTTATTTTTTTGAAAGCATGGATTCTACATCTTAGATAAATTTCTTATAGCTCGTACCATGACATAAACACTCAAGATGCCAAATTTTCTCAATGCGAAATATTAGAAGTGTAGTGATATACCTTTGAGTTAAATGCACCAGAGGTCCTTTAACTTACGTGGGGTTTCGATTAGGTCCATCAACTCTAGAAGTTGATTTTCAGGTCCATAACCTTTATAAGTGGTTCCCTTCGTTTGGCTCTTAGATTCAACTTCTGAGTCCCTAAACTTTTTCAGTAATTCACGACAGATCCATTCCACTTTGTTTGGCTCTTAGATCTGACATGGATATGGAGACAACCGCCAACATGACATGAAATTTGCAATTAGCTCATCCCCCCTTCTCCTTGCTCCGTTTCCTAAGTGGTAGCATGCGGCACACAGGGTGGTAAGCGCAAGAACCGAGAAGCAGCACGAGCGTGGGACCATGAGCTTTACTACTTACCCACGCACCTGAGGGTGCTTTTAATTTTGCCCGATGGAGGCTAGCAACGGGCCAGCCACAAACATGCCAATCCAGCGGTCAAAGGTCGGTAGAAGGGAAAAATACTATACAGAAATGGTGGTTCGGCATAGACTTCCGAATGCATGCGCATAGGTGAAAGATTCTAATAGTTACAGGGGATGAATAATTTATAAAAATTTCTATAACAATACTTAAGCCAAGTCGATATACAATTATTAAGCGAAGCGAGTGTTGTGCTTGCCTACTCAAAATACAAACCTCCTATCCATAATTCTAGTTATTTATGATCTTTATATCACACAAGAGACTATGCCACTATTACTAAGTTAGTGAGCTCTCAAAGACTAACTAAAGAGCCTCACTAACCACTAGACAAAACACAAACTAGCTCTCAAGACTAATTACACTAAAGAGCTTAGTTACACTAGGAAAGTAAATACATGAGAGGGATAGTGAGTTATACCGCCGTGTTGATGAATGAACCAATTATGAAATGATGTCAATTAATCACAATAAATACCAAGAAATCCTCGGAGACAATGATGACACAAGATTTTTCACCGAGGTTCACTTGCTTGTCGGCAAGCTAGTCACCGTTGTGATGATTCACTCACTTAGAGGTTCACGTGCTTATAGGTATCACACGTCTAACCCGCAATCGGGTGCCACATAACCAACGTAAGATGAGGATCATACAAGCCACGAGTAATCCACTATAGTACTATTCGGCTCTCCGCCGGGGAAAGGTCAAGAACCCCTCACAATCATCATGATCGGAGCCGGAGACGGGCACCTTCCTCCGCTCGACAATCCTCGTTGTACCAAGCCATCTAGGTGACGGCAACCACCAAGAGAAACAAGCGAATCCCACAGCAAAACACAATCACCAAGTGTCTCTAGATGCAATCACTCAAAGCAATGCACTTAGATGCTCTCAATTCTCATCAAATGATGAATCAATCAAGTAGGATAAGTGAGAAAGAGATGGCTATGCTCACTAGGATGTATTCTCAATAGAAATGGCCAAGAGAGTGAGCAAGAGCCAGCCATGGGGTTTAAATAGAAGCTCCCACGAAATAGAGCCGTTGGGCTCAAACTGCAGTTGGCTGCACGCTGACCGAGGCAATCGGACACACCTAGCCCAGCGTCTGGTCAACGGATGCACCACATGTCCCTGCCTTCAAATGAGCGCCGTTGGATCTCAACGGCTAGATTCTCCCACGCTAGCGTTAAAGAAAGATCGAACGCAGCGCACCGAGACTGGACGCACCACGCCCGCGTCAGATCCTTGCTCGCCCAAACATCACCTGCCAGTGACCGGATGCACCGGTCCCTTCTCCTGACGTCGAGCCAAGCCATGTCAAATCATTTCTAGAGAGCTCCCAGAGCGCTCGAAACACGATCGAACACGTCCGTTCGGCAACAACCGGACACACTCCAGCGTTCGCTCCTCACCTTCTCGCAAAACTGATTGCGTCAGCATACATCATGCATGACCGGACACACCCCCTATGCGTCTGATCACAACTTCGCACCAGCGTCTGGTCAGAGGCCGACGCCGCGCTCTTCACTGTGCTGATGACCGGACGTGCCCAACACCGAGTCCGGTCACTCCGGAACCAGAGTTCGGT